>NW_026932235.1:0-515197 GCF_032062105.1 Saccostrea cuccullata | reverse complement strand
TAAATAATACTTAGCATGAAATAAGCTATAATTTACTCCCTGATTAATAACAATGATCTATCTCTTTATTTCTATTTTTCTTTGTCTGTCCACACATATCATATACTTCTTTATAATTGTTATATAATTGCAAACTTGGTTACACGTGAAATCGTGCCTTGCTTTTCTTACGATGGTTAGATAATAACAGGTAGGGACTGGGATTGTCCAAAAGTCTCACAGCTTGTGAGAGAAAAACATTTCCGAATTGACTATACTTGGGTTACTGACTTCATGACTTTTAAACTTGGCCTGTGACTTACTTATCAAAATGTTCATTCTGTCTATTTAAGGTTATAAGCTGTTGTCAAAAAATAAATATATATGGGGCTTTTTTTTCCTTTTGGGTCTAATTAACAAATTTCACATACCCCTAAAATTATATATGACATGTCCATATTAGGAACACCTTTGGTCGCACTAAATATAAGTATGCAAATTGGATTTTGATGATAGGTGTACCTGTTTTGTCAGCTTGGACCAGAACATACCATTACTTGTTAGCTCACCTGAGCCGAAGGCTCAAGTGAGCTTTTCTGATAAATATTTGTCCGTTGTCTGTCGTCGTCGTCGTTGTCGTTGTTGTCGTCGTTGTTGTCGTTAACTTTTTACATTTTCGACTTCTTCTCAAGAACCACTGGGCCAATTTCAACCAAACCTGGCACAAAGTATCCTTAGGTAAAGGGAATTCAAGTTTGTTCAATTGAAAGGCCACGCCTTTATTCAACGGGAGATAATTGAAAAATAGTGAAAATTTATTGGTGTGTTTTAAAAATCTTCTTCTCAAGAACCACTAGTTCTGGGCCAGGAAAGTTGATACTCATGTGGTATCATCCTCAGATAGTGTAGATTCAAGTTTGTTCAAATCATGAACCCCGGGGGTAGGGTGGGGCCAAAATGGCCGACCAAAGTTTTACATATGAATATATAGGAAAATCTTTAAAAATCTTCTTCTCAAGAACCACCGGGTCAGGAAAGTTAAACCTCATGTGGTACCATCCTCAGGTAGTGTAGATTCAAGTTTGTTCAAATCATGACCCCCGGAGTTAGGGTGGGGCCAAAATGGCCGACCAAATCTTTACGTAGGAATATATAGGAAAAATCTTTAAAAATCTTCTTCTCAAGAACCACTGGGCCAGGAAAGTTGAAACTCATCTCTTTTGTGGTATCATCCTCAGGTAGTGTAAATTCAAGTTTGTTCAAATCATGACCCCCGGGGGTAGGGTGGGGCCAAAATGGCCGACCAAAGTTTTACATAGGAATATATAGGAAAAATCTTCTTCTCAAGAACCATTGAGACAGAAAAGATGAAACTCATGTGAAATTATCCTCAGGAAATGTAGATTCAAGTTTGTTCAAATCATGACCCCCAGGGCTAGGGTGGGGCCGAAATGGCCGACCTAAGTTTTACATACGAATATATAGGGAAATATTTTAAAATCTTCTTTTCAAACTTTAAAGCCATTATTAGTGATATTTATATGGAATCATCCTCAGGTAGTGTAGATTCTAGTTTGTTCAAAGTATGACCCCCTGGGAGGTTAAAATTCAACCCCCCTTTTACCTCAGTAAACTTTCAGGTCTGATTTGATAAGTGCTTTGTCCTAGCCGATGTGCTAAGGTGAGCGCTGTGGCCCCTGGGCCTCTTGTATCTTGTATACTATCTAATTCTTTTGTTAACTTCTAAATAACTGAACTCATGTAAAAAAAAAAAAGGGTTTTCATATTGCCCCTCAATCGCTTACTGAAACATTTTAACATTTACCCAATATTTTTAAGCAAATATGACAAAGTGTCAATGTCTTCTTTTCATGTCTAACCCAAAGCCTTGCGTAATCTTCCACAGAATTCATAACATTTATGAAATAATGACCCCAGTTTAAAGATCGAGTTCCCTAAATTATTTAGATCCTCGTTTTTAACTATATCTACGTCACAAATATTATGAGACCCATGGGCCACATCGCTCACATGAGACATCTTTTCAAGTTTAAAAACAATGATTTTTAAAATTTCTCCTGACGTGAAATATTTTTTTACTTCATATTCTTGCATCATCAACACCTAACCCAAATGTGTCATAATGCCAGTAGTATATTAAATCCACACATTACGGAGATGCTTAAATTTCAATTTGACTAATTGTGTTTTTTTCATATACCAAAAAGTAGAACGTTTAGGCTTCAGACATACCTTTACATACTGTAATTACTTTTATGAGCCAAAGATTGTTAATAAATTACCGCATTTTGCATGAATTCAGTTTTGAAAGTGCTAACACGGTTTATAACCTCCCTTAAGTGAATAGAAAAGTGCATGATTGTGCTTAAAACTTTATTCAGTATCAATAAATTAAGTTATGCAAGTCTAGGTGATTATCATGATTATCTGCAGATTACAATTATATGATTTTTCTTTTTAAGGCTGCATTTCATTTCCGGAATTTTTGGTAATTATCAACTTTTCATTTCCGACATTTTTTGTTTTCGTTTCCGACATTTTTCAAATACATATGTAGTACGTATAGTAACAGATTTGATCACTTTACTTATGAAAAATTTTAATAAATCATTGAATTCCAATTTTGTAAATCTATCAGTGACTTGGACATATAAGTATTGTGCTGTCACTGACATTTAATTTAGTGCACATTAAATGTCTTGAAACAAGTTTTATGCTCATTGAACTTTTTTACCTAGACTTAGTGCTACATATATGCATATATGTATACATATTCTTTTGAATTTTCATTTATATGTTGGTATAAATACTTTTAAAATTCAGTTTCTCTTTACTTAGAAAGCATTGAATTGCTGCACAGGTAAATTCCGGAAATGAAAAGAAAATTATGTCGGAAATGAAAACAAAAAATGTCGGAAATGAAATTAAAAAAATGTCGGAAATGCTATGCATATTTCCGCAAATGAAATGCAAAATTTATTTTAAGAGAGGGGGGCGGTCTTACCAGATAAAATTGATATTTTTTAACATGTTCTAAGGGTCTATATAATGATATGAGTGGTAAAAACAATATCATTATTTGAAATATTTCAGTCACTTTTTTCATAAATACACGTGTATAAGACTGAAGCACTTATAGTCATTGATAAACAAAATATAGCTGCATGTACACTCAGCATTTGTTTAGTTCATTGATAATTAATCAAGCGAATATTTTTTTTTTTTTTTTGCATAACAAAACAATTAAAAAGTTAAGGTTGGAAGAATATAATTATTATGTTTATGGTTAAAATGGAACATCAAGTAAAACTTAACCATTCATTTAGTAGGTAGAGGGTAGGATGAATTAATTAAGATTTTTTCGACATGAAAATAAATAAACTGAGAATATACATGTAATACAATTTAAGAACATATATGAGCTCTTTTCGAACCTTTTCACCTTTACACAGATATCTCATCGCAAGTACAGGGTGTTTCATAATATATGTCACACATCTAAATGGGTATAATCTGAATATCGAGCATGATACCAAAAATACCAAAACACTATAGTTAAGCATATTGATCTAAAATTATTATGTTGCAAAATATCGGGAAAATTATAATATATATCAATGAAGTAACTAATTATACAATCAGTGTCGTCATGATATCAACTTTTCTAAAAATGGCGTAATACTTGCAGCAAAAATATGTTGTAAACTTTTATTATTAGAACAATATCTTAAATATGGGATTGATGATGGAAAATATCCAGACAAGAAATTAATGTCTAGTTTTCATACATTAAGAATAATTGGAGATTTGACAAAATTATAATGTAAAGATGAACGACAGTTAAATCCTGACACCACCAACCCCCCCCCCCCCCCCACACACACACACACACACTCCCTAAAAAGTCAAGAAGAGAAAACAATATCAAAGTGAATCAATCATTGAGAAAACCTAACGAAAGTAAGATATGAGTTTAGGGAAATTGATTGTAACAATAATGGAAAATGTATTATCAAGTTTATTTAGAAAACTCTAGTATGAATTGAGTGTGTCTGCATACAAGATTTTAGCTTTAAAGTCAACTGACTTTCAGAATCGGTTAAATTTTGCAAGATTGATTGAAAGGAAGGTTTAAAGAAGTGGACACCAACACATACCGGTAGTTCTTAAAATTAAAATAGATATGCGCTTTTGGGGTTCTAAAAGCCAGATATAAAACTAGAAATGTCTCAAATATCCTGTGAAACTTACAAAACAGTGGTCAGAAATTTCTGAGTCTGAATCTCTTAAGTTATTTAGGACAATGTTAGGAAAACACGTGGAGAGTAACATTTTAGAATTTGTTGCCATAGTAACTGAAATGGAGAATGTTGAATACTTCCTATTCAAAAAAATAATTTTGAATATCTGCTGATTAAAATGATATATAAAATGTATATGTAACTTTTGTTGTTATTTATCTAGCTGTCTTTAGATGTGTGACATATATTGTGAAACACCCTGTACATATAGAGACGATCGATCGATTGATTGTAAACTTGTAGTGTAATGTGCAGGGCTGAGCTGGAGAATAGTTCATTCATATATGGAGACGCCACTATGTACATGTACCGATGGAGAGATTTTCACAATCCCCATAGTCCTAACAACTTTCAGTCAGAAGTTCGTTTGATGTAAAGCTCCAGTAATTATAACATGATGTTTTCAAAGATTCAGATAGCAAAAATTCTAAATTTTCAACATGATGTACTTTGTTTCGAGGCATGACTACATTACGGTGCTACGTCATCAAGATATACGTCATCAAGTCGTATGTTTGTTACGGTGTAAAATACATTTTTGGACTTATTTTAAATTACAGTGTAAATTATTTTTTCAGAATTAGTGTAAATTATGGTCAAAACTTTTCTTATATTTCGGCAAATGTGATCAATTATATAAATTCCGCACAGCCTTAATCCAACCTGCATGAGGCTTAGTCAAAGGTTGGACAGTTAATTCCTTACGGAGGTTGGGGGTCAACAAATTAATCACAAATTAACCACCAGATTTAACTTATTTTTTAGATACGGTAACGTAAGCTTTCTACTATCATTTCACAAAGAAAAAATTCTTACATTTTAGTTTTAAAATTTGATCATTTTCTATATCTTCATATGGAGCTCTCCTTTTAAAGGAGATAAAAATATTCTGAAAATGGCTGCCACACCCCAGCCTCGTTAATTGACATTAGTCTCGTTTTCCCCAGACTCTCGCTCTCGAGACTTTGCCCGAACGAGAGTCTGGTCTGATTCCTATTTAATTTTTGTAACCAGTAGAGGTCGCTAAATCGGCTAACAAGATGGCGACTCCCATCAAAATACATGTGAGAACTTACTTTTTAAACAAAGATATGTGCGTTTTTTGTTCATTGTAAAGCAGAAAGAGGTATTTTATTATAAAACCAGATAAAAGTAAAGGCGCAGCCTCTGACTTTTTAAAGAATACAGATCTTAGCATCGAAGAGAATATATCAGCCAATGAAAATCAATACCGATTTCTCGGTAAGCCTCGATTTGAAATCACAAAAACTAAATAGGGATCAGACCAGACCCTCGCTCGGGAAAAGTCTCGAGAGCGAGTCTGGGGAAAACGAGACTATAATTGACATCTGTTTATATTTGTTGACACTTAAGCTCATGTTTAATTCTATTATTTACATACTGCTAAAATGTCACCATTCGCTCAATAATTGTTTGATACTTGATTTCTATATACCCTTTTGTTAATCCTTTTATTTTACTCTGTCTTTGTTCAGTATGTATGTTTTTTTGTTGTGAAAAATTATAGTCAGTTGGAATCAGACCTTTGGTGCTGATACATCCCAAACTCATGTAAAAGTATAGTCTTTGCTGATTCCTTAAATAAAACTACAAATTAGTAACTCGTGTTTGTGTCTTGAGGTTTTAAAGAATCTCTGTTCAACAATAAGAGGAAAGCTCACGGTTGAACCAGAATTAGTATAGGGTAAAGTGATCGTGAGTCGGACACCCCTAGGTTTCTTTCGTGTGTGTAGGTCACATTCGGTTGTATACCCTCTGCTATTGGGTACTGTCCGAAAGAACTCGCAAAGATCTTCTTATTTTTGCTTGGATTACCTCAGTATTTTACCTTACAAAGCATTCAGATGTGATTAACCACCACCATTGAAATTCGATCGTAAGTCGGACACATTTGATATTGAGTCGGACACTTATAAATGTAGGAACTAATTAACTTACAAGACCCTATATGCACCCGCTGAGGTGCAGTTCATCATTGAACAACCACGGGCCTTTCACAGACAATATATTTAAAGACAGGGGTCAGAAGAAAACTAAAAAAAAAAAAAGAACAAGCAAAAAAAAGTCAATATATATGGACCCCACTTCTCCGTTTCCTTAACCCCTTTTTGTAATTTCTGTACAATCTTTAAAGTACCCCTATTTGATTATGAGATGGATTATGACAATAAATAATTCGTCTTTCACTAGGGAAAACAGGAAGAGTCTGACCTTGACATGTGACCCCCCCCATCTTTATTATTTTTTTAAAATCTCGTATTAGGCCTAATTTGTGTATATTTTGGGTTTTTAAACACTTTAAAAATTGCAATCTCTATCAGTATTTCGCGGGGTTTCGCAGATATCCGATATTAAGATAAAATTTAGGGAAAACTAAGAATATAATTACGGAAATGATTTCCAGTTATAGCTAGGAATTAAAATTCTCCGCAATAGATAAATTTACGTTTATGAAAAGATTTTAATTAATCAAAAGTACACAGTTTTTACCTCCCAAATAATTAAAAAAAAAATAACCTTAAACGCAATAACAATTATGTTATGGAAGTTTCATTTTTAAGAGAGAAAACTATTAAATTTTATGTCTATAATCTAATTTGTTATGTCAAAAATATGAGGGTCTAGAGCAGCTGACTTATCAAATGGAATTATTGATATAGGTTCCGTGGTCACTTTCAGGTACGTTTCAATTTTTTGTAAATTCTGCATTCTGTCCTTGCAATTTAAAACCAGATCTTTGCGGAAGGTAATTGATTTATAGCTCTACTGGTCACTCCAAGACCAGAAGAGCTTATGCGAGAGTGATGTGTCCTTTGTCCGTCCGTTGGTTAACATTTTCCCCCAAAATTAATGCTTCTTCCCTACAGTTTTGGTCTGATTTCAATATAACTTGGCACGTGTGTGCATGTAGCCTACACTTAGATACCCAATTCTGCATGTCTATATATTTATCAATAATGGTGTTGCTGTGGTTACTAAAGACACTTTAAAAAAAATCAAGTTCAACGGCTACTTTAATGGCCGGTTGCGTATCTCAGACTTAAACCTACGATCAATGATTCCGGGTTTAAATCCAAGTTTTCACGTTGCACGCATGTAAGGATTGGCTGAGTACGGCTCAGAATTACGGTAAATTCTGAACCTGGTGTAGAGGTGGTTTAAACCCAGCTTTACAAGGTTTCCATGTATTTTTGGGTAGAATAGTTCGATATTTTGAAATATTTCGATGCTGCAGAAATGTTTTATGGCAATTATGATTGCATTGATATATTTTGCAGTATCAAAAAAGCAATTCTACAAAATAATTTTTTGGCCATGTTGCATGGGGATTTTTCTTTTTGCACACCTCTTCAACAACTGTTCAATGTGCCGTTTTAATACTGATTTAGCTGTAGTATGGAGTTTTGGAAGATACTTTTAATTAAAATGCATAAATGTACATAAACAGGAATTTTATAGAAACTTTCTAATATACCAAATTTAAATCAGATTAAGAATTTTACAGTTTCGAACAGCTGATGATACACATTTCAATAATTTCTAATAATGCCGAATTTCATGAGGATAAAAAGTCTTTCAGTTATCAGTGAATCAGGCTATCTACAGGGCCGGATCGAAGGAACCAGGCACAGGGGGAGGAGGGTATGTTCGTCCCATATAATTTTGCCGCCGTATAAAATTCTGTAGAAAACATAAATAATAATAATAAGTGTTTTCTCAAAAATAATGTCTTATAATTTTTTTCATTTGGTTTTAAACTAAAAATCTAAATTTATACATTTTTCCTTTATTATTTACCTATATATTGTGTTTTGATTTTGTTTCTAAATTACTTATTCCAAAGACACTATCCATGTTTTCTTCATTTCAGTCTTTTGCAAAAGCTTTATTCTGTTTGCGTTTTTATATTTTCTTATAGTTTGAGTTTCGATGAAAGATGCCGTGATTTGAATTAAATCATGTAAATTTTATTGCATTTTTTCACCATTATCAATTTACAATTTAACATCAACATATATACTTGTTTTTAAATGATATATATCCTTTAAATTTTCAACCAGTTACTAAGTATTAAAACTTGTTTTGAAGTACTGTAATATTAGGGGACCTATTATCCTTCAACATTTTATACGAGTAAGTCAAGATTAGGTAAACCTTACTCAGTTTTATAGCGTGCAACAGAAATGCGACTCAGGTAATCCCGACTCAACTGGGGTTTAAACCCGGCTTACGTGATCCACGGATCAACCACTGAGCTGTACTTATCTGAACCATAGGTACGCAACCGGCCATAAGAGTACAAACCAGTAGAGCTACAGTTTTAACAAAGACTTATTGGTGAGCGACATGCTATTGATGATTTTGTGTGAAAGCAGATCAAGGCGTTTCTTCTTGAGAAATGGTTTGTTTTCTTTTCATATAGAAAAAAAACTTTTAATGTTCACTGACTGCGATATACTCAGAACGCTAGTCATAAAACGCTAATTTTATGATTCAAAGAGTGAGATTTTAAAATCAAAACCACTTTCTAATGCTACACAATACGCTCTATAAATCTCCATCATAACCTAACCCCAATATTCCATTCTGTATTGAATTAATTTATTAATTTTAAATATTTTTTTAAAAGAAGGAATTTTAGGGTTATCTTTAACAAAGGAAAATTCAAACATTCGGCTTAATTCATAATATTTCTCAAGCAATTATAGAAGATTCATATAAATTCTGATAGTGTCCGACTTAACATCAAATAGCTAAAATTTACTGTCCGACTCAAGATCAAACTGAGTCACTGTACTCAAACTTTATTTCTTCGAAAAAGAATTAAATATTTCATAATTGTGTATTTGCAATGTTTACTGTATAGTTTATGCCTAATTTTAACTTTCAAATTAAATTCTTTTACACGATATGATAAGTTCCAAGCATTTGATTTATCAAAATTTTGCCGAGCGGGTCTTCGAATTCCCCGGTGATTAGTCCTTTCTAAGGTCGACCGTCATAAACACAGCAACATCGTCTTTCGATAAAGAAAGACAACTCTTAATAGATTAAGAATTGCTTGATTCAGTCAATCACGACAGAGGGTGGATTCATTATCGGAAGTCTGTTAAAAAAAAGCGTCAAAATCGTCCGACTCTAGATAGTGTCCGACTCAAGATCACTTTACCCTAGACGAACGAATACCCCCAAAAAACATCTATAATTGTGTGATTTTATATTGGCTTTATCCAACTCGTTGAAATGGTATATATTCGCTCGGCAAGCCGGAAGACTGAATCAAATCTTTGTCCAATTTGTTTGTCAGAAGTTGAAGACACCTGTTTACTGGCTGTACGGAATTGCAGGATTTTTATAACAATTCATCGATAGCTTTAAAATTATTAATAATTTGTCTTTTGTTAAGCGGAGTTCTGTAAGGTCTGTTTTTAATTGGTCACCAGTTTCTATTGTCCCCCGCTTGAAAAGTGGGGGATATTAATTTGGGTTTGTCCGTCCGTCCGTCCGTCTTCCTGTCTGTCTGTAACGCTTTCGTTTCCACACGATATCTCAAGAACCCTTTGAGCTTTTGCAATGAAATTTAGCATAGCAACTCCCTGTGGACTAAAGAAGACCCCTATTGATTTTGAGGTCAAAAGGTCAAAGGTCAAGGTCATAAATAAGCAAATTCTGTCTGTTAAAACACTTTCGTTTCCACATTATATCTCTAGAACCATTTGAGCTATTGCAATGAAATTCTATTTAACAACTCCCTGTGGCCTTATTAAGACCCCTATTGATTTTGAGGTCAAAAGGTCAAAGTTCAAGGTCGTAAATTTATACATTCTCTCTGTGTGAAATACTATTATTTTCGGGCGATATTTGAAGAAGATTTTGAGCTTATGCAATGTAATTTTATATCAAAACTCCCTAGGACGTCTCTCGCCCCTCTCAATGTGCCCCGCCCCGTTTGTTTTATTAGTATTTATAGTATTACATGTCGCTATTTTTAGCGCAGGGGCATGAGGAGAGTTATTGCGTATAAAACAGGTTCTCGGCGGACTTTATGTTCTTATCACATCTATTAGAACTGTTTAACTAGAGCCGAGCTCGTTGCAAAGCAACGAATAGGTCTTCCGTTGGAGCTACGGATAAGAAGACGTAACCTTGAGTCTAGGTCAAAAGCCACATTCTAAAGTTGTACAAGTGAAAATTTAAACCTTGTAAGAGAAGCAACTTGCAATGTTTAGCTAGGAAAAAGACTGTAAAGGAATATATGTGACCTTGAACTTTCTAAGTGACCTTGAACTCTCCAATGACCTTGATCTAAGCAATGACCAACTCTCGTTATAAAAATATTATCCATGTGTTACCGTCTGGAAAATTTCAAACATTTTATTTAGATATTCTTTCTTTTCATGCATCCAACCAAAAACATGTTATCCTTGGGGACTTTGAACTCGAGTCAAGGTCACGTCTCACCCTGCATTATATCAGCAATGTTTCACTAGTAGAAAAATGGTAGCGAATTTACAGTTTCACTGTCACTAATCTTGACTCGTCCAAATGACTGGATATGTTCAGCCATGAGTTTTGTTTTCTGACTATAATCGAGGCAAAATGATTGATTGGGTTCAACACAATGTCGAGACTATAGCTCTACTTGTTTGTACTTATAACAAAGGAAGAGAAAACTAGCCATCGCCATCAGACCAAAACTGTAGAAGGAGTAGCGTTTTAAAGGAATTTCACATAAATCTCTATTTTTTGTAATCATGACAACACCGTTCATCGAAATCAAAAACGATGCACTTAATTATGTATCACATTGAAGTCTACCTGTGTGTCCAGTTATATTGAAATCAAACTAAAACTGTAGGAGGAGTAGCATTTTTAAGGAATTATATACAGAAATTTCTATTTTTAGTAACCATAGCAACACCGTTCATCGAAATCAAAAACGGATGCACGATATTTTGTATCTTAGTGAAGGCTACTTATGTGCCAAGCAATATTGAATTCAGACAAAAACTGTTGAAGAAGTCGCATTTTAAAGCATAGGCGTCGGAACCGGGGGGGCTAGGGGGGCTTAGCCCCCCCCCCTCCCCCACTTTTTTTCCCAATATATACTTAGTATAGACATTGAATACATTTTCGTAAGTTTAGCCCCCCCCCACTTTCCATAGATACGTCTTAGTATAGGTTAAAATCGGAAAAAGTGTTGGTATTCGGAAGAAAATTTGTTGGTACTAGACTTCGAACCTTGCCCTCCAACTTTCGTGTAAATATCTTATGTCATTTTTGAGATTTTCAGTGGAAACGAGACATCAAAAATTTTCAATTAAAGGGCAATAACTCACAAATAAAGGCATGCATAAAAAAACTGAAAACAGGTTTAAATAGGTTTAACTACAAGCTATCTATCCTGAAAGTTTCATAACGATCAGTCCAAGGTCTTTGAGAAATCGCCTGTCAAAAGTCGAGCGGGAAAAAAAAAGAATAATAAGAAACAATAGAATAACAGTAGGGTCTTCCGAAGGAAGCGGAAGACCCTAAATAATCTTAATCTTCAGAATCAGTAGAAGGTCTTCCGTTGGAAACGGAAGACCTTAATAAAGGCTAAATAAATCAAACACCATGGATTATGTAAAATGTTAAGAATACCGAACATGAAAACATGAATATATACATGTATGTGACTTCACTTCTGCATATACTTCGCACCAACAAAGCAATTCCGTGGTCTAGTGGTTATGTCTCTCGCTTCAAGTGTGAGAGGTCCCGGGTTCGAACCTCGGCCGCACCTTTCTTTTTTTTCTTTTTTTAAATACTTTTTTTTAACTAAATGATAGTATTCAGCATGTGAAATGAAAAATTTATGAGGTTATAAAATCATCATTACAGTGTGATAAAAATTCCATATAAAAAAATCTTCTATACACATAATGAAGAATAAGCAATCAAATCTTTATACATGTATTTTATTTCCTTCAGTATACACGTATACATTTAATAATTCTACAAATTCAGTCGGGGGGGGGGGGGGGGCGACTTTTTCCCTAAGCGGGGGACACGAATTCTCTGAGTTAGCTTGTTTTCATTGTTACAGTTTTAGTGTGCCAACTCTTGTAGTTAACTTCTAGTACATGTAAGATATACATTTAATACTAGTATTTTCGTCTGTCAAAAAGTTTCTTCCTTTTACGTTCATATCAATCTGAATTAATAATGTCATCAAATAGACCCTTCGACAAACGCTAATGAACCCATTTTGAATTCTTGCACAGAAGTAAAGCAAAAATTCCACAAATGGATCATCTGTGTACCAATAAGTGTGACTGTCTACAGGTGAAAACTTTTTTGAATTGTAAATAGTCAAGAACATAATGATTGTTTTTTTAACCGAGTGGACACTATTTCAGCCATATTTAGAACGTAATGAAGAAATGACACATGTATTGTTACAAATTGTGATGTACTTTAAAATAGATCTTCAACCTGCACAGCCTTTTGTCAATTTTCATGATCAATAAAATGACCTTGTCAGCGAATACAATTTATCATTTGGTCAAATGCCGATTAACTTTTTTCAAACTGATTGTTAGGTCATTGTTTACACACTGAGTTGTCCACCTACTTTCCGTTTTGGTTCCCGAACATGACAAGGAGAACACAGCGGATGTAAGCAGTCGACAGGGTATGCTCACTCCTCCACGGCACCTGATCCCACCTCTGATGT
The DNA here is from genome assembly GCF_032062105.1 of Saccostrea cuccullata. Classification (NCBI taxonomy): domain Eukaryota; kingdom Metazoa; phylum Mollusca; class Bivalvia; order Ostreida; family Ostreidae; genus Saccostrea; species Saccostrea cuccullata. Next base: position 502,156 of record NW_026932235.1, on the reverse strand, counting down.
TCTGGAGGTCTGTGTTTGCTCCGCTCCAATTTTGTAATTTTCAATGGACTTTTGAGCTTGAATACTGTTCATTATCTCCACACATTCTATTCTAATTCTATTTCTTCACAAAACTTAATCATCCTTCTCTAAGGAAAAATTGCAAAAAGTGCTTCTTTAATTCTTAATGAATCCAGTGTTATATGTAATATGATATATACTTAACATGTTTTAAAAGCCCTGTTAAAATTAAAATACATATAAACAATTTCTCCCTTTTTATTAAACCATTTATCAATATTAACATGGTAAACACATAATATTAATATTATATGAAACTCAGCACAAATGCAAATTTATGGGGGGGGGGGGGGTGATGTATTTACAAAATGACCAAAAAAACAAGAGCATTAATCATGTATTAATCATTTATGAATTTATTGAATTTTCATCACATCATTAACTGACCTTCCACAGAATATAAATTGACAGAAATTGTGAGCAGTATATTCTATTTAAATTCACCAATCAATTTACTTACATGCCATCTGACTTGTGATATACAAATAAATGACCAGAAAATCATGGTCTATATAGAGGTATATATATACAACACATTACAATATACAATGTAAATACCAACCAAGTATTCTAGTAAAAAAAATATGCAAAACATAATACACTATACAAGGCATTTACATGTTTACTGCATGTATTCAAAACAATTAATGAAGTAATCTGCATATTAAAATGATATATTTTTTCTTTCTTACAAGAGCTATATGACCAAAATTAAAAGTAAGGAAAGATCTCAACAACAAACACTGCCAACACTGTTCACTGCCAACTTAACCAAATCTGTAGTCTTAAATGCTGAACCAAAGGGACACATTTTTCAAAAGTCTGACATTATAATTCCTGCTAGAAGTCCATGAATATAATGCATTTTCAATATATAACTTACTTGCCTAATCTTTGAGACTGATTCATAAAAGCCATGAATTTCAAAGTGTTAGTATAGGTATCATTGCAACTCATGTCAATAATTAACCTGGTAAATGTCAATAGTACAGAAGAACTGTCCAAAATAGACAAATACCCCCTGCTGGGATTTTCACAGGGGGTACCAAATCAAAAGATTCCTGTTTGTAAGAGGTGTTAAAAATTTGCTAAAACATTTAATACATTTTATATGCTAAAATTATAGTGAGCAAAGGCATAGGTATCTATTGTATTTTTTGAACTCAATCTTGAATCTTTTTGATCACCCCTTGCACATAACTCTCTTTAAATGTTCCCAGTCATATGAACAATCATGATCAATGGATCAAATGTAGCTACTCTATTGACATGATTCAAAATACTTGTATTTTCTTGTATTTTGAACGAATCCTAACCAAAACATAAATTCTGCAATTTTAGACCTGTCCTCTGCTCTTAATATGTCAAATGGCTCAGTGTAATGAATCTTCCCAGGATCGTCTGCTGTTCCTTTGTCTCCAGAATATACGCCCTCTGAATGCTCTTTTGACATTTTCAGGAGAACAAAAATTAACTACAAAGAAATATGGAGAATTCTAAGAAATATCATAGTTTGCAACTAAGTGTTAAGTTTCACATTATGTCATGATATAGTTGACAGCTGCACTCAAGGTAAATTGTACACGCCTTCTAACCGCAAGCTTTATGACTGGATCTTTCTTCTTATCCCTAACTGGTTGCTCAAGCAACAGACTATTTCCATGTCAATGTTGATAATTTAAGTTGACCAATGAAGTGAATCGTTTATGCTGGGTGCATCTGACAAAAAGATCGTGACGTAATGTAAAACTTTACACTTAACTGCAAATTGTATTATTCAAAATGTATTATCAAAGTTGAACTTTTCAAACATTTAAGGTAACAAGAGATCCCTGGGCCACAATGCTCACCTGAGTAGCATTAGCCATATAAGGATTTTAATGATTGTCCACCTTTATTCCTTAGAAAACAAAATATGTTTGAGAAACACTGATGCCCCTGTATAACAACATAGGGAAGGTTAATTTTTCTCAAATACAAGTCAAATATGTTGGTACCCAAGGTAAGGTCTTCTCACAAGGAATACAAATGTGAAATATGAAAGCCCTAGCACCAACTGTTCAAAAGTATGGCCAAGGCGCAGCATTGTTAAGGCTGAAATAAAGAGGTGGGGCCTAATTTATTCGGGAAAAGTTTACTGTGAAGTCACACTAAAATACGACTTTTATGTATTTCTCATAATACCTGAAAATTAAATAATTTGCAATTTTTAACTGTATTAGCATAATAAACAATAATAAAACTTATCAATGCACTTAAAAGAGAAGTTGCTAGTTAAATCCAATACAGCTGGTTATAAACACTGATCTCGATGAACTTGACAATCATGATGTCATTTTGGTAAAAATTATGCATTTCATGTGCTGTGAGAGGCAGATTGGGGAATTTTTTAACAATGAAAAATGTGTTTTATTATAAGGCAGAATGTTATTTACATGCTTTAAATAGGCTATTAATACCAATGTATATCATTTGTTCAGTGCGATTATTCATGAACTATCAAGAGAATGTATTCAAATAATTTTGTCGTGTTTTTAATGTTCAGGCTAGGTATATTTTAAATCAAGGTGCATCGTTAAATCGTTCTTTCCCAAGGGCATACACTAAATAAATCTTAACTATTTTTTGAATATAAATAAAGGATATGTTCCTTGACTTGAGAAGTGCTGCTGCTTTCTTTAAATCTAGAGTGTGACTTTATAAGTACACAAAATATTTGGTAGAAGTCAAACTTATTTCGACATGGGCCCATTCACTTGAAATTTTAACCATTAAAATGGGAATTCTATTCAAAGCAGCAGCACTTTCCAGAAAGCACAAAGTATACAGAAAAAATTAATAGCTTGAATTTTTAATTTCAAATAGGGTATGCCCTTGCGATATTGAAATTTGTTATTGTCCTACATTCAATACAGGTACTATGCATTCATCATGTGAATGTCCATCCATGGGACCAATTCAACTTCATACAGTACAGAGTAGGTTATACTAGTATGTTATTTCCATAAGTATTTAAGTTCTGTTGTAAAACAGCTGAATAAAAATCAATTCAGTTTTAGTATGTCAAACTCCAATCATCAGATCAGTATTTAAAACTTTAATGTGGTTCCAAAATTTGATCTTAAATTGAAGCCTTAATTGCCCCACCCCCAGGAACATATTGAACGGAACACATTTGAAAATACTAGTACTCTACCTGAAAATGCTTCTTGAGTAGAGAATTTTAGAGTTTTTTTCCTATGTTTTGCTAAGGAAAACAAATTGTACGATTTTATTTGCCTAGCTCTGTTTATTTTTCATTTATTATTTTTTAATTTCATTATTTTTTATGTTGTCACTTATACTGATTACTATTATTAGAGAATAGTTGCATAGACAGAGCTGATTGTTCCTCTTCCAAACTGAGCAATTGGCTAGGAAAAAGCACATATCAGATCAGAACTGAAAGTTTACTGAGGTAGGGGGGGGGGGCTTGAATTTTAACCCTCACGGGGTCATGATTTGAACAAACCAGAATCTACACTACGTGAGAATGATTCCATATAAATATTACTATGCATGGCTTTGAAGTTCATGAAAAGAAGATTTTAAAAGATTTTTCCTATATATTCTTAATATGTAAAACTTTGATCAGCCATTTTGGTCCCACCCTACCCCCGTTGTCCTGATTTGAACAACTTGAATCTACATGACCTGAGGATGATCCCACATGAGTTTCATCTTTCCTAGCCCAGTGGTTCTTGAGAAGAAGGTTTTGAACTATTTTTCCTATATATTCCTATATCTTTATACAAAATTTGTTGCATTAAATTCTTTGTCTCTTTTTGTCTTTTTTTTGAGATGACAAAAAAGAGTTAGGTGATTATGCCATCCACAATATATTTTCTTAGCAATACACTCTGGTTAATATATGCCAAAGTATCAATATACATAAGACATTTAATAAAGAAATTATGGATTCTTATCAGAGTAAATTAGCTTTGTTAAATAACAACAGAAGCTAGAATTTAAGGTCTGCAGGTATACTTGCATTTCAAAGATGGCGTCAACAGCAACAAAATGGCTTAAAATATATTTTCTTAGTTAAATGCAGTCAATTTGAAATAATATACCAAAGTATAAATATAGACATTTACTTAAGATATCATATCATAGATGCTACAAAAATTGAAGATTTGTTCAATATCAATAAAAGCCAGATATTTAGGTTTGAATGTTTATGTTTTTGATGACAGTTTTCATGGCAACAAAATGGCTGATCAATTTAATTTTTTTTAGTAACACGCCTCATCACTCCCCATAGTAAAATAAACATTTTCTGAAACGCAGGCCAAAAATAACTCAAACCATATATAATTCTTTGGTTGAGCTGTGTTTCCAGTGTTTTTTTCCTTATATAACTGGTACCTATGAACGACACCCTTCCCAATGCCAAAACCGTTAAATTTTCCCAATTTTTTGACCAAAAATTCCCAATTCAACTGTGAAGCAACAGACTAAGACGACATCGTTTTTCTTTTTAAATGAAACAATGTAAAAGTTGACTAATTGTTTCACTTCCACTTAAATTGAAAGTAGAGAAAGTCGTAATTTGCGGGACCTGTGGTATAAACAGCATAGTGTCATACATTTTGACAAATTGAAAGCATGAAAATGTGAAAACATGGGACATTGATAAAAAGAAGCAATCAGCACTTGTTGTTTATTCCTTAAAACAGGTATAATATTATAGTTATAAGCAATTAAGTTGGAATAAGTGCATAATACGTTTTATTTAATTAAATGAGAGAAAATTCTTGTTGTTCTTGGATGTTATTTTTCCCAATTGAACCAGTACCGGACTCTTTCCCAGTGGGTGGGAAAAAATCGCTGGTTTCTAGAGAGGTTGAAAATATGAAAAGTTACAAAGACACATCAGACATGGACACCCTTTGGTCAGAAACTCACTTGTGTAATAAATATCAATTTAGAAAATACTGTGTATTGTTTAAGCAATTTTTTACCTTTGTTTCCATGCAAATGATTCCAAGAGAATGTGGATAAAATACAGAGTATTGTGATTGGCCAACAAGCTCTCCTCCAACTTGCCCCATAATGTTTTTTCCTACAAGCTGTCCTATATCTGTAGTATCTTGATTTAATGGCACTTTTTTAACCTACAATTTAAAGAAACTAAATTCAAGGAAAAACCTCTTTTTCCTTATATTATACCACTTTTCATTAAGTCCATGAACATCTAAAATATTCATGTCAGTCCATAATGACATGGATTTCTTTTTAAATTAGTGAAATTCATAAATATTTATAACAACAATTCTGGCATTATATGAAAGATATTAAACTCCATTTCATCTTTATGGGATAATTATACAGAATTCTTAAATATTACGAATGAGCAAGTATTCAGGAGCAAAAGCTTAATTAAGAAATACCAGTAAGAAATAAACTTTGCGTTTTGGTCGCGGTACTGGTAAACCGTAATTGAATTAGCCTTCATCTGAGACAGTGTCTATTAGTTTATTGACATATTTAAAACCTCTGAGGTCCAGAAAGTTGCTTGAAATGTAAAAGCCAAGATTTGACATTTCGAGTCAAAGAGAAGGCTAGTTATCCTGCATCTTTCATGAGAACAAGAATTTTATTTCCAATCTAAAACATGTAATAAAAATACACTAATCATTTTCTGTATGGAGAAACAAAAGGTCACCACACTGTCACAAATATACTGTTTCATTTAACACCAATTTAATGTAATTTGCTCTTTTACTCACAGTTTGATTACTGGTGATTTGAGTTTTTGTTGGATTAAAAATCCTTTAATTATTTATAAATTTGTTTAAAACATATTTGAACTTTTTTTTTAAATGTAAAAAAAAATTAAATCAATTTTCCATTTTATTGCTTTATCAGTAAATCATGATGTCCAAATATTGTGGGGAGGTTCATGACACAGCTTCATTTAACTTTAAACATAGGAAAGGCCATTCCAAGCTTTTTATTTCTTAATAAGTGTCTGCCCTAAATTCAAAAAGCCATCTTTCTATCTGAAAAAACCCTTCTTAAACAAAAAAGGGAAAAATACATTTTCAGGACAAATCTATAATTTGTCATCATCAGTATTGGACTTTTGCAAGGAGCGCTGACTTTTACAGTTGACGTCTAACGTTTACACTAGGACAATGTACAGAGGATCATTTATGACATAAATATTTAGCTCAACAATTAATTCAATGCAAATAATGGGTTATTTCAAAGCACAAGTAAGTTGTCCTTAAGGAAAACCACAACCACACTACCCTCAACTCTTAGCCTTCACAAGTTAGTGCCCCTAAAACCATACCTATGACCACTAGAAAGGTTTTCTTATCTATTACCAATTCTATACCTCCGTATATGATACAGTTTAAAATGTATAAAAGTAAAACATCAACTGTAAAAGTCAGTGTTTCTCACAAAAGTCCATTAGTGATGCCAATCTAACATTATCCTGAGATCAGTAAGGCCATAATAAAAATATTCCTAGATTCTCATCCCCGCCAGCCCCAATTTTTTACCCCTGCCTCAATTTTTAAAATTTCTGTTTTTCTTTGTCTTAATTCTGATTGGGATCAGAATTTAACTACCATTCAACTTTCATTTAAGTACAGTTCCACCTAAGAATCAGGCAAAATCAAATTTTGTGATAAGTCAGTGTTTGAGAATTGACTTGAAACCTCACATGCTTATGCATCAGGACATAAGTAATACATATATTCAATGATTTGAAAATGTGCAGGCTTGTTCTAATTTAATAGGCATTATATTGAGAAAATAATACAAACGTGCGTAATACAGATCTATACAATGGTATGGACTAGGGCGGTCACGGGTACCCGTAATGACCCGGAACCGCAGAACAATTAATTCGGGTCGGGTACGGTTCTGTTTTTCCGGAATTCGGTTCCGTTCCATTTGTATAATAGAGTAGATTTTGCTATAAAAATGGCGTCAAAAACGAGACATTTGTTAGTACATTGTCATTATAAGGTGATTTAAATAATTTCATTTAAAATTACATGTATGTTATTTTCATACATGCTTACGTATATCAATGATTATGTATAATAATATTCTTATAAAGGATAGATTCAAATATGGTCATATGTAACTTTTGTACATATCTGGTTAATGCTCATTTACAAGAAACATTTTGTTTTGATATTTGCAAAAAACGGAGCAGAGTAATTTGAGAAAGGTGGAAGACGATGGTATAATCATTTTGTTGTTGAAAATAATACAAATCATGAGCTTTTCTTCCATTACCTACCCTACCCGAGAAACCCGAAACCGAACCTAAAAAGATCAGAACCGACCCGACCTGCCCCTAGTATACACTGAAAACAAAAAAATTTGTTATGCCAAAAGTGATAATAATATAACAATGAATCAGCTTTGTAAATATTATAAATTTAGATTTTAAAAAGTTTGGAAAATTGCAAGTCTAGCATTTTCTACCCCCATAAATATTTCCAATATTAGTGAATTTCAGTTATCATTCTTGATTTATGACCTAATTTGCCGCTTGAGTGCGCTCTGTTGTTAAGTACCCCAATCCAGAAAAAACAGAATCAAATTGATTAAACATTGAATTTGGCATTTTGTTTCAGTTTAATTAATCTTCTGAAAATTGAAAAATGTCTAACTTCAAACTAAACATCTTCTGTCCTTGAAACTTAGCGATACACTGGGTGTCAAATTTGATCGGGTTCAGGTTGTTCCAAGTTCCACACTGTGTATGGTGTATGCGAATTTGGTCATGATTGGAATATAGACTGCGATATCAGAGGTGCACAAGAGTTTATCATAAATAGCTGTTTTGGATTTCAATTCCAGAGTAAACCTGGTACATTGAATAGGAATATTCAGTATAATGTGAAAAATGTAAATAGGAAAAAATTTAATATAAGCTAAATTTAACACAAAATGCACTTAAAGAGCTAGAGCCACGAACCACCAAAATGTGCGTTTTCAAAATTCATTTAATTCATATTACATGTATGCAATTCAAAGATCTAGTTACATTTGGCCAATATGAATTTTACATTTTATGAACATTGAGCTATCAGACATTGAAGCAAGTTCCACCATTTAAACAGTGATTATAAGATCATTATATGTGTAAATAGCCTAAATTAGTTATTTTTATACCAGATTTATTCTTGATAACTACATTATCTCTTAATTGTCAGTTATTTTGATGAAGAATATCTTAAACTTACATTTAACTTTATTATTTCATTTAAAATTATGTTATTTTCATACATGCTTACGTATATCAATGATGACGTGATAATTGGACTTTTTTGACGTCGACTTCACTTTATCATGAACATGATGATAAGGATAATTGCTGAAGTCCATCAACTTGAAGATATTTTCCTTATAATTTGAAAAGTGCCAGTTACCTATTTGTTGCCAGTAATATATGTTGAACATAATACTATTTTTCAGATTCTTTACATTAAAAGAGAATACAAATGCCTTTAGTAATGCAAAGTTATTATCAAAAATACATGCAATCGCAATAATCATACATACAAGTTTTAGATATATATATTAATATTTTCAGTGAAGAAATAAAATCGGCATTGATGCCTTCAAAATCGTTTTCTTCATTTAATTATCAATAATTGTTAGTTACATTTAGCTAACACAAAAACAACTAGAGGTACCTCCCCACACCAACAATACTGCACCAAAAATGTTAAGCTCTTCTTTATTAGCTTTTCAATAGAATTCATCTTAAGGTTTTTTTCCTGAAATTTCTATTCCTTTGCCTACATATCATACAATGTATTTTTTTCAAGTATAAGAAGCATTACATAAATACTATATAGTTACTCAGAATTGAGAAATGAGACCTACACCAAAAACTGCGCCAAAAATGTTAACCTGCTCCAAAAAAATTAACCTTGTCATTCCTTTGCTGAAACTGCAGCATCTGAAACTTTGACTGGCACAATGAAACACACTAGAAACATCTTCCATGCATATCTAATCAATATAGGACATAGAAGTAGTTAAAAAGAAAACTGCTGACGCTGACACCGATGCGGAAACCAATGCCGATGCTGAGGGTATTACATAAACTCCCCCAACTTTGTTGAGGTGAGCAAAAAATGATAATATTAACAAAATTACCTCTATTATAAACAAGAGTTCTTCCATACTCTTTCCGGAATGGAAATGATAGATGAGATCAGCTGTACTCCTCATCGTTTTCTTGTTAAAAGTGAAGGACCTCTCAAGTAAAAAACTAAAAGAAAAAAAAATAGTGTCAAAAACATAACAAACTACACAAGAAGGGGAAGTATAAAGACATTTTTAGTAGTAGTTTCTTAGATGTATCATCCATGCAAGTTTGGTCAACAAAGGGCTTATAGTTACTTGGAAATGAGACCTGCACCAAAAACATTCACCTGTTCACTCAACCCGAAAATGTAGGTCAGATTCAGCATCCGAAGCAAGTCTGATAATGGGCATCCTTAGACGTATCATCCATGCAGTTTTGGTCAACATAGGGCTGATAGTTCCTTGGAAATGAGACCAACACCAACAAGAGGCCCAAGGGCCTAATAGGTCACCTGAGCAACAACTTTCAAATGATTGAATTTGGTTCATGTTTCAAGCTAGATGCTATGGTATTTACAATTCTAAAAGAGGTACCATTGCTAATCATAACTATACACTTAGCAATTGTTTAGTTTGTTTACTTAATACCCAAAAGCAGGGCAGAGGAATAAAAAATGCATTTCAACTAATCAGTAATATTCAGCAATACTCATAAGTGCTCCTACAACACATGAACCCCTGGCCCTAGGTATACACATTGCACAATTTTTGAAAAGGCACACTTGCTTATCAAAAATGTTTGATTAATAATAAGGAGCAGATTTCAAACAATTCATTTTGATATATAAGTAGAGCCCCCCCCCCCCTCTTGGTATCATCAGGGGCTGACAAATAGATTTTTAAGGCACTTGCTAAAGGGAATGTACATGGTCAAAATTCACTTGCCCTACCTGAATTTTTGCCTGCCCTACCATTAACTTATACTGTATTTATAAATATATATAAAAAATACTGAGTAGAACATGTAGAATATTGGCATAGATATTGATTTTATTTTTGATAATTGATTAAGTCACTTGCCCACTGACCAAGGGGCCTTGAAATTTACAATTCTGGAAGAAGAGGCCTTGCACATCATAACTATATAGGTAGTTCATCTGCTTATTACCCAGGAGATTTTTATAGATGTAATGTATTTTCCCTATATAATCATTATAGAGCTACGCCCTAACACCATAACCCCTGACCATATGCATGGGGCAAAAAAATTCACAATTTTGGTAGAAGCATTCTTGCTTATCATATCTATGTACTTAGTAAGTTTATTTGATACTAGAAGCAGAGAAGAAGATTTTCAAAGAAATTATGTATTTTCACTATATAATTAATAGAGCCCCACCCTAACCCCTGACCCTGGGGCCATAAAATTCAAAATTAGGAGTAGAGAAGAAGATTTTTACCAGTCGGCAGGGGATGCTCACTCCTCCATGGCACCTGATCCCACCTCTGATGTTTCCGCTGTCCGTGTTTGCTCTGCTCTTATTTTGTATATTGTTTAATGGACTTTGAGATTGAATACTGTTCGTTATCTCCATATCCTTCGTTCAAAGATTTAATGCATTTTTACCATATTATCAACATGATCAATAGAGCCCAGCCCTAAAACCAGAACCTCTGACTTGAGGCCATACTTGCCAACCTCCAGCAAGTAAAAATCCGGTCATGACCAGATTTGGAAAGTGAAAAATCTGGTCATAATGCCTAACAACATTCAGGACATATCTAACATGATTAAATCTTTTATTTTATCTAAATATAAGTATATTTGTGTATAAAGAGAATTCTTTTATTTAAAAAAGGCTTTAGCTTACAATGACAAAATATTCATAAATAATTGGATTTAAACTTAGAATCGGAAGCCATTTTAAATTGACTTCAAACATTTATTTATCAAAACAACACCCAGTTAATTGTTTACACCTGCACTAATAATTAATCCATCTGCATTGTTTACGCGTAGATCTAAGCTTGGTTTGTAACTGGAAGTTTAAAGTGCAGCCTAGTTTACGAACCAAATCAGGAAATCGGGAGATTTTCGGGTTGTTCGACAAAAATCGGGTAAAAAGCATGACCTGCCAGGTCATAGAAAATAATCGGCCAGTGACACCGGGTTACCGGTTGAAAAAATTGGGTGAGTTGGCAACTACTCCTGGGGCCTTAAAATTACAATACATAATTTATAACAAGGTTTGATTGCATCATGTGTATGTGTCCACAAGCACAGTTTAAATATTTGGGCTGTGATAACAATATTCTCTTGAAGTATGTCCTGATTTTCTGCAATTATTTCTGCAAGTGATAACTCAAAGTAAACATTTTCAATTAAGACGATATTTCATTGCAAAGATATCGAGAAATCACAACTACGGATTTACTTTAACTTTAAATAAGTAATTTTTTCAAATGTCAATATAAATGGAATAGGTTGTATAATTTTTTGGCATCGTGAACTTATCATATACTAACCCTTCTTTCAAAGAGAATATGTTTCCAAATGATCTACAATAGTGCTGACAAATATTATCAGTGGTACGCCTACACTCTGCATTGTCATGTCCACCACGAGACCCTCCTTGTCCGCCTCTAGCTCTTCCACCTCTATTTTTCCCTCTCTTCTTCTCCTGTGAATCATACATTGGTTTTTGAAATATTCCCATTCCCAACAGTTCAAGAGTTTCCTCTGCAAAGTCCCTTACTGCCACATTAAATAATGTAACAGACTCCTTTACGAATTCCTCTGTAGCAGGTTCCAAGGACCTATGGAATTTGAAGAGTACAGAAATATTACTTTTTTCTAGCTTGTCAGGCCAGGCTTTTACAAAACATCTAAGATTATGTAGCTCATCTCAACAAAATTTCTTTAACTCTTTACAACTTAATGAATTGTTTTGCAACATACGCTGAATCCTCGCGTCATAGAAATATTACGTTACTTTTCCCCGCAAGCAGTTTACAACGAGGTACAAGTTTCTCTAAAGTTTAGCGTAAATAATATTGTAACGTAATAGTTTAATAAGAAAATAATTTTTCTTATTTTATGAGGTTAAAGCAAGTATAAAATCGTTGGAATTTGTCAATAAATTGAAGATTATATGAACTTTTTAAAGTGCGTGAAAATGCGTGATTGCGGTGAAACGGTAAATGCATGATTTTGCGTTAGAAATAGGAAATGGTATATGCGATAAAATGCGTGACTGCGGGGAAGGGGATTAAGTAAGGGAAAGTCATAACTAAATTTAATAATCAAAGGTGTGTTAAGAAAGTTCCTTCCTTTAGACTTAGAGTAATTTATTTCTAACAGAAAGTTACAGGGTTTTTCTTCAATAAGAAAAAAATATATAAACATCTTTATAGCACCCAAATGACAGAAATGCTGGTCAATTTGTGTGAAAATTTAGAATCATTTACAATTGTTTCTTCACAGGTTTTCTTGAATCATACAAAACTGATGAGCTAAGGTATAAGATTTTTAAAAAGATTAATCATTTCTTAAAAGAATAGAAATTCTTCACTTAACCTCTCTGTATACTCATTGTGATGTCATTTTAGCGTGGGTTTCTCTGTGTATACTTTTACATTTGAGTAAACACAAACATAGGTAATGAAAGATTGCAAAGGTCACCTCGACTAATGTTATTAGTATAAGTAGTGCAAATCTCACATATTTTCTTTATACTTAGTGTGCATCCTGACAATAATATTCATGCAGTTTATGTAGGTCTTATAGTTCTTTATAACGCCGACAGTAAAGCATAAGCTCATCTGGACTTTGTCGAGGTGAGCTAAAAATGACATTTGAATCATTTTAACAGTTGGCCTGGTATAAAATTCATCAGAGCAAATGCAAATATTGCATTTTGAAAATTTTTATTTAATTCAAATCAAATTTAATTGTGCAAATTTAATGACATTTTCAAAGTTTGAAGTAACTGGGGTAGGGATAGAAGCCTCTACTACTGTAAACCAACTTTTATTCGCATGCGAAAAATTTTCGCAAAGTTTGCGACAGCCTCGTCATTGCGAATATTTCTCGCTGCAAACCGGTACTTAAACTCTCTCTGTCTTTTTACAACAGATCGAAAAAGGCCTGATCGCAAAAATTAATTGTCACAAACTAGTGTACCCCTGGTAAATCGCAAAATAAAGTTGTCGCAAATAAAAGTTGGTTTACAGTATATATTCTTTGCGGAACCTTGATTAGAAAAACTAACTATGAAATAACTTACTTGAAATCAAAAATGACATCACATTTTTTCCATGTCATTTCCATGTTTTCTTTAATCTCTTTTTTTACTTTTTCTATCTGTGTCTCTTTATGCTGGCTTTTCACCATTTTTTCAATTTTTCTCAATTCATGTGTAAATGTTAAACTTTTTTCAAGTTGTTTTTTGAGAAAGCTGGTAATTTTGCTGGGATCAGGACAAAAACCTTTTTCATTCCTAAAAGCATCCTTTACATCTTTAATAAATTTTTCCAAGGGATCTGGCATATCCTCATAATAGATATTTAGGTCCATAAGATCTTTATAGGTCCAATGACTTGCTGAGAAGTTTCCTTCCTTTGAACTTGCAAGTTGACTCTTCAAACAGCTTGAATCTGTTTCATCACACTCACTCCATGTACTAAACTCCGACAAACTTGATGGTGCATGTTTTTTCCTCGGCGGCAAGCTGGTTTCCTTACTAGAGCTTGGTGTTTCATCTTCCTTAAAATAAAAAAAAGAATGCCAATTTTTTAACAACAGGCCCACTGCAACAATTAACACTTGATCACCTGAGAAGTTCAGTATATATGCTTCAATATAAATTATAGTCACACTTTTACCAGATATCCAAGGTAAAATATAGTAAGTTTTGATTTATTGCTCTAAATGTTATCAAAAGGAGAAGATCTAATGTGCATGTGATATTGCTATAAATACAAGAGGCCCAAGGGCCTTAAGGTTCATAAACCCTCTGCTCACTCATATGGAAATTGTCTTTAATTTTTTTGTTTTTCCAAAGGAAATGTATATGCAGAATAAAATACAAACAATTGTAGCATGGCTTGCAGGGCAAAATTTGACAAAAAAGGCACTTGAAAAATGTCTAAAGGAATAATAGACATTTGTGTCATTAAGAGTTATCTCTCTTATCAAAGTATCAATATACCTTAATGATCCCCCTGTGCATTATACAAAATTTCTGGGATCCACAGAGTACAAACATAGGTAATCAGAGATGACAGAGCTCATCTCAAAGAAATTTGTGTTTAAGTAAAGTCCCACATTAAACTAATAATCTAGTAGTGTACATCCCATGATGTAACATTACTGCAATTTTGATCTGATAGGGCTTGTAGTTACTCGGGAATAGATTTATCCAAAACTTCAAACTAGTCTCTCATCCACAAAATGTAATTCAAATCCAGCATCTGAAGCAAGTTTGAGAGTCCATTGTTGCATCATCCATGTAAATTTTGGATCAGATAGACCTTATGATTCCTTAGTAATAGAAATCATGGAAATGCACCCAAATTTTTACTGGTCCATTATCTGAAAAATGTATGTCAGATCCAGCATCAGCAGCAAGTCCATTAGTGTGCATCCTTAGATGTACCAGTCATGTATAAGGCTTAGAGATACTTGGAAATGAGACTTACAACAAAAACTTTGACTTTTTCACTCAACCAGAAAATGTAGGTCAGATCCAGAATCCTAAGCAAGCCTGGTAGTGCCCATCCTTAGATGAATCATCTAAATATCTAGAGATATGATGATTGGTGTTTTTTTTTAAACAAGAGGCCCATGGGCCACATTGCTCACCTGAGCACCTTTGGTCGGCCATTGTGGCCCCGCCCTACCCCCAGGGGTCATGATTTGAACAAACTTGAATCTCCACTACCTGAGGATGCTTCCATATAAATATAATCAATCATGGCTTGGCTGTTCTTGAGAAGATTTTTAAAGAATTTCGCAGCACAGTTAAGGTTACAGTAAGGAGGCGGGGCCTAATTTGTACGGGAAATGTTTCTATGACGTCACACATAATATAAGGTCTTCAAAATACCACAAAATGAAATTATTTGCTATTTCAAACAGCTGGATAGCTGTATACTACATACAAACATACTATTACATGCAGTTTTGCCGTTTGTTAAATCCCACACAACAGTATATAAATGATGCATCGATCGCAATGCACTTGTCAATGTGACGTCATCTCGCAAAAATGACGCAGTTTGTACACAGTGAGAGGCTGATCAAGTCACATTTTGTACAATGAAAAATGTCTTTTTTTTCTCAAATAAAATATTATTTGCAGTAAAATAAAAAGCCGTTGACTTGGATGCGATGTCTATTTTAGTATTTTATTTATAAACAGTACGTGCATTATGCAGACAAGCGATACTGTAGTGTGTTTGTATGCAGATTCATTGAAAAAGTAATGGAAGGGCCCTAATAAATCGATTTATTGCAAGGGCATACCCTCAATGTATCTTTTCAAAATTTTACACATAAACTCAAGAAGCATTAAGATATTTGAAAAGTGCTGCGAACCTCTTGAAATCTTGCAAATAAATTAATTATAGCTATATTTAATGTATTTGACCAGCAAAATATTCAACCTGCCGTCCAACAAATTAAATTTTACCAATTAAAAAAGGGAATCTATTTAGGTTCGCAGCACTTTTCACGAACTACATATAGTATTGAAAAGGATTATAAAATAAATTAAGATTTTTAACTTGGTTATGCCCTTGCAATATTGAAATTTATAGATGACCTCTAAACTGTAAGTATAATTGCTAAAATCATATGACGTCGACATCACGTGACAAGTCTAAATAAAAAATCTAAATGTCCCCAACATGTAGATTTAAACCACATTACATTTTTTTATATCAGTGAATTCCTAAAAAAGAATCGCCCATCCTATTAAAGTATGTATTTTTTATCTTAAAAAATTGTCGATATTTCCATTTGTAACCTTAACTGTGCTGCGTTGCCTATATATTTCAATGTAAAACTTTGGTCGGCCATAACGGCCCCGCCCTACCCCCAGGGGTCATGATTTGAACAAACTTGAATCTACACTCCCTGAGGATGCTTCTATATAAATATGATCAATCATGGCTTGGCTATTCTTGAGAAGAAGATTTTTAAAGAATTTTCCTACATATTTCAATGTAAAACTTTGGTCGGCCATTGTGGCCCCGCCCTACCCCCAGGGGTCATGATTTGAACAAATTTGAATCTACACTACCTGAGGATGCTTCCATATGAATATGATCAATCGTGGCTTGACTGTTCTTGAGAAGAAGATTTTTAAAGAATTTTCCTATTTATTTCTATGTAAAACTTTGGTCAGCCATTGTGGCCCCGCCCTACCCCCGAGGGTCATGATTTGAACAAACTTGAATCTACACTACCTGGGGATGCTTCCATATAAATATAATCAATTATGGCTACGCTATTCTTGAGAAGAAGATTTTTAAAGAATTTTCCTATATATTTCTATGTAAAACTTTGGTCAGCCATTGTGGCCCCGCCCTACCCCTGTGGGTCATGATTTGAACAAACTTGAATCTACACTACCTGAGGATGTTTCCCCATAAGTTTCATCTTTCCTGGCACAGTGGTTCTTGAGAAGAAGATTTTTAAAACATACCACCAAATTTTCATTGATTCCCAATTATCTCCCCTTTAATGAGGGCGTGGCCCTTCATTTGAACAAACTTGAATCCCCTTCATCCAAGGATGCTTTGTGGCAAGTTTGGTTGAAATTGGCCCAGGCGTTCTTGAGAAGAAGTCGAAAATGTGAAAAGTTTACAGACAGACAGATGGACAGACAGACGGACGCCGGACAAAATGTGATCAGAAAAGCTCACTTGAGCCTTCGGCTCAGGTGAGCTAAACAAGAGGCCCAGGGGCCACAACGCTCACCTTAGCCCATTGGCTAGGAAAAAGCACATATCAGATCAGAACTGAAAGTTTACGGGGGAGGGGGGGGGGGGGCTGGATTTTAACCCCCCAGGGGTTCATGATTTGAACAAACTAGAATCTACACTGCCTGAAGATGATTCCATATTAATATTATATGACACTAATCATAGCTTTGAAGTACTTGAAAAGATGATTTTAAAAGGTTTCCCTATAAATCCCTATGTAAAACTTGGGTCAGCCATTTTGGCCCCACCCTAGCCCCAGGGGTCATGATTTGAACTAACTTGAATCTACACTACCTGAGGATGATTCCACATGAGTTTCATCTTTCCTGGCCCAGTGGTTCTTCAGAAAAAGATTTTTAAAGATTTTTCCTATATATTCCTATGCAAAACTTGGGTCGGCCATTTTGGCCCCACCCTAGCCCCGGGAGTCATGATTTGAACAAACTTGAATCTACACTACCTGAGGATGATTCCACATGAGTTTCATCTTTCCTGGCCCAGTGGTTCTTGAGAAGAAGATTTTTAAAGATTTTTCCTATATATTCCTATGTAAAACTTGGGTCGGCCATTTTGGCCCCACCCTAGGCCCGGGGGTCATGATTTGAACAAATTTGAATCTACACTACCTGAGGATGATTCTACGTGAGTTTCATCTTTCCTGGCCCAGTGGTTCTTGAGAAGAAGATTTTTTAAAAATGCCATTAATTTTTCTCTAATTCGTAATTATCTCCCCTTTGAAAAGGGTGTGGCCCTTCATTTGAACAAACTTGAATCCCTTTTACCCAAGGATGCTTTGTGGCAAGTTTGGTTGAAATTGGCCCAGCGGTTCTTGAGAAGAAGTCGAAAATGTGAAAAGTTTACGGACAGACAGACAGACGGACAGACGGACGCCGGACAAAATGTGATCAGAAAAGCTCACTTGAGCCTTCGGCTCAGGTGAGCTAAAAACCAAACAGAAGTCAGTTGAAATAGCATTTAATAACAATTAAATCAAAAAATAAAGTTTCTCCCATGCAGTATTTTGATAATAATTTGACTATCGATATCTTGAAAACATTAGACATGAAGTTGCATAGATGTGTTCAAAGTGAATAGAATTGAGTCACGTGTTCACTGCTTTGTTATTCATAAGGTCAACGGCGTGTTGGAATTTGTAAACAAGGTGTCTTTACTATAGAGACAAGAACCCATGGTTTTGCACCTTTTTGGAAAATTTCAAATGAGTGCACAACCGTTTCAATTTCTTTCATGAATGTAAATGATAAGTATAACTCTCTATATTGACCATATAAAAATGACAACTTGAAACATCCATGCGCTCATATAAAAATTTGGCCTGCGAAATGGGGGTGTGGCCTAAAGTCTACGAGAAATCAATGTAAACAACGTACCCCTGCTATATTAATCAGATATAAAGCTAATTACAGTGCACGAAAGTAAAAATTCAATGTTTGTTGGAAAGATTGAGACAAAAATATGTAGAATATCTTAAATTCAATTTTCTGTAAATTATCGGGGGGCCGAATAAGGATGTTTAAACGATTCATTCTTTGCATATTTTTGAATCTCCATTGCAACAATGTTTTTGAACATGTTGAAAGTCTATCCTATCATTTTTTTTATTTTTATTTTTTTGTGTAATAAAGCACTTACAAAATGCAAGTGCAAAAAAAAAGATTTTCAAAGAATTTATGCATTTTCACTATATAATTAATAGAGCTCCGCCCTAACACCAGAACCCCTGACCCAGGGGTCATGAAATTCACAATTTTGGAAGAGGCAGCCTTATTCAACATAACTAGGCACTTGGTTACATGTAGTTTATTTAATGCAAAGGAGCAGAGAAGAAGATTTTCAAAGAAATAATTCATTTTTACCATATAATATTTATAGCCCCACCCTTGCGCTAGAAGCCCTGTCCCTGGGGCCATTAGATTCACAATTTTGGAAGAGGCAGCCTTATTCAACATAACTAAGCACTTGGTACAGTAAGTTTATTTAATGCCAACAAACAGAGAAGAAGAATTTCAAAGAATTTATGCATTTTCACTATATTTATATTCTATATAGCCCCGCCCTAGCACTAGAACCCCTGACCCTGGGGCCATGAAATTCACAATTTTGGAAGAGGCAGTCATTTTCAACTCAACTATGCACTTGGTTAGTTTATTTAATGCCCAGGACCTGAAAAGGAAAATTTCAAAGAAATAATGCACTTTCACTATATAACCTATTTAGCCCCACCCTAACACTAGAACCCCTGACCCTGGGGCCATGAATTTCACAATTTTGGTAGAGGACTCAATGCTCATTACAATCATACCAAAAGTTTGACTGCTTGATGTCCAGGAGTAAAGAAGAAGATTTTTAAAGATTGCTAATTCTAGTGGTTTTGCCCCACCCCCGGGGGGGGGGGGGGGGCAGGGACCGTGAAATTCACAATTTTTGTTCCCTTTTAACCATAGATGCTATAGGCCAAAATTGGTTGAAATTGGTTTGGTGGTTTCAGAGAAGAAGCTGAAAATGTTAACGCACAACGAACGACGACGGATAGCACCTAATAAACCTGTAGGCACCTTTCATATACATTATCTTGACCTTAAACTTTTGTCTTAGGTGAAATTACAACAAATATATATCATGTATATATTATTCTTACCAAGCTTGCACCTTTTTCCTCTTCAAGATCATTTGCTGTTCTTTTCTGAGATCTCTTAGCCTCAAGGGGCTCCGATAAGTTAAAGGACATATTTTATCTACAAAACACAATAACAATTCTGTTGGAATACTTGATCAGAACACGTACCTCTACAATCTCTCCTACGAAGTATGAATTAAGTGCCCTACCAGCATGATACACCCATCAAATATTGTTCAACTATCTTAAATAGTTTAGAGTGCAAGAAAATCATGTCAATCTTGTTCAAAGATTCTGTAATATTTCCATTTCTTATAATATTTGATGTTTATACATCTCCTGTAGTGTAGACATTAATTATAACAAATATTACATCATAGATTTCTCAACTGATTGTGTGAAACCTTGACAAATGCCCAATTGAACCCCCCCCCCCTTCCTCCTTCCATTTTTGTTTGATATTTTCAAAAAAATTAAATAACAAGAGGCCCAGGGGCCACATCCCTCACCCGAGCAAATCGGCTAGGAAAAAGCACAAATCAGATCATAACTGAAAAGTTTACTGAAGGAGGGGGGGGGGCTTGAATTTTAATACCTCTTGAGAATGCCTTCTGGATACAGATAAATGTTTATTTCTCACATGTCATAACCATGATTACAGATACAAATCTTTCTTTTTTTCATTGTGGTAATTATCTTATTTAAAATCTTTGTGAAAATAAGGTATTACAGTATAGAAAATTAAAGCAGGATAATTTTTTATACACAGCTACATGTAGTAGTGGGATGATTCACCGATGCATCACAGTATTCACTTTGATGTCGGTCAAAAGCTCTACAGAGCTTATGTTTCTGTTTAAAAAATCCGACACGAAATAAAATTTTCTGATTCTGATGATCTACAGATCGATTCATCTAATTTAGTGTCACGATACCTGACAGCACTTTTCTTTTTAATTTCCAAAAATATCCAGGCTTTAAAATTTGAAATTTTTTGTCCTTTAGTCGTTATCATCAAGACGTTTACACAAACAGAAATAAAGTACAAACATCTTGGTGATACAGAATTCAAAATATAAGCGTCAAAATGGCGTCAAACATGCGGGATTATGTTAAATTAACAAAACCCAATGGCAGTAAGTCAAGTTCATTTGTTGAATTAGTTTATTTTCATACACTGTTATGTTTCAAATTAAATGTTCTGAAAAATTATCTAGTTTTATTTGGTTTTAAATGTATCGTGATATGTATTGTATAGCACCTAAGGTATCGTGATATGTATCAGATCGGCAAAGTTTAGTATCGTCCCAGCCCTAACTTTATGCTCATGGTGGTATTCTTTACCAAAATTAAGAAATTTCAACAAGAAGCCCATCTAAGGGGTTATGATTTGAATAAACTTGAATTTACAATATTTTTTCCATAAATATGACTGATCATGGCTTTTGTATGGAATCCGGATAGGGCCACGCAGTTCACTATCGCATCATCGCATTATCGAGGTTTAGGTCGATAGTGCGATTAAGCGATAATGCGATGACGATGAAGCGATGATGCGATAACGATGAAGCGATGGTGCGATAGCGCGATGACGATGATGCTATGGCGTGACAATGCGATGACGATGGTGCGATGACGCGATAGTGCGATGAAGCAATGGTGCGATAGTGATGACACGATGATACGATGACGATGGTGCGATAGTACGATGACGATGAAGCGATATTTACTATTGCTCAATCGTGCTATCGCACCATCATCATCGCATTATCGCACCATAGCATCATCGTCATCACACTATCGCATCATCGCTTCATCGTTATCACACCATCGTTTCATCGTTATCGCGCCATCACATTATTGCGCCATCGACCTTTAAGTTGATGCTCGATGGTGCGATGGTGCGATAGTGAACTGTTTGGCCCTATCTGGATTCCATACTTTTGTGTTCTTGGGGAAAATATATATAAATTATATTATATATTATTAATATGTAAAACTTTGATTTCCCACTGGGCACCAGCCTACCATGAGAGTCATGATTTAAACAAATTTTACATAAATGATGAGGAATTTTGATGCTCATTGATTGGCCTAAAACTTTTAAGGTTTACCTCAAAGCATGCTCTGACAAATCCCATTGCCCAATGCCCTGTGAGGGCTAGTAATTAATTTTAGAGGTGGGCAAGTGAATTTTTAATAGGCACTTGCCTGTGGGCAAGTAACTTTAAAAAAGTCAATCAATAAATATTTTCTTAAATTAAAAAAGTCATAGTTTTCCATGAAAATAAAAATCATTTTGTTGTAAGAATTATCTTCCTTTATTTGTCACACTTCATATGCGAACCAGTTTAATTGTGTCATCATTATGCAATTCATTAAAAGTTTTACCGAAAGTATTCAGTACATGTATTTGTAATTGAAAGTGACAAATTGGCATGGGAGAAATGGAGAAAGTTTTGACACTTATGAGGTAGAAAACGATCGAAAGCCAATGATAAGTACATCATCCATAACAACTATAGTTAAAATCTCAGTACAAAATTAAACTGTCTATACCAGGTACATGTATGAGAAAAGAAAAAACATAGGTCTGAAACCATTATTTTAAACAAATAGCAGATATTATGACTATAGCTGAAATATGATAGCAATTTTCCTTCTCTGCATGAAAGAAAATATTATTCTCGAACTAGACGTGAAAGTATGTTTGTTAAAGCCCCTTTTAATTCATAATCTTGAGATTGTAAATATTTTCCCCCATATATTTCTGGCATGCATGTTTAAAATTGGTTGCTCAAAGAGGAAAATTCACTGCTTTGCCCTACAAGATGGCGGCTAAGGGGAATAACTCCGAGGCAAAATATGTCAAAGGAAAACCATCTATACCCCCGCTCTGATGTAAATAAACACTAACATGTTAATATACACAAGTTTAATTACAGGCAGACCGTGAGGTCCAGTACAATCACTAGATTTAGCTACGTAGGTAGAATTACCTACGTAGCTTTATTTACCTACCTCAGGTAGCTTTATTTAGCTATTTCAAGGTAAGTTTTCAAAAGTTTTCTTTTTATTAAAAAGAGACAAAAAGTCGCAATTAAATGACTATTGATATTTATACTAGGGAGGCTTGAAAAGACAATCCAAAGCAAAGATAGTTTATACATTGCTGCGTTTGGACAATTTAGAGCAAAACATGTAATTCCATTGTTTGGTTAGCTGTCCGTGCGGTGAGGCATGACTGAGTATGATTACTTCACATTGTGCTGAATAATTACCGACCTATTATCGTTTTAACCGGAACTGGACTTCTTTGTCATTTCATCCAAGGGGTAACTGTTCTAACTGTCATACATAGCCCCAAAACTTTCAGAACTTTGATTGCAATTGCGCAGAAAAAGACATTTTTCCAAGAGGGATTTTTTCATGAGTTGTTTTCAGATGAGTTCAAAGTTAAAAATGATCACTGCATCAGTCTAGACGAACTCCAAAAACGGCGTGAACTCCAAAAAAGAAGTCTTTGGCTCTGTCATGCATTGCGGCAAAATGGCTTCCGATGTAAACAAACGATGGATTGTCGTTCGCTTTCTCCACAAATACGACTGAATAATGGCTGTATTTAGTAAACTGTGACTGGATTTCAATTTTTGTTGAATAAATAATTGTACCCATTAAATTATTAAGTGGTTATTGACTTATTTATCGCTCTGTATTCTTGCATAATAGTGATTTGGGATATACGTACGACACCGGGATTCAATAAAGTCGGTTAGAATTAATTTTCCAACTTAATTTATTGTCCCCTTGATTTAAATTTAATGCCATTCCTACTATAAAGATTCTTCAATTTTACTTCTAAGACACTTATATATTTTTTTTTTATGAAAAACCGCACAATTTTGGCGGCGGAGCAGAGATATAAACAGGTTCGATTTGAGAAGACTTTTTAACCGTAATTTTAAAAGAATGATTTTTTTTTGTTCTTAAACTCATAGATTATAATTCTAAAAATGTTTTCATGATTATATCTATTCATATGTGAAAACATTAGGTATATAGCGATGGTTATAATTAACTAACGCTCTCAATATTCAGATGTCATACAGGATTATATGACGAAATACAGGCGCGTAGCCAGCATGGAAATGAAGTGTACGCAGAAAATGGTCGGGGGTCTGGGGGGCCCAGGGGGGGAAGCCCCCGGAAGCTCCTGGATTTTACGAAATTTTTCAGTCATTTTCTCGCAAAAGAAATCACAATAAATTTTTATAATATCATTTTTCTCGAGCAAACACTTAGCTATAAGATATACTGCTTCCATTGATACTTCGGGAAGAGAAGGAAAATTTATCAAATTAATTTACGCATATTGTGGTATTGGAAAAAAGTTTCCAAGTGTATCAAGATAAAACAGAGTAGCAATTTCAATATCGTTATCATTGAAGTTTAAATATTTCAAAATATAAACGGGGGTGTTGTTGTCTTTTGATGACCTTCATATTTGATAGCTGAAATGATTCGAGAATGCTTCAATTATAATATAATTCTTTAAATTGGTATATAACATCAGTAAAAGAAGCTATATTATTATTTATTTTGTTCACCATAATTTAAGTTGTTTAACGACATTTATTCATTACCTCTACGGAAATTAAAAATCTTGGATAGTCGTTCAAAACCTTTGTAACTTTTTCTTTCGATCAAAGTCCCTTAGATCGCTTTCCTTATCAAATATTTGTCCGGATAATCATGATTACGCGGATTAACATTTTGGTTCAACAATTTTTTTTTCCTCAAGAATGTTGAAAGATGTTTTTGGAATTGAATTTATAAAGGACTAAATTTGAATGTGCAGACATGCTGAAAAAAATTGAATCCAAACAATAAGACGCAAAATAATTTGAAACATGGGTAGTGCCTCTTTTTTCCCGAATAAAATTCTCTCTTTCTTTTTTCCTTCTTTTCTTTTATCCCTCTTTCTTTCTTTCTTTTTTTTGGAAAATGATGTGTACGCACTTGCGTACTTGCGTATAGGCAGCTACGCGCCTGAAATAATATTACAAATAGGTAAAAATTCGGTCAATGTTTAACAGTTACAACATATATATTACATTGTTCAATTTTACATATTTTTCCCTTTTATTATATGTTTGATTCCCAAACGTTTATTTTTCTTTGTATTTGATCTAACTTGAAACGTGAACTTTCTTCAAAAAAGCCTCGGAGGAAATGTGGAAACTGAATGGATTCTCATGTAACTGTCACCTGATCGACTCTTATTTATGATTAAAACCATCAATTCAGTACTTTCTTTAATTATTGGTAAGATGTATTTACAATGCAGTTGCTCATTGCTGATCTAAACATGCTGAAATTTATTCGTACACGATAGACATGAAAGACAGAGGAAATTCGAACTGAAAATTCGCCAGCGTTCCTTACTTACAAAATAAACTTCTAAAATCAGTAAAAGTAGTTCTAAAATGACTAACTTAGTCACTACAAACAAATTATCAACCACAGAGATGTTTTCATAAGATTACGACTGTTTAATTTGTATTTTGTATCCTACTTGTACGATGTCTGGCTGAACCTCGAAGTTGGTCAACTTTGACTTGAAATTAAAAACTATTTGCACATGAAATCAAAATTCTAACAAATACGTTCTCTAAAACCATTTATTATTAATCATTTCTGAGAACTTACATTATTGTAAGGTAATCCAATTTTTTGCAAAAACACTTTTTATAAGAGCCCACTTTTCACGATTTTTCACCGTTTTTTTTATATAACTGCGCATGCGTTGGACTCGTTTTTTGGAGTCTTTTCTGGACTGAAATTCTCACTTCCGTTAACGCCGTTTTTGGAGTTCGTCTAGACTGTGCATCAAAATGATATTTTCTGCACACCCTGAGAAAAATACTTTTAAATAGAAATAAACCAATTTGGTAGCTAAATAAAGCTACCTCGGGTAGGTAAATAAAGCTATGTAGGTAAATCAAGCTACGTAGCTAAATCTACTGATTGTACCAGACCTGGCAGATGCACAAAAAAATTTGAAGTTTTTCTTAAGGCTTTTTTCGCCTAAGGCGGCCCCCAGACCCCTCGCCAAGACTGGTTTCGTGCTTTTTCATTTATTTTTCCTTCTTATTGAAAATCTTATTGAAAACGCTGAGGGAGTGGGGTAGGGACGAAGTTAGGATACACGATCACGACGATATTGTTATAAAAAAAAAAAAACATTTTGTCATCCAAAAAAAACTAGACTATCCTTACCTTCGAAAAACTTATTTAGTATAAATTTACACGTGTTTGGCACTTTCTGGTCTAAAGTTAAACAAACTGGACTGTGATGGCGATGCAATTTTTAGTTCCTGTCACCTGTGCCTGTGGTGTGTGTATCCAAACACATGCGCTTGAAATTGACAACTCGTACATAAACTGATTCGTACTTAGCATTCAACAGATTGAACTCAACTCAAATTGAAATTTAACTCGTACACAAGCCTGAAAGTTTATTCAGAGACACATTATACATCTCTTGTTTCTTCTCGCACCTTCATACATATAATTTTTCCAGTTCTTAGATAATATCCAATTTTTTTATGTTTACAAAGTCAGTGTGTAGTGTCGGATCCAGGAATCTAGAAAAATAATTGGGGGCAGTTTGAGGTCGGGGTAGAGGCCAACAGCCACACAATAAATAATCTTACGCATAATTTGGACAAAAGAGGAGGGGAGGGGATGGTAACTCACTAAAACCGCCAGTGATACAAGATACAAGATATTTTATTTACCAATCAAAGGCCCCGAGGGGCATTTCAACATATATAAATGTACAGTTTAAACATTCTTTTTTTTTTTTTAACAATATATTTTGTTTTTTTAGACAGTTATACAAATGACCAAGTTACATAATAATATTATTATCAGTGTCAATGATCATACATAATACAAGTGTCCAGAAGAATGTCAATTATCATAAAACATTATACAAATGTGATGCTATAGGCTACATGAATAAATTTTAATGGCTTAGCATGCATAAACATGATGACAGAATCTATGTATTTATAAATGTTCATTGGTTCTTTTACCATTTTCAGAAATAAATTTTCCAAGTAGGCATAAAATTTCTTTATTTTCATTATTCAATATCCATATAAGTTTTTCAGCAGGTGTCAAAGAAGAGAAGTTTGGGTTGATTTTTGATATTGTCTCCACTAATTGCCACCTTTCATTGCTGTTTTTTTTTTTGACAAATGAGTAAAAAATGTTATTCAATATTCATCTTCAACTTCCTGTATATTACATTGAGAAACACTTTCTAGATTCAGGGGGAAGTCCTGTATATCTTCCCCTTTCAATATTTAATGTGCAGAAATGAGAAGTTCCTCTGATCATAGTCAGGCGCGGATCCAGGAATTGAAGTTAGAGGGGGCGCCAAAAGTAGGCAAGGGGTCTGGGGGCCGCCTTTAAGCCCCCAGTGGGTCCAGGGCAAAGCCCTGGTGGGGGCTGGGGGGGGCGAAGCCCCCGGAAGCTTCTGGATTCTAGAGATTTTGTAGGGTAAAAATGAGGTCTATGAAGTATACATATTTACATTTTCTAGACGAAACTGTGATTTACGTTAATTTTGACAATTTTAAGGGGGGGGGGGCGCCGGGTGCGCCCCCCTTAAATCCGCCACTGATAGTTATTGACAATGTGGAGATAGTGTTCTCTTCCAAAATTGGTTTTGAAGATGGAATTAGTCCTTAGTTTACCATCATTTTGCTGCCTATTTTCTTTATACCATTGGTTTATAAAATATTGTCTTATAATACATGATGACTTCTTTTTAAATGAACAAGTTCTATATTTTGATAAGTCAATATTTTTGAAAGCAGTTAAATGACCGAAAATTGTCTCAATGCATGAAAACCATGATGGTTTATTTTCAAAAAAGAGGCTTTTTGAGACGGAGTATGTTTCTTTGAGTAGGACAAAAGATGGATGCAATGTTTCTAGTCGAAACCAGTAACTTAATTAGCATAGCTTTAATAACTGAATGATACAGTGGAAATCTGCCTAGCTCAGACAGAACTGCAAAGTTTGTTGACTTTCTATGCACTCCAAGAATAGCCTTGCAATATTTAATGTGCATTGTTTCACATTTTAATTTGTTAAATATTTTGTCCATTGTGATATCTTTGTTTTGAAATTTAGAAGCAAAGGGGTTGAAAGCCCCCCAAATTTCAAAACCATATAGAAGAATAGGAGAAATGGTATGATCAAATAAATGAAGGTTAATATTGACAATATGACAATTGGACATAATTTCTCTCTGTAATTTTGAACGTGCTTTCAAGGCCTTCTTATATAATTCATTTTGAGCAAAGGTAAAAGAACCTGAGTTACAAAAATAAATACCAAGATATTTTTATTGTTGAACACATTCAATCAACTTATTTTGAAAAGAAAACTTTTCCGATATTTTTTTCCAGCTCTGTTAAGAATCATAATTTTTGTCTTGGATAAGTTAACATTTAGACACCAATCATTACAATATTTGTCCAATATATCAAGTTTTGATTGTAAACCATTCGAAGTGCTTGATAGCAAGATTAAATCATCAGCATACATTAATTAAACAGTGTATTATGTGATCATTAAGAGTAACAGAATCTGAAGAGTTATCCATGTATTTCGGCAAATCATTTATAAATATTTTAAACAGATTTGGGCTCAAGTTATCCCCTTGCTTAACACCTTGCTGGATTGGAAAAAAATCAGTAATTCGATTATGGATTTTTATACATGAAATACTTCTTTGATAAATTTCTTTGACAATATTGTATAACTTCTATCTGAAGAAGTTTTAATTTTATCCCAGTATGTATAACAGTATCAAAAGTCTTATGAAAATCTACAAAACATGCATAGTTTCCCATTCTTTCCATTGCAATATTTATCAAAAATACATTTTAGAATAAGCATATGATCCCATGTTCTGGCTTTCTTGGTACATCCTATCTGACAATCATCAATGACTTTGTTTTCCACAAGAAATTTGTCTAGTAGTATATTATTCAAAATACTATTAAAAATTTTTCCTATTACACCTCTTACAGTGCTCCCTCTATAATTATTTGGATCATTCTTATCACCACCTTTATGAATTGTAGAAATATATTCACATGACCAAGCCCTGGGATATCTCCCACTGGACAACACCATATTGAATAATTTAACAAGACTGGATAGTAAAACATGCTGCCCACATTTTAACATACTATTTGAAATATTATCTAAACCAGGAGACTTGTTATGTTTAAGTTTAGCAATTGCTTGAGATATTTCCGATTGTTTTATAGGAAAATCTAATGTATATTGAATATCTTTGTGGATTCTAACTGTTCAAGACTTTTGTGGAGAATATTAATTTTAATCTTTCGGGATAAATTTCCTTGGTTTTACTTAAACTCTGAAAATGATTTAGCCAAGTATCTGAATCAATGGAATTTTCTGATCCGTCTGTCGTACACGAGTCTCCTTCTTTAAGATCATTAACGAGTTTCCAATACATTTTTGACTTCATGCAAGTTTTCTAACTGGAACAATATTGACCTCTGGTACTCTTTACGTGTTCTTTTTCTACTTTTTGTGTACTCTCTATATAATTTATAGTAGTGACCTCTTACTTGTGGATCTGTGGGATACCTTGACAATATCTTACCATAGCTGATTAAATTCATATGTTGCCTATGTAAACTACTGTTAAACCATTTTTTAGATTTAAACTTTTTTGATTGGGGAATTTTTTTTTTTAAGTAGAGAGTTGTTAGTTGCTTGAATTATAATATTATAAAATAATTAGATGATGCATCATCAACAGTTTCTTGTGCAATTTTGAATATCTTTTGATGAGAGAGCAATTAAAAAGTTATGTTCCGAGTTATCATCCCATATATAATTGGTGGATAATGGTTTTGTATTTAAAAATTTGTTTTTAGTTTTCTCAGGTATTAATTTGAAGAAGAAGGTATGGTTTCCATACAAATTTTGCCCTGTGATTTTCTAAAAAAATGAAACTGGTGTAAAAGTTGAAAACTCATGTTTTTAAATAATTGAAATTCAATGCAGAAAAATCATACAATACATTTTTCTCACTTGTGTTTTTAAATGCTAATTATGACGTCATAAACTTGTGCATTTTCTCGTATTTTCTTAAAAAGTTGCAGAAGACACCAATTTTTAATGGAATTTTCTTTCAGATAACATTGTCCACAGGCATCGCCCACAAAGATCTTGAGATATGTGATTTGTTATTGATTTTTGCACAAAATATCAAAAAATTAACGTGGGCGACGGCTGTGGACACTGTTTTCTAAAGGAAAATCACCCTTGAAATGTGCCATTTTGAAGCTTTTTCTGTTGAAAATAAAGAAATGCTTCACATTAATGACGTCATATTTGCAGAATGGTAAACCTTCATGCCATATTCTTTCCTGATTTATCAGAGTCATTTATTTAACTAATATTTAAGCCAGTTTCAAAACTGTTTGATGTCATTACATTTTTAGGCCGCAATAATGCTAAAACCATACCTTCTTCTTTAGCAGATAAGGACAATTCAAGTTTACAGTGTGTATCAGAGAATGTTGGAATAAAGTCTGCTACTTTGAAATACAAAATGTTTTCTAAAAAGTCTTCAGATACAATGACGTAATCAACAATACTTGAACCATTAGGAGTATGACAGGTGAACTGACCAGACATATCTCCAAGGACTCTGCCATTCAATATTCGAAACTGATTCCCAATACAAAAATCTAATAGATCTCAACCTCGACCATCAATCTTTTGATCTTTACTCTTCCTTTGTAATATGATTTTTTCAGTGTTGCAGTTAAGATCTACAGGGATAAATTGATGGTCATCATCACAAATGAAATCTGACTCAATTGAAGTTCTACCATTAAAATCTCCACACAATAAGATATCTCCTTTCCCTTTGAGATTTCCAATATCTTTGTTAATGTTGTTCAGAATATCAATTTCAAGTCCTTGGGTATAAGTTGATCCACTGGATGGATTGTACACAACACATATAAATAAATCCTGATCAAAACCAAAATAAGTTTTCTTCAGTTTTATCAATTGAAAGTCAGGGCTTGTATTTTGCAAAATCTTTACGTAGGGTCGTAGATGTTGCTAAACAAGAATTCCCAATCCTCCAAAGTACCTATTATTTTGTTTTGTAATTTTTCTATGAGTAAAATAGCAGTAAAATGAGCTCAGATTGGTAATCTTGTAATTGGGATCAAGATGTGTTTCTGCTAAGAAAACAAAATCATATTTGGATATTTCCTTAATAAAGCTTGGGTCATTCGTTTTGTCAGAATATTTTGATATTAAACCACCAACATTCCAGAAGCACATCTGTAAAAATTGGCTTACATGTATAATTTTCTTGTATCAAAATTTTAAAAAAAATTCTATTTTAGTGTCTCAAAAACTTAGAACTTTTAGAAAAATATGTAAATAGATCCCTTCGGTAACTTATCATTGTATATCATAACCAGGTCAAAATATGTTCGTATAAGGATACAATATTAAGTGAAAGAGAAAAAATGTATATATATATACATACACACACATACATATATGTTTAAGGTGTTGTCACAGTGCTATCATTTTCTTTCTTTCTTTTTTTTTTAACTCAATTGATATCTAAATCTGTACACATTTTCGGACTATTGGCAAAAGACACCAAGGGACGATGCTTATGGAATTCAGATAACTTATGTACCTCTTCCACCTCGTGACAAGTGCAAATAATCTAAAAATATTTACAATGATACAAGTGGTATTATTGTTTTTACTGGAACTCTAAGAGATGTATGGCTGATCATGATGAATCTTGGAATTTTCCATGAACATGTACAGTCTTTTTTTTACTAAGCGGACATGCCTTTTTATTTTTCTAACGTCAAATTGAGTGATTTCGACAACTAAGTTTTACTTAAAATTATTTATATCCATAGTAAATAAAAAAAACCTGTGCCTTTATAGTTACAATTCTGTATACTTTTATAGCTGTTGTCATGTATTTATATGAAATATAAAAGTGAAAACTTGTCATTGTTCTCTCAAATAGTAATCATGCCATTCAAATGGATAGCAAAACATCTCAACATCATGCAACCATATAGAAAGCCTGTGTTACAATTTATTTCGAAATGCAATAACAACGCCAAATGTAATAAATTGGGATTTTTAATGTTGCGTTGATCTCGACTCAAAATGAAATAATGCAAAATGTTAGAATTTTTTTTTTGATTATTACATTTTGCATTATTACATTTTGCACTGAGATTAGCTCAAAATGTAATAAAGTATTACTTCGTTGTTCGATTTTGCGTTAATTAATGTTTGCTTTGAAGACAACGCAAAATGTAAAAAAAAAATCAATATGTAATAAAACAAAATATAATTAATTTGTTGGGTTTTGTTAAACTCAAAACATCATAAAATTGATTTGAATATATAACCATTGGAAAACTCACTTTACAAAATATTTACAGCTATGACAATGAGGCCAACGTTACCTTTTTTCAGTAACAACTAAGTACAAGTATAAAACTTTTTTTTTATATCTAACTCTCACTCTATTTCTGACAATTTTATTTGATACATTTTATTAAACATTAATTTAACTTTGATTGACATGCCTTTTATAAATCAGTCATGATATATATAACTAGTAATAATTTGACCAAAAATTGACCATAGGTTAATTAAAAGTTCTTGATATGCATGGTTGGCATGAGCAAATTGGTTAGCAAATAAGAAGTGTATGTATGTGTGTCTAGCGAGGAGGGACTGCAGAAACAGTCCATTTATTATAGGAGAGAGAGAGAGAGAGAGTTTCTAAAACAGTATAGAATCATTATTGTCAATAAACCCCCTTACCGCTAAATATATTTACTTCTGTCAGCACAAATAATTTTTTTTTAGATTAATTGCCTTTGTACATAAAAAAGGACACTGGACAACAAAATACCCCCTAACAACAACAACTCCCGTCCCTGCGAGCAAGTTTTTAATTTGCAACACCTATATGATTTGAATATTAAAGGGATTTAAAATTAATGTAGCTAATTAAATCAAAAGATTATAAAATCTGATTTATTTTAAAATTCAGCATATGTGTATTTTTTTTCTTCTGTTTTATTTTCTTTTCATTTCTTTTCTTTGCCCAAATGAACATTATTCTCAACCTGGCTGACAAAAAAAGTACTTTATTATATTTTGCATTCTTGCCTTTTGCTTAATCCCAACGAAAAATGTAACAATGCGAAGTGTAATAATAAAAAAAAATCGTGCTATTACAAATTGCGATCCGACATTTTGCATTGATCTCGATGCAAAATGTAATAATGCAAAATGCAACAATCCTTGTTTATTACACTTTCCATTTTATTATATTTTGCGGTGTAACAAGCCTGTACTGTGAATAGAATGTTCATAGGAAGCTGTTAAATAAAGATTTAAAATTTGTAATATTTTCGTATTTTTTCGGACATAAAAAGTACATGCATGATAAAGCAGATTAGCTGCAGATCTGTAGCGTTATGGTTTTATATATTTGTCTTTGACCATAACGCTACAGATCCCGTAATGCAAAAAAGGTGGAATTTGCGGCACAATATTTTTTGCGCACTTTTGGGGAGAATTTCTTGAAATAGGCTAGTATGGGATCCAATTTTACATAATGTAGGTCAGCAAATGTATTATATTATAGGAAAGGAAGTATCATCTTGTAAATGGAAGGGAAGGTCCTTTTAATATTAAAGCACCTATAGGGTGTTATCAGACTTATAGTTTGGATGGGGCCATAATATTGTAAACAAACTTTTATTCGCGACGAGTTTATTTCGCGATTTACTAGGATAAAACTAGTTCGCGGCGATTTATTTTCGCGATTTTGCCTGTTTTGATTTGCTGTTTATAGACACAGAGACTTTAAGGATTGGTTTGCGGCGAGAAATATTCGCGATGACAAGACACTCGCGAAAATTTCTCAAACGCGAATAAAAGTTTGTTAACAGTTTTGGGTCACAATATTTCAGGGGAATATGAAAATATTTTTGAAATCTTTTGAAAATCAGTAGAAAGAGTAACTCAGGTGAGTGTGTGGCCCATGGGCCTCTTGTTTAAGTGTCATTAAACAAAAAATTTTGAGAAACCTCATCAATGTTTTCATGTAATAAAAAGTGACCCAAAAGTAGATAACCGTGGACTAATTCCTGGTTTTATTGGCATGCATTTAAACACAATAATTATCAGATGTAGTTAAATAATGAAACTGATAAGAGCTATTCAATTGTGTCATGATTCTCTGACCTTGGCCCTCTGTTTTGTCCTTGTGACGTCATTTTAACTAAAAATTCGTGAAGCAGAGATACCCTAACGACCGTAATTATAAGAATAAGCAATATTATGCTTTGCAAAATTTAGTATACGAAAAAATAAACCTTAAACCAGCTGAATAATAAATAAAACACAAAACATATCTCAAATGACGGAAAGTGAATTGATTTACCATAGTCTGGGAGACACGAATATACTGACACTATTCTATGTAAAAGGAAATGAAGAAAAAATCTTTGAAAAGGATGAAAAACATGTATATTGAGAAGTCGAGGGTAATTCTCCTCACTCGAACAAACAGCGAATTTTCAGGCATTATATACCTGGAGAGATGTCTCATCGGCTGTACATTTTATCTTCCTTTGGTCATAACTTACAGAGATCATATCTACTCACATCAGCTGTAGATTTTATCTTCCTTTGGTCATAACTTACAGAGATCATATCTACTCACATCAGCTGTAGATTTTATCTTCCTTTGGTCATAACTTACAGAGATCATATCTACTCACATCAGCTGTAGATTTTATCTTCCTTTGGTCATAACTTACAGAGATCATATCTACTCTCATCAGCTGTAGATTTTATCTTCCTTTGGTCATAACTTACAGAGATCATATCTACTCACATCAGCTGTAGATTTTATCTTCCTTTGGTCATAACTTACAGAGATCATATCTACTCACATCAGCTGTAGATTTTATCTTCCTTTGGTCATAACTTACAGAGATCATATCTACTCTCATCAGCTGTAGATTTTATCTTCCTTTGGTCATAACTTACAGAGATCATATCTACTCTCATCAGCTGTAGATTTTATCTTCCTTTGGTCATAACTTACAGAGATCATATCTACTCTCATCAGCGGTAGATTTTACCTTCCTTTGGTCATAACTTACAGAGATCATATCTACTCTCATCAGCTGTAGATTTTATCTTCCTTTGGTCATAACTTACAGAGATTATATCTACTCTCATCAACTGTAGATTTGATCTTCCTTTGGTCATAACTTACAGAGATCATATCTACTCTCATCAGCTGTAGATTTTATCTTCCTTTGGTCATAACTTACAGAGATCATATCTACTCTCATCAGCTGTAGATTTTATCTTCCTTTGGTCATAACTTACAGAGATCATATCTACTCACATCAGCTGTAGATTTTATCTTCCTTTGGTCATAACTTACAGAGATCATATCTACTCTCATCAGCTGTAGATTTTATCTTCCTTTGGTCATAACTTACAGAGATCATATCTACTCTCATCAGCTGTAGATTTTATCTTCCTTTGGTCATAACTTACAGAGATCATATCTACTCTCATCAGCTGTAGATTTTATCTTCCTTTGGTCATAACTTACAGAGATCATATCTACTCTCATCAGCTGTAGATTTTATCTTCCTTTGGTCATAACTTACAGAGATCATATCTACTCTCATCAGCTGTAGATTTTATCTTCCTTTGGTCATAACTTACAGAGATCATATCTACTCTCATCAGCTGTAGATTTTATCTTCCTTTGGTCATAACTTACAGAGATCATATCTACTCTCATCAGCGGTAGATTTTACCTTCCTTTGGTCATAACTTACAGAGATCATATCTACTCTCATCAGCTGTAGATTTTACCTTCCTTTGGTCATAACTTACAGAGATCATATCTACTCTCATCAGCTGTAGATTTTATCTTCCTTTGGTCATAACTTACAGAGATCATATCTACTCTCATCAGCGGTAGATTTTACCTTCCTTTGGTCATAACTTACAGAGATCATATCTACTCTCATCAGCTGTAGATTTTATCTTCCTTTGGTCATAACTTACAGAGATTATATCTACTCTCATCAACTGTAGATTTTATCTTCCTTTGGTCATAACTTACAGAGATCATATCTACTCTCATCAGCTGTAGATTTTATCTTCCTTTGGTCATAACTTACAGAGATCATATCTACTCTCATCAGCTGTAGATTTTATCTTCCTTTGGTCATAACTTACAGAGATCATATCTACTCACATCAGCTGTAGATTTTATCTTCCTTTGGTCATAACTTACAGAGATCATATCTACTCTCATCAGCTGTAGATTTTATCTTCCTTTGGTCATAACTTACAGAGATCATATCTACTCTCATCAGCTGTAGATTTTATCTTCCTTTGGTCATAACTTACAGAGATCATATCTACTCTCATCAGCTGTAGATTTTATCTTCCTTTGGTCATAACTTACAGAGATCATATCTACTCTCATCAGCTGTAGATTTTATCTTCCTTTGGTCATAACTTACAGAGATCATATCTACTCTCATCAGCTGTAGATTTTATCTTCCTTTGGTCATAACTTACAGAGATCATATCTACTCTCATCAGCTGTAGATTTTATCTTCCTTTGGTCATAACTTACAGAGATCATATCTACTCTCATCAACTGTAGATTTTATCGTCCTTTGGTCATAACTTACAGAGATCATATCTACTCTCTATGATATAAATTAATGATCCTCAAACAACAAGACTTAATTCAGCTGTTAAAAATCAGTATTTCATTAAAGAAGAAAGGTACATTTATTTTTGCCATTCTGCTACACCGCTGCCACCACGCCCGTTAGTGTATATCCAACACAGCAACAAACACACAGATGTTAACGCAGCAATGCACCAGTACATTATTAAACCGGAAAACGTGGAATGACAAGAAAATAATATAAACGCAGAACCAAAGGGGTCACACTATGCAAACCCGGGGTTACAAGTTATCAACATAATGGTGTAGTGTTTCACAAACACATCTTCTTTTGTAAAAGAATTTCAACATTGATTAAAAAAAAATTCAGATAGTGATTTAGATACCTTTGACCTTTGACCTGGACATCTCATCAGCTGTGGAAGGCTCTTTCACAGAAGGTATATCCTCTGTATAATGTAATGTAATATAGCAACATATTGCAAAACGAAATTCCCAAGCATTCATTTGAGGCTAGGGAATCATATTGTCTCTGATTGTCAGATTCTTGGATGCTTTCCTTCTTTGCAAGCGAATGTATAAACTATATTGCAAGTATTAAATTTATAGTTGAACACTTTAAGATTTAGTACATTAGGCTTTATATGCGTTCCTTTGAATACTTTAGTTGGATAATGATGTTGGCTGCATTTCCTTTAAATTTATGATTCAAAAGACCTTTGATGATGTTGGCATTCTTAAATTTGTTTTTATTTGTTGATCATAATCAACTTAATAGTCATTTTTAGCCTTGATTGCATCAGATTCTTCGCCCGTGAAAATTATACAAAGGAATGTAACATTTTGTAAGTACACTATGTATATCTATGTCTATAACATTTTTCTTTAGTAATAATTATTTAAAAGCATACTCATACGAATTTTAACATGAAGTCAACAATAATTCTTTTAATCATGTCAATTAAATCCAAATACCGGAATATATTCCTTTGTCTGATTTTTTAAATCATTCATGTATATTTATTTTCATCGTTTGAAATAACGTGTTACGTACATTTTATGGAACAAATGGCTTTAATATCTTTATTTCTTTTATCAATAGGCTTTTGCTTTAGAGGGTGGATTCTCCAGTTCATTTCTTTCATTCGATTTTTGAATCATGCGCACAAACAGGAGAAAAGACTAAAATAATGAAAGATCTTCACGTATCTAGAGCCAACGTGTTTAAATTGTAGCAGGTTTTCTAGGGACGAAAGGATTGTCATTTTTGTAGTTAAAATCAATTTGACACACCGTTTTTATCTGTGATATTGCCTCTATTGACTTTGTATTTTTAAATCTGAATGTTACACCGCGTAGATAGTGTTTATGGATCTAAATGATATCGGGAATAAAGCAACATTTGAGAAAGTAATACTAGTATTGATGTCTTGCTAAATTGATATGTATTTCAAAGGGAAAATGACAAAACTTGTTCGTAGAACTCAAAAATATTATAAAACAAAAAAGATTGACATGTTTGATATCAGGTTGTCGCGTAACCTAACCGCAAAAAAACTTTAAGAGGTTGTTCCATGAATCACGTGATCAGAAAAAGAAAGAGATAATAACTCAATAAAATATAGACGGTTCTTCAAAGTATACAATAATTTTTTTTTTAAATTAACATGCACGCAAACCTTTGATGATTGACAAAAATGAATAATGAAAAATACTTTACATCATTTGCTCAGTATTGAATTTTACAATAATGGATTGAATGTGTTCTGGGATTATTTTGATAAAAATGCACTCATCTGAATGAACTGACAAAAACTGCTTTAAAACTATAACTTTGGTAAAGGGGGTACTAAAGAATAAGAAAATGTACGTTTTGCCAAATACAGGTAAAATTTGAAAAAAGCAGGACTTTTAGGTGATTTCTTAATAATGTGTCAAAACGTTTCAAGTAACGGGGCGTATAAAATAACATTTTAATGTAAGTGGAGAATATGTAAAATCTTTATTTCTTCAACTTCATTAAAATTTTTGATTCTAGTTTTGATTACATAAGAGTTGGGATTATAATTATGTTAATTTATTATAATGAATTTGAAAAAAAAAACTCTTTTTTTATTTTAACTTCCCAGTAATCTGTTAAATCAAATAAGATAATTTGTAAAACCTTTCACTGCTGAACTAACACCATCTTTTGTAACAAGTTATCACTTGTACTAAATACATTTTAACAACAGATAATATAAAGATTTTTTTGGTTGAAATAATGTAGCACAATTCAAATTTTTAACATACTTATCCTCTGCTCGTTTTTACTTTATTTCTTGTTTTTATCCAATGACCTGCCCAGATATTTTATAATCTTTTTATTTAGAAGTTCTTCATATTAATTTTTTTAATTATTTATTATCAGAGAAGCCAAACATTAAGATTTAACTTATAAAATTCAATAAAGTCGAACAACTTCAACAAATACACGTATAATGAATTTACTTGCTCGTTGGCAGAATAGGCCATGGCTGCATATATTATGTTAATATTATAAAATAATATTATGTTAACAGCTGAATCCTGGGATTTGGGACCTTATTCACAAAGCATCCGATAGATAACAGGTCCTTTAGATTACGGACACTCTGACGGTTGTTACCGTAAAAATTTAACGTGGTATTCACTAACGTCTCCGTTAACGTTCACTTTACGGGTGCGGTAACAACGGGTCCATAAAGACAAATTCTATGTATCT
Source organism: Saccostrea cuccullata (assembly GCF_032062105.1). NCBI lineage: Eukaryota > Metazoa > Mollusca > Bivalvia > Ostreida > Ostreidae > Saccostrea > Saccostrea cuccullata. Next base: position 462,730 of record NW_026932235.1, on the reverse strand, counting down.
GCAACTCTCATTGGTCGAATAAATCGATGTTTTTTTTTTTTTGTCACAATGTTGTTTTTCTAAATTGAGTTGAGTTTCACTTTCCACTCGGCGAGCAGAGTTTTGACGCTGATTATGGAGATAAAAGAAAATAAAGACAAGCATGCCAGCTATGGTTGTGTAGATAAATTATCATAGAAGACTTAGGTATAAACAGTTATCCGTGCATTTCCCCTGAAAATGTAAATGAGCGCGATTCTAAGAGAGGGGGTACTCGGTGTAAATCGGAGTTAGATACCTTGTGTTATTATTATACTGTGGGTCAAAAATTTAGTACAGAAACAAGTGCCTGTGTTGCGTACATAGCACATCTTTGTGTACGTGAAAAAATTATAGAATGTCGAGTACTTCAGCTTCTTTTAATTACTTCGGTAATACTTTTGATCACATAAGAGTAGGGATTATAATTATGTAAATTTATTATAATGAACGAGAAAAATCTTATTATTTTACTTCAGTTTCCTCGTAATCTGTTATATCCAAAGAAGATAATTTGTAAAACCTTTCACAATCGAACTAACACCATCTTTTGTAACAAGTTTTTACTTGCATTATATATTTTCAACTAAAGCCAATATTAAGATTTCTTTTTGGTTAAAATGTTGAAAAATGTATTCAAATTTATTACCTTCTATCCCCTTTCATCATTCTTTTACTTTTTGTTTTTATCTCATAGACGTGCATGACAAAACATTTTATGATCTTTTAATGTACATGTATAAGGTCTTCATATTAATTTTTTTATTTTTTAAGATTATTTTAATCTTATTGGATTCCTTCTACCTATCATCAAAATCACTTTTAAATGTCAAGGCATAATTATAACATTCTTCCTTGCATATTTTCAGCCATATCTTACATGTATTTTATCAGGTTTAGCATTATGAACCCTACAAAATATGATTTGCTTTTATTTCTTATTTTCAATGAATTTTCTTTCTTTTCTTTTATACTCTAAATATTTTTTTTTCAAAAAAATGAAAAACAAATCGTAGCAACGAGCAAAAGAAACTTATTTTTAAGGATCTTGGTTCACTTTGGATTACAAATATGAAAGGTAATCTAGATACAAGTTTAGAAATATCTAAAAAAAAATTTAAAGAGTTATTTGTTTGTTGTTTAACGTGCCTCTCGAGGATTTTTTACATATGTGGAGACACCATAACTTGGCAGTGATGAGGTGCAAATTGTGTCCTATACTCGGCACACAGGGCTATTGAGCAGGGTTTCTTGCCAGCACCAATACTGCAACTTAAGTCCTTGGTTAATAAGTCTTAACGGACTCATCCGAAAGACCGGTTTCCACATCCAACAATGAGATTTGAACCCGCGACGTAAGGTTTAACTCTTCGCGATTTTATAGCATACACTCTAACAACTGGCGACACGGACGACCTTTACGTATATTGGTATATAATGTGCAATAATTACTGTTAAACAAGAACTACATTGAAAGAAAACGATGTTATTTTCATAGAGTTTTGAAACATTAGGGAGTACATGTTCAGGGTGGAAGAAAACAGAGGGTATGTAAATAAATATGAATAAACATCTATTGTGTTGTTTAAAGACAAAGCTAATATTCTTAAGATCTTTAATTTAGAAATATAAATATGTAAAGTAAATAGCGAGCAAATCAATAGTTTTCAAGGTACTGCTCACTGACCTTGAAGTTCATGGAAGGTACTTTAGCCCTTCTTTAGGTTAAAGATTTTCAAAACAGATACTAATAGCGTAAAGAAAAGATAAAAATTCTTTCGTGACTGTATTTCAAATGAAGGTGTTAATTATCAGAAAAAAGGTATATAAAGCGTGGGATGACTATGAAAACTTTACTGGCCTCTGTCAAGATCGACTCTCTGCCATCATGAAGGTAAGTTGTGGTATCTTGTTTATAAATTATTGTTAATTTAAATATTTTCAAAATCGTTTATGAACGAAATTTAACTAAAATGACTGTCTGTGAATAAAGTAATATTATTTCCAACTTTAAAATAATATCAAATCCCTGTTAACATTCATGAGATAAATTTCTTAGCAGGAGTTTTTTTAATTACTATTCTTAGTATTAATATATGGATTTTAAAAAATGCTAAAAAGAAGTGCTTTGTCCTCTAAAGCGTTAAACATGTACAATATTACAAATATACTTCTGTTATACTATAATGAATACAGTCTAGTTATAATTTGAGTTTTCGGCCAAATTGCATTCTCTTTTCGCTATTACGATATATTATGTGCTATTGTATCTATTATTTCTAGTTTCAGTCAAATTTTCATGAAGTTATTTTTGAAATCTAAATTTTAATCTTTGATTTCAGTGCGTTTGGTTTTTTGTCGCAACATTCCTTTATGTCATCTGCCTCGCCCATGCTTCTCAGCAGAAATGCGATGCAGTTATGTTTGGTCGTGGTAAATATGACAAGAAAAAGGAATGCTGGAAGCCTGCGCCCTCAATACCGCGTCTTGGGGTCAGCGATGAAGGCCAATCTTTAGAAATCAGGTCGGTTCTTCTTTTATTCAAATACAAATGACCTGATAGCTAAAAACTAGGATCGTCAGCAAACCATATGCATAATTAAATAAAATTCTTACTTTTGAAATTCTTAAATAAAAAGAATGAACATATGTTTCATTTTATTGAATTTAAGCCATAGAGATTTGTTTTTTAATTTCCATAAAAGGCCATGTTTTTGATTTTTTTCTTTTTAAAGTTAACTTTTTTATCTACACGTCTACATTTATCAACATGTATGAATATCGATCTATAATCAAAAGCTGGGAAAAAATTAGAAATATAAGAAATGGCAGCCGTTGAAAATTTGATTGAGATATTATTAGTTTTTCCTGCTACGTGGGTTGTTACTTCCTTTCAGGGTTTTAAACATTTTTATTTTAGCAATACATTACAATAATGAATAAATTTTTCGTTTTAAATCGTAAAACGCATATCTTATGTTAAATACCAAACACGTAAACTTGCTTCCAATCAAATTTAGGAGTTTTGTGTATTATCTTTTACTCCTATCGCCTTTAAAGATGCTAAGACACAGATTTGATGTTAATATTTTCTAAAATTTTCCGTTAGAATTCATGATTTTTGCATTTCATACGAAACATATCATAACTTATTTTTTGTGGAAGTTATTGAAACTTCGAATTTCTATAAGCGTTTGATTGACACATCCTTACACTTTTACAAATTTTAACTTTATCCTTTTGGACCTAATACTTAAGGAAAGAAGTAATTTTGTTGTGTATTAATGAAAAGTATTTAAACTTTAATACGGAAAATTCAGAATAAAATTGTGCGGAAGAAAGCCCGTCTCCAATGTTGTGCATATATAGTTTAACAAATTGAATACACCCCTGAAAGGTTTTGGAAATGGAGCACGAGCTCTGTTGTAGTTAATGTGGAGGTTTCAATGAGTGTGTTCAGTTGTTAAACTCTGCATACACCACTGAGCACGGACTGACAAAACTAATGAACATTTCTAGTCTGAATTTTCTGCATTATGGTTTTAATTTTGTTCATAAATACACAACAAAATTGCTACTTTTTAAGTATGAAGGATGAAGTTAAAAATTGTGAAGGTGCAAGGAAATGTTAATAAAACGCGACTAGAAATTCAAAGTTTCAATAACTTCTAGACAAAAAATATAATTTTTATTATATGTTCAAATTCTATACCAGCATAAAAAGTATGAAATTATTCAGAAAGTTTGAGAAAAAATTAACATCAAATCTGCGTCCAAGCACCTTGAAAAAAATACTTTAATTTTTATGATGGGAATTTGTTTTTAAATCAAAATTTAAAATAATTCAGGAGAAAAATTCAGCGGGCGCTGAAGTGCAATCCGGGAATTAAGAAGTTTCTCGCTCAAAAATCGTACAACTGCGAACTTAGGTATGTATAATACATTTCTTTTTTTTTATTTACATAACATGTATAATACATGTGCATACGTTTTTCCTTGTAATTAAGTACTAAATATTGAACATAATTTCAGCAAATATTCAAATATTGGACTGAAAAGCGTGTGCCCAAGCAAGTTCAAGTACGTAACCAAGATTCGGAGAGGAAGAAAAGACTGCTATGTTGTATTTCCAAACCGGCAACATACGCAGACTGTAGAAGGAAAACGTAAGTATGGAAATAGTTTTACTGTTCTAATGTTGTTCTTTTTTTTTCAATAAATATTTCTGTGTAATTTATGCATATACTCTACAGGGGTTGCGCGAAAAACTTGAGACGAAACGAAAGAAGTGCGTGTTTGCCTGATCGATTCCGTTACTTCAACGTCTGGGTATACTGTCCAAACAACCATCGGTTTGAATATGAAACCCTGGAGTTACCTCAGTGTTGTACCTGTAGAAAATACAAGCCCTGCTACTCAAAAAATTATGGTGGGGGATAGGGATTAATCAGCTTGATAACTTCCAGTACATTTTTGTAACACTTCTCAGGGCAAAAATCTCTTGAGTTTCCATGATCAATGATGAGTCTTTAGTTAATGTGTTACAGAATTCTCCTTGATATTAAGTTATCAATAAAAGCCTAAACACTTTGACAGATATTTTTTTATTATAAATTGAATAAATTTTGTAAGTTTCCCGTGTGAATGTGTATACAATACATACAATGCTAGGGGTAAAAATGTTACAAACAATTAGCAACATGTCAAATTCCAATTCAATTTTATCTATACATATCTCATTTCTAATTTAAACATTGATATTCGTGTAGGAGACAATACTTTAATTTACTGAATGGAGTTTTCTTCCTTGATGAATTTGGCATGCTTGCTTTCATAGGAAATATATTTTTTTAAAAATCGTTTGAGAGGGCTACATTATTGCAGCTAATTGATGGAAGTGTCTGTCCTGTTGGTGTTAGTCTTATTCACTATTAACCCTGTGGCCAATTATGTACAAAATACCAGGTGTACAAAATTTTACATTTTATGAAAGTGTGTATATAATTTGAATTAAAGTGTTTCCACCATCACGATTTTAATGGTTCAAAGTACAAAAACTGCATTTATTTTCATTTAATATACTTTAAATTTTCCAATTATTGCAAAAAATGTTTAGGTCACCATATTATTTAAAATGAGAAACATAAATAAACAGGAGTGTATGTCAACATAAAAAAATCGAACATTTTTTGTAAACATTATTATGAAAAATATGTAAAAACTGATTAAAATGCATAATTTGGATGCTGAATGTCCCTCAATACTTCCTACTTATATAATACTTTTGATTTGTGAATATCAGGGAACCTATTTTACATTAGAAGTACAATAAAGCAAATGTCTGAATAAAGAGATCTTAGAAGGAGTTATTGCCCTTTGAACATTTTTTTTATAAGTGAATAATTGATTAAATGAAGGAAATCTTTTACTTAACAATATTTATTATTACACCTATGACAAAGCATGCTTCCAAAAGATATTGTTCTATTAAGTATGAATTTAAAATAATTACAATTTTTGCAGAAACCTATGACATCATAGGAGGGTGGAATTACTTAACTGATTTTTATTATTAAAATTTCAAGTTTTCTCTTACGTGTAGATGCCTTGCTACAAGTTCCAAGAACGTTTAGAAAACTCGCCTTTACTGAAATTGATGACGTAATACACGAGGAATTAGGGAGTTCCCTTACTAAACATACTCGCATGAGTACACTTATGAAATATCAACCTCTCTAGAATATTTATTTCCAATTAATATTTTATATTATCATAAATTAGCAAGTATCTTTTCTTATGACAGCTTAGAAATAAAATTTTAGAAAAGATTTACAATCGATTCAAAAGTGAACAAATTATATAAGATTACGAAAACAATTTTCATATTTTATAAAACCTGTTCAATAAATTTCTTATTGTCCTGTCCATCGTCCATTAAGTCACCTGTAGGTTTCAATAAATTCAACGTATTGGACGGCTACAGATAACATTCAAATCAAAACGAATGAACAGACAAATAAACAAACAGCACTATAAAGGGGCATGGACACAGCTTTAACTAAAGCTTTTTTAATCAACTTTACAGTTACAATTCCTAACTAAAGCAGTTCTTATGAAAAACAAAAAATTGAACATCATTTGTTGATTTACAAAGGAGTAACAGAACTTAGAATTCTTCATAATGTGGACAAGAGTAGTGCTTTGTTTTTCTTTACATATAGAAAATATCATGTTAAAAACAAAACAAGATTCAGCATATCGCTAGAAACTGTCTAACTGTACTTAGAATGAACTTCTTAATTGAAAAAAATCTATTTTGAATGAACATATATCAGCATTTTAACCTATGTAAATAAAAACATGACACGGGCCTTGTTTACATAACAAAGGTTGGGAGCTCTAATTCTGTCTTGTATTTCGACAACTGAAATTCAAAATTTTGATGATCATCTAAAATATTTGTAAACATAAATCAAAGTACTGAAAGTACTCATGGGAGTTGAACATGGTGTAAAATAAAATTTTTGATCGGGAGATTAAGTGAGTGAACATTATTATTTCAAACACAGACAACTGTTTCAGATTTTTTGAGTTGTAACAATCTTGAGAAAGACATTCAGAGACATTGAATAGCAACAAAAAAATGCATGGGCCATAATGCTTGCCTGCCTACATTAGTCCTTTTTTTATACCCCCTGCTTGAAAAGCGGGAGAGTATTTATTAATCAGGATTTCCGTCCATCTGTTTCTTACGCGTTAGGTATACCCAACTCTTATTCGCAACTTCTCTTACACTACTGAACGAATTTTTCATAGAATCTTTATTACACATTGCCGTTGTGCACCTTCTATTACTTTTTCATCCAACACATTATTTTGGGTTTCCCATTGCAAAACATGGACATTGCCATAATTATCATATAACAGGCGGTTGATCATTTATATAATTCACTGCTCACAGTCTTCAAATTTGTAATATATTTTTCCTTGGCACCTTTACCCATGTGTTTTTCAGTTTCGCAGGAATAATATCAATGTTGATAAAATGTGGATTTTAACACAGCATCCTCTTAAGGGCTAACGTGTTTTTAATATAAAACTTCTCCGCGAATATAAATGTATTTCAGTTACACGAACATTATACATGGAGTACGTGAAAACTTATTTTTTTTTAATATTGTAAAGAAAAAAGCAATACCAAGATAAAAACAAATATTTAATGACCAAACATAAAAACAATGGTATATGTGAGAGTTTGTGTGCATACAAATTATCTGGTATGTAAATAAGGTTTTCCGGTTATTAAAAAAATATTCTTCATTTTGTTGTTTTAATCGCGATTTATCGAAAACATCCTGGTATATGTCGACATCGTTTTTGGTTTTAACCTAATTGTTTGTAAGCCGGTCGCTCGTCACGCACGAACGGCTTATAACACCCATGTTTTGACTAGCTCTTTGTGTTTGTACCGCTTCTGGCTGAATTGTTTAATGTTCAGCTTGGGTAATGTCACTGATAAATTTTTCGATTCTGCGTAAATGTAAAACATTTTGCTTATGTCAAAATCTAACAAAACTTTAACATTTCTTTAAAAAAGTAACTGAATAACAATGAACAATATACACGTTGAATTCAGTTTAGCTTAAAAATTGTGGTAAAAATGCATTCAACAGGAAACAATCAAATCTACGACCTGCACGACTATTACATCAGCCATAATATAAATGCATGCATAACATAAATAAGTTTGTTTAATGTGCAATTCCAATTAAATTTTGGTTTGAAAATGAAATGAAAATTAATGATGAATGATTATGAAATAAATATGAAGTGAAATGAGATAATAAATAAAATTATACACAGTAATTTTTTTTCCGTATTACCAACGTCGACTTTGTACCGTTCCGGTAGTTTATATACGCATTTCGTATCCTGTTTTGACAGAGCTAGTTGAATGCGGATCGAATGCTGGATGGAAAAATGTTTTTAGTAAAATGAGAAGATGATTTCAAAATTTCTTAGATTTTCTTATAAATGAAGAGGGATATACAGTCTATTGAGGACATGTAGGTTACACGTCTGTTCAGTTTAGGTCTATGGTTTTACCGGAAAAAGGACGTCGAATCTTAACTCTGATATCTCGAAATATCTCGACTTTTTCCGATTGTCCCGTTGATGTCGAGATAACGAAGTTTACCTGTTATTAAAAAAATATTCTTCATTTTGTTGTTTTAATCGCGATTTTACGAAAACATCGGTGTCCGTTTTTGGTTTTAACATTTATAACAGAGTACTAGATTTACCGCTTCTGGCTGATGATACTGCTGATTTAGTAATAAATACGCATGTTTCCTAAAGTTTTAATGCATTAATGAATTCATTTAAACCAAGAAAATGTTCATGAAAAGTTTGAATAAATTATGTGCACCGGTAAAAAAGAAATTGCTAAAAATCCGGGACCATCGGGAGTCGGGAAGACTAGATTTACCGATTGCCGTCAGTATGTACATTTGTCGTTCGTATCTCTTTCAGTGTATGACGCTACACTAAAATGAGTTCCATTACGAAAAACGTTTGAGATTTTTTAGAATTTATCTTACTCTGAACGAAATCTAATATTCAAAATAAGATTACTTTTTCATTAGATTTACTTACAGTTCAAATTATGAAAATTAGATCAATTCAGGAGAAAATGACATGAACTATTTAGGCGGATATTTATGCATGTTTTCTGTTGCATATTATCGGAGTAAATCGGCCGACACAGTAGCCTCGCTTTCGGCTCTATATAATCAACACAAATTATTGCGCATGTTAAATGCGTGATGACCATAGGAGATTGAACATAGTTCAACTCCCAAAAATGGAATGGAATTTTTGAACTGAAACTGTCTTCATGTTTCTTTAAAGGCAAAGATAAATCAAACAATTCAATATAAATAATGTAGGAAATTGGTGGTGCAAATGTGAATATTTCATACAAATCTTATTGGAAATTGCACAAATATTCAACATTAAATTGAATGTCCCACATACATAAATATCACCGTTCATTACTTATGAATTTATTTCACAATAATTGAGACACGGAAAATTCACAGAATCTAAGGGTCACAAAAGATGAATCAGAGGCATGTTTTTCTTATACACAGCTTAGGATTTTTTTCTCATTTAGATATTGATTTTTCTGTCATGAAATATTCTGTTATTCTTGTCCTCGTAGAAAGTGTGCTTATATTGAGATTTGTTCGGTCTGACTGACAACTGTGCATTGGAGTGTTACGATTTGATCTCGCATTATCGTTTCTTCTATCAATAATGGGCATGCATAAAGGATAGATAATTGAACACGTTGAAGGCAAATACAAAATTGAAATAGTCTTTGAAATGGCAAAAATTTAAAACTTCATCTGTTTATAAGTGATACCAGGCGGAGTCGAACCCCTGACTTTAAAAAGAAAGTATATATGGTGCAATACTGAATTCAATATAACTATAAGCAGACAAGTAGAATACACTACGATAAAACATTCTGTATATCGGTTTTGGATTGCGATGAACGGTGTAGCCGTGATTACTAAAAATAAAAATTTCTTTAAAGCGGCACAGTGACGCACAAAGGGGAAAATTGACAAATGTAGAATTTTCGCATGACCTCTGTAAATTTTGTTCAATTCCTAAAAGTATTCAGTTTCACAAAATTACAGATTTCAGAACCTAAAAATTATATTTTTATGGGGGAAAATAAAAGTAAAAATAATTTCTGTATGCCCCAGAACGAAAATATTGCAAAATACCCTGGTACTTCTTCCTCCCTATTGTACGCGTGCGCAGAAAAGTGTTGAATAAGTTTCCATAGTTACCATGATCTCAGGTATCCACGAATGAATGTAAGAAGACCAAAAAAATTGATTTAATCTTTTAAAAAAGTTGTTAACATATTTCTCACCTTTGCATGCTCCAGTTGAATGTTGTTTACAAGTTTGAGCTAAAAATAAGAGTTGTGTAACCTTGACATATACGAAACAACGAAACGGTAGATACAACCTTTGTTTTTCCGGTACTTATATTGTGCAGTCAATTCTTGAAGTTTAATTGTCATATCTTCGCTATATACTCATAATTTTCATAAGTCTTTCTCTGTATGCTACAGATATCTTAAAATTAAGATATGATTTTGACTCACTGTGCCGCTTTAAAATACTTTAAAATTGCTACTCCTCCTACAGTTTTGGTCTGAATTCAATATAACTTGGCACACAAGTAGAATACACTAAGATACATAATTCTGTGTATCGGTTTTTGATTTCGATGAGCGGTGTTGCCGTGGTTACTAAAAATAGAATTTTTTTGAAATACATTTATAATACAACCTCCTACAGTTTTGGTCTGATTTTGATATAACTTGGCACACAAGCAAACTACATTGAGATACATAATTATCAGTTTTGTGTTTTTGATTTTGATGATTTATGTTACCATAGTAATTTAAATTGAAAATTCTATGAAATTTTATTAAAAGCTACTCCTACAGTTGTAGTCTTAATGCAATCTTGCCTCAAAAAGAGACTTAATCAAGGATCATTATTCTATTTATTGCTTTTGTAAAGTTTTAAGTCTTTACTGCTACTTTTCTCGTTCTTTATCATAAGTACAAACCAATGGAGCTACAGTCTCGACAGAGACTTCTGGTTTTCTTTTTTTTTTTATAGAGATACAACTCTGAAAATGTAGATGTTTTTTCTCCCCTTAGTCGAACAATTCTATTTTTTTTTGTCACGAATACAGGGATAGACCATTTACGGAGACAGTCGAGCGTCTGGTTAAACGAGACTAGCTATTATGTTCTCCTTCGTTTCACTTATCCAAACATATAATATTTCTATTCTAAGTATCTTAGCGAATAAACAACAGAACACAGATATAGAATGTGATGAGCATCTATATCAACCAGTTTATTTGCGATATGTACAATAGCACGCAAAATTATCATAGATGCACTGGAAACAAACTCCAAGAAGTATTGTCAACTACAATCTACAAAATACAATGTAAAATATTAAATATACATATCAAAATGATGCATTATTCTAACAATATTTCCATTTCTTTGTTTTCTCTTTGTTAACTCTTTGAAAATTAATTGAGTTGATTTCATGATAATTCTACTGTAATGTAAATTTCACCATGCGAAAGGTCAAGGTCAGGAGCCAAGGATGCCTTATATGCATGCAAATTATTCCATGTTTGTAACTGTCAATAATGCCCTATCATACCCAACAAATTAAACAGTGATTCCTTGAATACATTTAAAAATGCGTGTTAGAAACTGGTCGATTGCTCGTCGATGAACACTGCACGCCTGATCAGCATCTTATATACTGTGACCCAACAACTACTTTTCATTATACTTGCGCATGCCGAAATAGTTCAAACATACAATACAGCTAAAAGAAATTAATCTGTTACGCTAGGTGGCAGGGTGTTTGCTACGGGTGATGGTAATATTAGGTGCGCAACCCAGACTGGGGTTAATCGAGATTTTTTTTTTAATTTTCTGCTTTAATAATTTTTTTCGGTTGAATACAAATTAAAAGAGCCCTGCCCAGCAAAGAACTCTTATCCAATACTTAGTGTACATGACCCCTTACTTTAAGGCCCCATATTTCAAACTTTAGGAGGATGCATCTTTGCTCATGATAATTATGCAGTTACTTTATCTGCTAAATACATAATTATGTATTCAGGAGAAAAGGATAAAATTTTCAAAGAATTTAAGAGTTGCCACTAAATAACCAATAGAACCCCCCTTTTTTCTTTACCAGAACCCCTGACCCAGATATTCACAAGTAAGAAGTACCCTTTACTAATCTTAACCATGCTCTTAGTTCATTAGCTAAATATTTTGAAGATAAGAGGATATTCAGAGAATATGCATAGATTTTTATTTCATAAATAAATAGTCCTGCCCAAACACAAACATTTAAAATTTATATTTGTCCGTACATTTCCTAACTGTCTGATGTTCCGGTATGTTTGTTAAAAGGTACATTGGGGTGGGATGGAGGTGGTAATGTAAGAGTATTGTTTCGAGGGAAGAGTAAAATATTTTAAAATAGTTTTGACATTCTGACAAAAATTAGAATATACACATTGCGTGTACTTTTCAATAGATAAATATTCACTATATAAATGCACTAGTCCAATTCCCTTTGTGAACTATACAAGTAGATCCGTTTATCATTAGTTCATCTACAAGGATGCATTGTGATACAAGAAGTTAATATCCTAGATGCGCTTGTGATTGTTTTCACAGTAATTGTACAAGTATACTTATTAGTATTATCGACAGTTACTGGGAAAGAGGTAAATTTCAACTTTTACATTGTCAATATGTTAAGTTTAATTTAAAAAAAAAAAGTTTATTTTGAAATGTTTTTAAATGTAATTTTTACGTGTGAGTTTAGAAAATTTCCGACGGAAAGACTACCAGAAAACCTCCAGGAGACCAGTTTTAGTTACTAGTAATCAAAGGTCGTACACCTATTTAGGAATCGATAGTTTTTACTTTGTCATATTTTTTGAAATATGTCGCCATCTTGACCTATTCTGATTTTTAAAAATTTCTTTGCTTTTTGTTAACAATTTTTTTAAAATTCCATCCTATTACTTATAACGGCGATTTTTGTCGCTTTCATTTTGCTTTTTATAAAAGATAATTGATTTGTCATTTCATTTGTGACCAAAAGTTTGTGTTTATATAAGTCCTTACTAAAACAAAATATCAGAAACTATGTGTTAATATCTTTTAAATATCAGTATGCTTATATTGGTTCGTATTTGCTGATCCCACCTTTGATTGTAAAAACTGAGATTTCAGTATTTGCTATAAGATTTTTTATCTGATCTATCATGTATGTTCGTGCTGTATGCGTAGTATTCCAAATACTGAAAATTTCAGTTACAATGTAGAGATAAATACATAAATTAATGAAAAAAATGTAAGGGCAAAGGCGCAGATCCAGGAATTTTTCCAGTGGAGGGAGGGGGGGGGGGCAAGTCCAATGAAAAAAAAATAACTTGAACTCTTTTGACAAGGAAAATTAAAATTAACATTCCAAAACGTGAAAAAAATCTACAACTTTTCAAACCAACTTTACATTGATCCTTGTTTTTGAGGGAATGTTTTACGTTTTTCCGGGGGGGATGTCCAAGGTGACTCTTTACTTGGTTTAGTATATAACTTAAATAGGGATGTCAACAATTAAACTAATTAGATTTATTTATTAAATTAATTAATTAGATTAATTAATTAATTAATTAAATTCGACTTTAAATCGAAAGGGCCGATGATCGAATAATGAAAGGTCATTTGAATATTAAATAAATGCAAAAAAAGAGGCGATAAAAAGGATAAAAAAGGATTTCTCATCGCAAAGAAAAGCGACCATCGTCAAACCATGTAGTATATACGTCCTCGGAGCAAGCACATGCAATCACAATATACTCATACAAATAATTAAGGAATGACTCTAATTCTTGGCCAAATTATCGAGTATAATCTGGTTTGGGTCAGTTTACGCTCTATAATCCGCGGATTATAAAAAAGCTGACCAAAACCAGATTATACTCGATAATTTGGCCAAGAATTAGAGTCATTCTTTATAATTTAATTTTAAAATAAACAACTTTGGATGTAAAATTGTGTTGCTTTTTATAAGTTCAAATTTACCGCGCAATAATACAACCGTAGTAACGGAAGTGATGTGAAGCGAGGGGAGGTAATAACTGATACATAGATCTAGCAGCCATGATGTGTGTTTACATGAGGTAAGATCGACTAAGTGTTTGAAGTTAAAGTTACATTTATTAAATCTTGAATTTTCCATGGATTCCGAGGACTGGAAATGAGGGTATTGCATGGATAAGTTGATTAAGCTGGTCGTCAAGGGGGTGTGTCCCCAGACCAAACCAGATTATACAAAATAGTTTGCGTTCCTTTTTGGAAATCAACCAATGAGAGACGAGAATATAAACAAAATTAAATTATTTTTCCATAACAAAATTTAATCTGTTGACTTACTAGGTACAAGTGGAAAATACAGCTATTGCAAATGCTATTTTACTGCGATGATTATTTCTCAAATTCTGCCCATTTTGTTTTATGTAATAAAATATGCAACACTATACTGGACTTTGTTTGTAAAATGTTTGGTTGAACTTGATTATAAACCAAATAACAAATAAACATTTATAAGCTGGCAGACGTGTAGATGATGTATGTTTACATGTACATGTTTTCTAAAGTAAAAAGTAATACATGCATAAGATATGTTTCCCCTGCTCAGCATGGGGAGGTGGAAGTACCTTCACTGGATTCCTGATAAAAGTCTGTCTGTTGGTCCGGATCTGAACACACAGGAGTACTCGCATTAATGGGCGAATGTATGTTCTCCCCCTCGTTAAAATTAACCATTACATTCCGTCTTGTAGATGAGACATATATTCCCTTCTCGGAACATTCCTTGAACCTCTTGGTGTTTCGACTGTAGGACTATCGCTCGCCTCCCCTGTCAATTCCATATCTCTGGGTGAAAAACGTAGTATGTTACATGTTTGATATATGTACCTCGCACAATAATAATTCAAATCAGGTAAAATCACAATAATAACAAAAAGCCTGGTAGAGATATTTTTCAATCCAAATGCACACAAAGAAAATCGAAATTTTCCGTTTTTCCACCACACCGAATCATTTTATCACAAATTCACAATAATTTTAATTCCGTTTTTTACAGTGTTCACGCTTTACTTTCTACTCAACAAATGAATCCAATTGACACAGAAATCACTTCAAAACTGTAGACACATTGAAATGAAATCCATTGGAATCATCATACTTATTACACCGGAGTTATCAAAGCCCACCGCTGCTACTAATTGTAACGTTTTTTCCGCTACGGTCTAAGGGGAATAACTCTCAGTGTTTTCCATTTCTCCAAATGATATGATACACAAGTAATGCGCTTACGGTTTATTCACATTTTAAAATCCACATTACATGTATGTAAACAATTCGTAGTTATCATGTAATATTTCGCTACATTAACTTCTTATTATCCCGAGAATATACCGATATCTGATATTAACAGCCATTTTATGCTCATTCATAAAAATCTCTAACTTTAAAAAAAAAGTCACATTTTGCTAAATAATTGGAATCGAGGTACTTCAGATGAAATCCCGCACAAGCGCGAAGGAAATTCGTTTTTTTAATGCAAACAGAACTATTCCAAAACCCATCTACATGTGTACATACTATAATATCAGATTCTACTGACAGTTTATCACACAGGCTTAAAGCACAAGGAAATAATCCAAAGTTCCGCAATGAGTTTAGGAACAGATTCTGAAACAGATAATAAATTAATAAGAAATACACTCCCTTATACATGTATTTGTTTTGTTTTTTTTACGTCAACTGATACGAATTTAGTTTAAACCATATTTTATTTGAACATGACAAGCAAGAAATACAGGCAAGAAGTACAAAGATAAAAAAAGGATTCGGAAACAAGTTTCAAAAACTTATACTAATCTGTTTCCTAATTATTAATGATAAAGATGACATACCCTTATTAGATAGTTACATAACACGGTTATGAGCTGTATTACAACAATATGATACGAATTTCTTTAAATGGCTCTTCTTAGATGTTACAAAAGCTAATTCATTCTGTTTAACTATGTTAAACATTATGTACTACGGGTGCTCATTGACATTTTCTTTTTTCGTATATGTTAGAAACTTTATTTTTCGTTATTTTCCATTAATCGACATTTATTTCTAAAACATTAACACAACTTACTCAATAAATACAAAAACTCATTGTGTTAAAAATTGCTAATACATTTATTTCAATACCAATTCGTGTGATAAATAGGCCCTAATGGCCTCGATTTTCGTTTTCGTTGCCATCTGACTTCCTAGAACTTTCAACAAAGAGTGAGATCGGACAAAAACGGAAAGCATTTGCACACTTTGTAGCTGCAGCTAGAACAGCAGCTCTCTTAAAAAAATCTACTTCTTTGGCAATTGAGATTAGAATATGGGAGAATCAATCCAGAACCAATCGCAAAATTTTATGTACAAAAAATATACAGTTTTTTTTTCATTGGGTGGCAGTGTAGCTCTCCGGTCTGTCAATATATTTTTCGGACAGCTACAGCTCTGTAGCTACATTTTTTTTGTTTCTTAATCAGTGACCAGAGCTTATTCATTTTATATGACTTAAAACAAGTTTTGATTGAATAATTCATTTGAGACTTTCATGAAATAAATAAGCGGTTGGGCCAAAATAATAAAAAAAAATAACCTCAACAGGTTGTATCCCCTAACGCGACCGACTCAATTAAATCGTGCCGACTGAAAAGATTTATCAAATAAGATGATTCAAATATTTTTATTGTTAACCAAGTTTTATAAAATACAATTTCATCAAAATCAGTTTTTATCAGAACGGCCGACCTTGTTCATTAGCAGATGAGGGACCCACCTAGTGAACACGTCATTCAAACATCATTCAATTTCCTTGCATTTATTTAATCTGAGTTTTGATCTAATACACATGTAACTAGGTCATATATGTCCCCATGTTAACTATACGTCATTATATAACAATAGGACCTGTTGTAAATATGTCTGCATATTCATCCTGATAAATATAATTCAGATGTCCGTTCTTCATGCCTTCATTTATGGGTTAAACTTCGTGACTATGACATTGTATATAGCGTTTTTATCATTTGTAGAATTTGGTCCAATTAATTACATACTCTTTGCAAATAGTTTTGAAATCATGATTCATCTTCCTGAAACATCCAGTGTATTTTTCTTTAATTAGGCCCTTGATGATTGGTCAGGGGCGTAGCCAGGGTACATTTGATGTGGACGCCTGGATAGGCTGGGAGTTTGGGGGCTGCCTTAAGGAAGCTTGTAAATTTTCGACTATTTCGATGTGCATGTTTGACCCTTCTGATAGCATTTTTCTTACACTTTTTCGGTCTGCAACGCAGCCACATTTAAGATCTGTCCCATGAAATCAAGTTTAGACTTTTAAAGCTGGACAAAATACGTATGGTAACATACGGTAATTGGTTACAGTGGTTGACTGGTTTAGACAGACCACGCAATTGACTGATAGTCAGGTTTACATTAATATTAAAAATACATCTCTTAAGATTGAAATAACAAAAAACAGAAGAATTCTTTTCAACGCATTTTCTTGCACATTACCTATGTACATTGTATACATTTTAAACCGAATGTTCATAAATATTCAAAAATCTGATATCTTAAACTTTTTGCAACAATTATATACTATTTGTTTTAAGGTAGTGTTACGGATGTCAATACTCAAACAGGCCTAATTATTATTATTTTATTTTTTTTTAGGTTAAACAAAATTTTACCAATTTTTCGATTTTTGATGTTCATTTATAAAGCTGAATTATGATTCTTGAAGTCTCGCATGAATCCGATATTAGGTTAAAATTGGGGGGGGGGGGGGTGTTGTTCGGGTTCGTTGCAGAAGTTAACCATTGCGGTTGGAAAAATCAGCAATAGTAAACCAAAGTCCGGGTAAATATTTTGATTTCAGTTAATATCGTATTTCCACCCAAACTGATTCTGTTGATTTTCATTTTTTTGTCTTTAATTCTAAATTGTTTCTAAGTATTTTTTTTATTTTTGAAATAGTTTACTAATATTTTGCAAAAATGATAAGCATGCTTCGCTCTCCTCTCCTTACTTTTCTTTTTCTTTCTTTTTTTCTTTTTTGAAAAATGATGTGGACGTTTGTGCGTACAAACGTACGCCTGGCTACGCGCCTGTTGGTTATTTCTTTATTTGATCCCTTTGAACATTTTCAAATTTAGACAGTACTCAGCACTTTTTTTGCCATTTAGCAGTTGGGATCTTTTATGCCAGCATCTTCTGCGACACTAGACATTAGTTTTTATGGTCCCATTTGAAGGATCCTATTCAACGTTTCTCAATCGGATTTGAACCTGCGACTAAAAATTAGCCACTTCTTAACTTCAAAGCAAAATGCTTTGGAACCACTGCAAATCTCATGGCCCTCAAAAAAAAAAACATTGATTGTATATAGTATATTAAGACTGGAGGCTAATGGAAGGCTTAAAAAATAAACTAGGATGTCCGGTCTTTGTGTATTTGAGAATCTTGCCTTTTTTTAATTCGATTTATATCAATGTACCCTGGCGTGAGATATTTCAGAAGTTCAAATGAATAACAGTTGTGAATCAATTAATCATTAAATTTGCTTTTTAACGGCATATGTTTGATTCTTAGCATTTTGTTCTACTTTTTTTTATTCATAAAGATGATTTCCATTAGATTTAAAAATGTATTTTCAAGGCTGCTGTCAGAAAAAAAATGTTTACCTACCTACCGAACCAACCTGAAAATTTAGGGTCGGGTTAGGAGATACAAAGATATTTTTAACTCCAGCCTTGCTCGTTGTCAGTTTTATTATAAAATGCCAGTAACTTAGATCCGCAAACCGGAACCACCACTTTACTCTCTTTTATGCTATTTTGAGGATGTTAACGGAAAATGAAAGAAGAATGATATTTAATTAAATTTACTATAAATACTATGAGATTGAAATCTGAATATAGTTTACGGACATCACCTTACACCTAATGTATTCATACAGGCTTAAGTAAGAACTTTTGTGTAGCCCTTAATTGCGGAGTTTATTTGCAAAATTTGTCATAGTCATTTGGAGGAAATCATCAGCGTCTTTTTGCGGCACAGTCTGTAAACCTTGTGTTTTTTTTCATAACTGCAATATTTTATTATATTTCAGATATTGAAAGCCAAATCTTTATTTGTTGCACTTTTGCAGTGAGCTATGGTTCGTTATCTGTACCTGTTTCTAAAGTTTGTTTCAATCTGGAGCATTGGATGGTGCCAGGATACTTTTTTTCCTAATGAAACCTCATTAATAGATTCCATGGTAGCAGACCTGATGAAATGCAAAAACATACCAGGTGAGACATCCTCTGACACTGTTGGCTGTGTCTTCATCTTTATATAAAATAAGGGGCCAATTTCTGTCGTTATCATACCTTGTCCTCTCCTTTTGATATGTTAACTTTGTGTAACATCGATTCGAAAGCAACATACGATGAAGTAATATCAAATCTATAACATACTCAGTATGTGAATAGAGTTTAGCTCTCCTCTACGCAAAATGCAATACTAGTAACTCCCAATGTAATTATTAAGAAGTGTATGTATGTTTATTCTGGGGAATTACATTCTGCAATGATCTGGACGGAAAATTGAAATATGTATGATCCAAAAAGATGCCTTTTCCCTTTGAGTTATAACATTTAACGCTTCGCGGATTAAAAAGCGTAAACTGACCCAAACCAGGTTATTCTCGAATAATTTGGCCAAGAGTCATTCTTTAAATAATGCAAAACTTAATAATGTCAGTTTATTGAAATTTTCGTTGCTATTACTTTTGCGTTATTTCATACCTACACTGCACTCAGTAATTGTACTACCCTCCACTACTTATTATCAGAGGGTCTACATTTTGCTCTATTCGCGATTTGTATTATTTAAATAATTAGAGAGATTTGCCACTATTCACCGTTTCATGAACCTGTATGTAATGAAAGAAGACTGTTTATAAAAGCTTATTAAATGAATATAATACTCAGTATTTAATATTTATAATTACATGTATATACATGTAAATGCATGAAAAAAAGGTGACTGAATATTATATAAGAACAATTACTAGATCGTAATTAGTCCTGTTTATTGTCTGAAAATAAAATCTAAATAAATTCTAGGAAATATCTACACAATCACATTCCTTATTCAATGTAAAACAGTAACAAAGGCTTCCTTTTTTGTATTTTTTTTATGTATTGTTTTTTTTAGCTCACCGGAGCCGAAGGCTCAAGTGAGCTTTTCTGATCAAATTTTGTTTGTCGTCCGTCTAGCTGTCTGTCTGTCCGTCCGTCTGTAAACTTTTCACATTTTCGACTTCTTCTCAAGAATCACTGGGCCTATTTTGACCAAACTTGGTACAAAACATCCATGGGTAAAGGGGAATTTAAATTTTTAAAATAAAAGGCCAAGTCCCCTCACAAGGGGAGATAATCAAGAAAAGACAAAAATATGGTGGGGTCATTAAAAATCTTCTTCTCAAGAACCACTGGGCAAATAAGGCTGAAACTTATGTGGAAGCCCCCTGGGAAAGTGTAGATTCTAAATTGTTCAAATCATGACCCCCCGGGGGTTGGGCGGGACCACAATGGGGAATCAAAGTTTTACATAGAAATATATAGGAAAAATCTTTGAAAATCTTCTCCTCAAGAACCACTGGGCAAGAAAAGCTGAAACTCATGTGGAAGCATTGTGGGGTAATGTAGATTCTAAGTTGTTTAAATCATGGCCCGGGGGGTTGGGTGGGGCCACAATGGTGAATCAAAGTTTAACATAGAAATATATAGGAAAAATCTTTGAAAATCTTCTTCTCAAGACCCACTGGGCCAGAAAAGCCTAAACTGATGAGGAAGCATCCTGGGGTAGTGTTAATTCTAAACTGTTCAAATCGTGACCCCCGGGGATAGGGCGGGACCACAATGGGGAATCAAAGTTTACATAGAAGTATATAGGAAAAATCTTTGAAAATCTTCTTCTCAAGAACCATTGGGCCAGAAAAGCTGAAACTTATGTGGAAGCATCCTGGGGTAGTGCAGATTTTAAATTGTTCAAATCATGACCCCCGGGGGTTGGGCGGGGCCACAATGGGGAATCAAAGTTTTGCATAGAAATATATGGTAAAAATCTTTAAAAATCATCTTCTCAAGAACCACTGGGCCAGAAAAGCTGAAACTTATGTGGAAGCATCCTGGGGTAGTGTAAATTCTAAATTGTTCAAATCATGACCCCGGGGGTAGGGTGGGGCCACAATGGGGAATCAAAGTTTTACATAGAAATATATAGGAAAAATCTTTGAAATCTTCTTCTCAAGACCCACTGAGCCAGAAAAGCTGAAACTGATGTGGAAGCACCCTGGGGTAGTGTAGATTTTAAATTGTTCAAATCATTACCCCCGGGGGTAGGGCGGGGCCACAATGGGGAATCAAAATTTTACATAGAAATATATAGGAAAAATCTTCTTCTCATGATGCAAGAACCACTTTACCAGAAAAGCTGAAACTTATGTGGAAGTATCCTGGGTAGTGTAGATTTCAAATTGTGTAAATTATGATCATTGGGGCATATAGTGGGGTCACAATATGTATAACAAGGGGGAAATCTGGTAAAGAACAATATGACAAAAGATTCTCAGGTGAGCGTTGTGGCCCATGGGCCTTTTTTTTTTTTTTTTTTTTTTTGGATTTTCAAATATTTTTTGCTTTGATGTTTTTTCTTCTAAATTGTCTACTAAATTTTTCCGTATGTCTGATCACGACAATGATCACACTGCAGTGTGACGGGTCGACAAAGTTAATAAGTTCTCCAGGGCACCTGATTCCATCTGTGATGTTTTCCGAGGTCCGTATGACTGTCATCGTCGGAAACCCATGGGTGATCTCGTCTTTACTTATCACCCGTGGGCAAACTCGCTGAAATATTGCCGTAAAATATGCTAATTTGTTGTTTTTAGTCAACCAATCAGAAAGTTGGAACTCTTCAATTTTAAAATACGTTTATTACTTTGCTATTTATGATAAATATTTTTGACGTTCGTTAAAACGTGCGAAGTTTGATTTAAAAGAATGAAAGTCAATTCGTACAGGTCACTGACATTAATATCCGCCAGATATTATGAAGGAGTACCTCTTTTTAACTGCAAAATGCACCTTTGAGTGGATTTATCAGCTGTGTTAACTACGGAATGAGTTTTTTCATGTTTTTGGCAATGCCGAACATGCATACGTAACGTGAACTGTGATTCGTTGTTTCGCATCGCGATTCTGTGATGCGGCCAATCAATTGACCCATGCATATTTAATTACATACGACGATTTTTCGGCGAGTTTGCCCACGGGTGATAAGTAAAGACGAGATCACCCGTGGGTTTCCGACGATGTATGACTGAGTCCTGCTCCCAGTCTGTATTCTTTCATTCGTGATACACCACAGGCACCTGAAGTATGGATAATACCCCCCCCCCCCCCCCTCTTTTTTTTTAATGAAAAAAAAATGTAAGAGTGTATAATACTTCGAAAATATAAAATTTCCCCCTCCAACACATCTATATGTCGTTATATGCAAGCAGATTGTACTTTTTCTCACGTTTAAAGAATGGCCCTATTCGGTATATAAAAATACACAAGGTAAGAAACAAAAATTGTAAACAAACAGGGGTTTCAAGGTAATAACAGTGTTACCTATCATAATTTTGCAAACACTTTCTGGGAGATGTTCTTTTACAGTAAAATAGCGTTTGATATATTTATTAATCGGATACATAAAATTTTCTCCATTGGCAGCGTTGTGTTCATTTTTTTTTTTTTTTTGGTTTTTTAATAATTATTTAAACTCTTGTTTAATATTTTAATAAATCATGTTACATTTTTTTTCATTAAAAAAAAAAGAGGGGGGGGGGGTTCTACTTCAGGTGTATTTTTATATACCGGGGCCATTCTTTAAACGTGAGAAAAAGTACAATCTGCTTGCATATAACGACATATAGATGTATAAAACGAAATTTTATATTTTCGAAGATTATAAAAATTAAAAAAAAAGAGGGGGGGGGGTATTATCCATACTTCAGGTGCCTGTGGATACACTTAATTTGAGCAATATACAATTTCATTTCTCACAGACCTCTTGTTTAATATTTTAATAAATCTTTAAATAATATCATAAAACTAAAAAGTAGGATCACATAACAAATACCTCTCAGAATTGATGTTTTGAAGGATTGGGAATATCGATGGTACGTGGTAGTAAAACTTATACCAAGGGGTACGGTAAGGCCCGACTGGACCCGAGTGTCAGTTTTACGGACACAACGCCTATATATGTCGTCTCCCTTGGAAAAGCCTTCACAGCGGCGTTATTAGGAGTACTGATCACTGAGGCACGGGAATCCCAGAGTCAGTCTGTTGGGTAAGCTGAAGAAAAAAAAACTAATTTATTTTTTTTAACTATAGTGAGTCTCGTATTTAGCGTTTGTTGTGATTAGTAGTCTTTTAGTGTACCAGCTAAGGTTACTGTTGTTGAGCGGGGGTTGTATAGATACTAGATAACTTAGTGAAAGTTACTTATAAATCTAGAATAAATCTACTCAATATCTAGTATAAAACTATATTTAACCTAGTGATTGAATGATCAGTAAATTTACTATAGTCTTCTTAGTTCTTACGCAGATGACCGTGTACGTCTACGTGTACGTGTAGTCAGGGAAATCCTCTAATTTTATGCTATTTACGACATCAGTTTTGCATACCGCGTAATTCTACAAGTTGTACACAACGCGTAGATTCGCAAGTACACGTAGTTGAGAACTTGTAGCTTCTTAAACTTAAACTACAGAATATATATTTTTCAGTCTGTGTTTGGTATGAAGTTGAGAATTTATTACGTACATCTAATGCACCTTTTTTATTTCAAGTCATAAATTTACTTGATAAAAATGGATTGTAAAGTGCCTTGCTGAAATGACGTTTTACACGTACCGGTACACGTGCAGTTTGTTAAACAGAACACGATGATAGTTACGCGTACGTGTAAAATCCCTTCTAGGTTTACACGTACAAGTAGACGTACACGGTCAAATGCTTAACCTCTCTATTCACTAAGTTATTTTTTTTTTCAGTGTAGAGTCTTTACGTACTGGGCCAGTTATTTAGTCAGTGTCTAAATAGATGAAAGATTAAGAGATGAAAACTGGTCCCCAAAGAAGTAAATTGTCTCAATGAATATCTCTTTTAAATAGTATATGAAGACATATATAATATGTGAATGTATGGGCAAAGGGAAATAACTGTTAAAATGTTCCTCCAATCGCAACTTCTCGGTACTTTCCGACTAGCGGAAAAACGACCTCGAAGTTGTTTTTCGACCCTCTGACGGAAAGACCCGAGATGATGTGAATAAATGTTCCTCTTGTAAAAACTATGGAAGCTGCAATGAGTCTCTAGTGATGAATTAATTCATCTGCTTAGTGCTGTAAGCAGAGCCTAATTTTTGTCTTTCAAGATTTATTAACAAGTGAAGGTTATTTTTTAAGTTTATGCCGATCATGATTGATAAGTTAAACTGAAATATACATGTATAATTTTCCTGTGGAATTAATTTTTGTTGAAAATATAGACATGTGGCTGTTTTATTGCTACCTTGTGTTAATTCAAGGAGGGTCACAAATACTCTCATACTCTATGATAGGATGCTTTTGTAAACAAGGTCAATGTGTCCACAGGTACTTGTGGACAGGACTCCCTCCCCCTCGAATATACCCCCCCCCCGGATCCAAAAAAAATTTTGTTTCAAAATTATTCTTCTAACATATATTAACAATGTATTCAATATTAAAATTCCCAAACAAATAATGTAGAATTAACGATTTTTTAAAAAAAATATCATACCCTCGGTATTTTAGAATAGAGAAGGGAAGTCACCTCCATTTGTTAACACTTGAATAACGAAACATATCATATACCTTAAACAACACCTGTTTCGACTTGTAATTTATTTGGCCAGACATTCCACAATAATACGAGTATTCATCGACAAACGGGAAAAATGAAACCAGATTTTGAATGTCAAAGCAGAAATTACGGAAGTGATGCAAAAATATTTCCATTTATATTTTTTTTTCTTTGTGATAACTCTTTGAAAGTTGGGGAAGTTTATTTCTTGATAATTCTGCCGGAATGTATATTAAGCAGGTCGATACAGCCTAATAGGCATGCAAATTGTGCGGCTGCCTTTGTGTTTTCAGAAATTGAAATTGGCATGGAAGTCCTGGTCTAATTTCTATTAGTACATTTTTAAAGTACAATTTTATTTCACAACGAAATGGAAATATAAGGAATCACTGTGTAGTTAGTATAGTATGCCAGGAACATCAACGATAGTGGGAAACATGGGATAATTTATGCATAACGGGCTTCGCCTTTATTTATATCCTTCGTACTTAATGTTTTATTGCAGTGCAGTTATTGTAAAGGCCTATTTACACGGTCTGACAAGAAAGATGGGATATTATTATAATATCATTTCAGATGTGATTTTACATCTGACTCCAGTGTTTTAATTACATTGTATAATTTGCCATGTATGTAGTTCATATTCCCCTCCAAATGTATTAATGTTTACAATTTAACCACAGAAAACAACAAAAATATTCCATTTCGTAATTTTCAGCTAGTTTACAGTGTGTGAAAAACAAAAATATGATTCTTGCAAACATGCCAAATGCCCGGTTCGATTTCTTGATGATCCTCGTTTTTTATTATTTACATGTACTAAATGATAGTACTCAGCATATGAAATAAGGAAGTTATGACGGATACATTCTTTTGCAAAAAAATCACTAATAAAATGTGATAAATATTTTATTTCAAAAGAATCTTCGTGTACACATTTAAAAAATCAAAGTACTGAAAGCACTCTTGGGAGTTGAACACGGTGTAAATGAAATCTTTGATCGGGAGGTTAAGTGAGGGCTGAACAATATTTATTTCAAATACAGACAACTGTTTCACATTTTTTGAGTTGCAACAATCTTGATCGAGAAAGACATTCAGAGATATTGAATAGCAAAAAAAATGCATGGGTCATAATGCTTGCCTGCATACATCAGTACATTAGTCCTTTTTTATACCCCCTGCTTGAAAAGCGGGAGGGTATTATTAATCGGGATTTACGTCCATCTGTTTGTTACGCTTTAGGTTTACCCATCTTTTATCCGCAACTCCGCTAACACCACTGAACAAAATTTTCACAGAATCTTGATTACATATTGCTGTAGTGCTTCTTCCATTACTTTTTCATCCTACACATATTTTGGGTTTCCCATTGCAAAACATGGACACTGCCATTATATTCATGTTAGAGGCGGTTGATCATTTATATCACTGCTCACAGTCTTCAAATTTGTAATATATTTTTCCTTTGCACCTTTACCCATGTGTTATGAACATTTCAGTTTCGCACGAATAATATAAATGTTGATAAAATGTGGATTTTCACACAGCATCCTTTTAAGAGCTAACAGGTATGTGATATAAAACTTCTCTGTGAATAAAAATGTATTTTAATTACACGAACATTATACAATTTTAATCTTTTTTTAATATTGTGAAGAAAAGAGCAATACTAATATATATAATAATATAATAATATTGACAAAACATGACAACAGTGGAATATGTGAGAGTTTGTGTGCGTACAAATTATCTGGTATGTAAATGAGGTTTTCCTTTTTATTAAAAAAATATACTATTTTGTTGTTTTTAATCGCATTTTACATCAAAACATCGCGTGTCCGTTTTTGGTTTTAATATTTATAACAGAGTACTAGTTTTACCGCTTTTGGCAGGTGATACTGCTGATTTAGTAATAAATACGTATGTTTCCTAAATTTTTATGTATTAATGAATTCATTTAAACCAAGAAAATGTTCATGAAAAGTTTGAATAAGACTAAATTTACCGTTTGCCGTCAGTATGTAGAGTTGTCATCTCTTTCATGTATGAACACTAAAAATGAGTTCCATAACGAAAAACTTTCAAGCCTTAGGTTCTTTATAATTTAGTTTTACATATGTACTTTGAACGAAATCTAATATTCAAAATAAGATTACTTTATCGTTACATTTACTTACAATATGGAAGTTAGATTAAATCAGGAGAAAATGACATGAACTATTTGTGGCGGAATATTTTTCTGTTGATATCATCAGTAAATCAGCCGACACAGTAGCCTCGCTTTCGGCACATATAATCAACACAAATTACTGCGCATGTTAAATACGTGATGACCATGGGAGATTGAACATAGTTCAACTCCCAAAAATATACAGCCAGATCTACATTTTTCAATAGCTTCAGTACATGCATTTAGATTTCATAATTCAAAAATCCAGGGAAGGGGTAGCATTTTCTTTTGCCTTATGCGGGGGACAGGAATTTTTTTGAATTAGTTTGCTACGTATATTGCGTTTATATCTGTGACTAATATTTTGATACTGATACCTTGCATATTTTTTTATTTTTTATTTTTGTTGTTGTTTGTCTCTGACATCTAGTCTGATACGACTTTTTTCAGTTTAACATCTACCTTTGGCTTTCCTGGCGCCACGACCATAAACTGAGAATAGACTTAAGTCAAAATTTCAAATCAATGTAACTTTAAAATAAATTTTAAATTGAAGCAGAATTTTCAAGGTATATTTGTATTCAAATATCTAACGAACGTGAAAGTTTTTAGTCAATTTGTTTAATAATAATTGAAATATTCAAAATCTTAATTTTGACTTAAGGTAGGACACAATAGATAGGCCAAATTTTTCTTCAAATTCAATATTCCTGAAACTTTGATATTTTGTTCTAAGATACAAACTCTCTTTATGTATGAAATGAAAGAAATTCGACCGCACATTTTTTGCCCACACAGTCTGAAATATGGCCTATCAGACCCCTGTAAGAAGATTGTGAAATCAGACATTAAAATTTTAGAATTATCAATCTATTGCAAATTTGTGTAATACTAATTATAGGAATAACATTTTGCTACTTAAACTCAGTAAGTTATATTGATACTGGAAAATTTGAGTAAAATATTATGTAAAAATAGAACATAATTTGCAAATTTACATGTAAATATCCGCAGTTTAAGTTTTCTGAGAAAATGTTAAATTCAATTTTTACAAAAAATCAACAGAATGATTCAAATGGGTCTTAGAATAAAATGTGTAAAAATAAAGAAAATTGAACCGGTGGTTTCAGATATTTTTGCGATCAAAAAAATTTCAATGGCAAAAAAACTAAAAGATTCAGTAGATGACATCACAATATTTGACCTTTGACCTCTTGATATGACCTTGACCTTAGTAGTACATAAAGAATGGAGACTCCGTATATACGTGTCCAAATATCATTCCTCTACTATGTATGGAACAAAAGTTACACTGCATTTTATAACAGACTGTCACATGCTTGTTTAATATTACACTTAGTTAGCATAAAAACATTTCAAAATGTAACATGACAATATATAGGATTCAAAATATGACTAAACATGTCTTTTTTTTTCTTATAGTAATATTATTCTTCAGACTTTTTAAGAAATGGGTTAAAATAGAATCCATTAATTTCAGTTTATTGTATTTAAAATTTTCAATTATCTATAAAATCTTTAAAACTTGTTAACGGAAACTCATTATTTGCATAAACAGCAGATTGATGATACAAAATCGGAAGGCATGTTCATTTTGGGCTGCTTGATCTCTAAAAAAGTTTAGCATCTAAGATATTTTTTGAATAAGATGCTTCATATTATTCACTCATTTTAGCAGTTTAACAAAATCTAACTGTTTTTTTTTTCAGATAAACCATTAATTTTAGATTTAAAATTCAATCATCGTATGAAGGAAATTTTAATGCCAGACAGCGAGATTTATAAGTCATATTTCTTTTAATTTATATATAATTTATATATAAATTGTAAATATGTAAACAGTAAACACAGAGGACATCATAGTAAAGCATTGCCATAGATTGTACGTCATGGTGTATTCAAATTCGAATTCAAATTCATGGATACAATGTTTCTGATTTTATTCTAAACACTATGATTACAGGCGAGACTGGAATACAAAACTGTCTGCTGTATTCAAAGAGGACTTCAAACTGCCGGATAAATTTCTTCAGTCCGAATTGACAATCAAGGACCTACTGAGTCAACGCACGGGGTTTAGTCCTGCGGATGTATACACGGGGGTACCGAAAATAGGCCGGGGTGAATTTGTAAAGTAAGATAAATAACAAAAATTATTTTCATTTAAATCGTGAAAGTACTGTAGTAATTAAAAGAAAACAAAATATTTTATTTTTTTTTCCTTCGGAATTTTTATAATTTTTAAATAGTAAATATCTATAAAGTCGGACTCAGATATTTGAATATGATTTCAGGAGATTAAAGTATTTACCAAAGAGCGCTTCTTTTCGGGATACATGGATCTTCAATGACCTTCTGTACGCGATAGCTGGTCACGTGGCGGAAGTGTGGACTGGCAGAGAATATGAAAAACTAGTTGACGAGAAACTTCTGCGGGCTCTTGGAATGTCTCAGGCTGTTTGTGGGACCAATATTTATCCAAACAGTTCTCAATCGGAGTACGCACTCCCATATCATTCCGCCGGGGAAGGAGTGCGACCAGGAAATCAAGATATATACCAGCAAGTATTCAACTCCTTTACATATAACGATGAATTAAAAAATGTTAATGGTATCAAATTCCTTCTATTTTAACCAGGACTTGCCCATCTCTCTAACGTTCTCTCTATTTCTGCTGTGTGTTCATGATTAATATTAAACCATCATCTCTATTTCAAAATAATTTCTTCAAGCAAATTCAAAGTATTGTGATCTTCCGCCGTCGATGTCTTTTTGTGTGTTGAGATGTAATTTTTATATGGCATATTGTGTCAAATACGAACGTCTTATCATGGGGCATTCAGAAGTTGTCACCAAAGGTTTTTTTTTAAAATAAGGTAAATCGTGAAGGCCAAGGTGAAGGGATCAGAAATCGCAGCATGCTTGTGAATATCTTGCCATAGGTATTGCACATATCAAATATAAAATCCTATCTATTCTCAATCAAAAATCATGAGGAAAAATTAACCTTTTTTGAAAAGTAGGTCAAACTTCAAGGTCATGGGGTCAAAAATTAGAAAAAAAAATATTAGGAAAGGTCTTGTCACAGGCAATACATAGGATTCATATGTCAGCTCTATCTCTTCTCATTCAAAAGTTGTGACCAATGTTAAAGTTTCTATAAAGTAGGTCAAACTTCAAGGTCAGGAAGTCAAAAACATAGTTTTTTTGTAGAATGTCTAATCACGGATTTTATACATGTGTAATATGAAAGCTCTATCTTTACTTATTCTAAAAGTTATGGCAAACTCGGTGTAATGTTAATTTCTTAAAAAGTACTTCAAGGTCAAGGGGTCAAAAATCACGTACATGTATCTGTTAAACATTTTCTTCAATACTTTCACAGAATAGGAGATGTTGGACCGGCCGGATGTATCTCTGCGTCACCTTTAGATTTAGCGAAGTGGATTCGATTCATGGCTTCTGGAGGCAAAACAGTGGAAGGACATCAATTAATTCATCCAGATGTTTTCAAGGAAATCATTGAACCACAAATGTTATTGGATGCTTCATCCAGAAGTCGATTCCGTCTTGACGAGGATTTCCCTGTTCAGGCCTCCGGGACCTGGTACGGTTACGGGTGGTATGGCGGGTCATATAGAGGTACGTGTGTATACGTCGTATATACCGGTATTTATTTGCCATAAATGATAGTGATCAGGTTAGCAATGTTCCCTTGGGCCTCTGTTTTGTAAAATTCTTCTCTGAATCATATTTGCTGTTCTTGGGGCTTTTTTTGTTTATAAATCAACCACAGAGTTATCGTGTGTAAAGCAAACTCTAACAAAATTCTAAGGCAATGGTCACGGTAAATGAAAATTTCTGTTTGAAAGCACATCCGTTTAATTACCTGAAGAATTATAAAGAGTCTATGATTCCTCAATAATGTGTGTGAAGTTCTATTCAGCTACTTTATTAAGTCGTCCGTTCAAGTCAAATCAGACCTCTGTTTAAAAAGGTCATCAGTTGCTTAAAATCCTTATCAAGTCTTATTTTTTTTCCTTTGAACTATTTTGCCTACTTTTTTATGTTTTATTTCGAATGCCTAATTTGTTTCAAGTTTTATCAATGAAAATTCAGCATGTATATGAATGAATTCCGAATGTCGTCAACTTGTATGTAGAATTTTTATTGATAAAGTTTTATTATTTTCTAGGGTTTAAAAAGCTGCTTCATCCAGGAACCTGGTACGGCTATTCCGCTGTAGCTGGATTCTTCCCTGATCAGAATGCTGGATTTGTCATATCTGTAAATGGGCCCTGGTACATGGATTATACACACTCTCTCGCACCGTTAACGTATGTACTCTCAGACATTCTTCTGGGTGAAAAACCGTGGCTAGACAACACCACCATGTGCAGTTTCCCCTCTCCATGGAAATCCACAGGAACATCTGCTACAAACAACAACACAGTGTCCACCCAGGCAAGCCGTTTGGACATGAGTCAGTTTACTGGTGACTACGGTCATCGAATCTTTGGAACTTTGAAAATCCGAGAGATAGAATCTCAAAAACTGTCCTTCAAAATGAATACTGCTGGGATTGGTAATCTCACACTTTTGTCTGATGACGTAGCAAAATTCCGAATGACGTTCAACGAGCTGTTGAATGACGTGGCAGAGAGCACGTGCAGTCTGCAGTTCTACACTAAATCAGAGGGAAAGTATCAGAAGGTCACGATCACCTGCTTTTATTCAACTTTCGAATACCAAAGAGGAGTTAATTTTCTGAACCCCGAGCCCGACACTAATGCAACAGCAAAGCTTATTCAAACCTGGCCCCATCTTCTCCTTTGTTTTATATACGTTTTATATATTCAGTGACAGATGGTATAAAAAAAAAAACCTTAATTTGTCTTTATTTTTGGACCTTTTTGGACCTCTAAAGCAAATATTACTATAAATTTCTCAAACATTAAATTATTGTAATTTTCATTACTGTTTAAACTTCTATTCGAAAATTCTAATAAGTCTTTTACAATAGCTTGTTCAATTTAAATCACATTAGTGTGAAACTTTTACTACTATTAGTAAATGAAAAGTTAAAACAGATTTGTTCATTTCACTTACGTGAATATGACTTAAGTTGTTATTTTTATGATTTTATAATCGTTTTGTATCATCATTCCTGAACAAGACTAATTTCTTCATCATGTAACAAATTTAAATAAATTTTGGCAATCTTTAAAGAAATTATTTAATTTTTTGCTTTTTTGTTACAGAATATTTAGCAGATGTACCAAAATTTATATAAACGAAAAGAAAACTAATGTTTCAATTCAGTTTTTCTTAGTGCCAAACATTCAAAACATCTTTCAAACTCACGTATAGATCAAACATCAATGTTAAAATGTTCGATCATTTCGACCTACTTTTAATTACTTTTTATTCGTTTCATTTCATTACTGTCTGTCTGTCTGTAAACTTTTCACATTTTCGACTTCTTCTCAAAAACCACTGGGCCAATTTCAACCAAACTTGGCACAAAGTATCCTTGGGTTAAGAGGATTCAAGTTTGTTCAAAGAAGGGCCACGCCCTCTTCCAAGGGGAGATAATCATGAGTTTGTTAAAAATTAATGGCGTTTTTTAAAAATCTTCTCCAGAACCGCTGGGCCAGGAAAGATGAAACTTATGTGGAAGCATCCTCAGGTAGTGTAGATTCAAGTTTGTTCAAATCATGACCCCCGGGGCAAGGATGGGGCCAAAATGGCCGAAAGTTTTACATAGGAATATATAGGAAAAATCTTTAAAAATCTTCTTCTCCATAGGACAGGAAAGATGAAACTCATGTGGAATTGTCCTCAAGTGTAAAAAAAGGTGGGGCCAAAATGGCAATTTTACATAGAATATATAGGAAAAATCTTTAAAAATCTTCTTCTCCAGTCACTGGGCCAGGAAATATGAAACTCATGTGGAATCATCCTCAGGTAGTGTAGATTCAAGTTTGTTCAAATCATGACCCCCAGGGCAAGGGTGGGGCCAAAATGGCCGACCCAAGTTTTACATAGGAATATATATGAAAAATCTTTAAAAATCTTCTTCTCCAGAACCACTAGGACAGGAAAGGTGAAACTCATGTGGAATCATCCTCAGGTAGTGTAGATTTAAATTTGTTCAAATCATGACCCTCGGGGCAAAGGTGGGGCCAAAATGGCCGACCCAAGTTTTACATAAATACGTTCTTTTCAAAATCTTCTTCTCCAGAACCACTGGGCCAGGAAAGATATCATGTGGAATCATCCTCAGGTAGTGTAGATTCAAGTTTGTTCAAATCATGACCCCCAGGCCAAGGGTGGGGCCAAAATGGCCGACCCAAGTTTTACAAAGGAATATGTTCTTTCAAAATTTCTTCTCCAGAACCACTGGGCCAAAGATGAAACTTGTGGAATCAGGTAGTGTAGATTCAAGTTTGTTCAAATCATGACCCCCGGGGCTAGGGTGGGGCCAAAATGGCCGACCCAAGTTTTACATAGCGATAAATAGGGAAACCTTTTAAAATCTTCTTTTCAAGTACTTCAAAGCTATGATTAGTGATATTTATATGGAATCATCCTCAGGTAGTGTTGATTCTAGTTTGTTCAAATGATGAACGCCTGGAGGGGGGGGAGTAAATTCCAGCCCGATGTGCTCAGGTGAGCGCTGTGGCCCCTGGGCCTCTTGTTATTCGTTTCATTTCATTACACGAGACAAAGAGCTCGCGAATATGTCATTCTCGCGTATGATAATTTTCCCTTTAAGATTATACACATGTAGATTATTAAGAAAAAAACAATTTATGAAAATTATGTTTCGCTAATTAAGAGTCAATGATGGTCGCCAAAATAAGGTTTCGCGAAAATTTAATGATATAGAGTATGATCTATAGTACTTTATGCCCCTGCACTACTATGTTTATTTTACACTGAAAGCTTCAGGTAAATCTTTCATACCATAAATATACAGACTGAGGAACGTTTGATTGCATTGAGCTTGCGAAGCAAACGTTTTGGCAGTGTTGTATTGAATAAACTAACTCAGTAACCTCAGGTTACCAATTATAAAATTATAAATTGCTATATTTGTTTTTGTGCGTCGTGTGTTAACATTTTTAAACATTTTTAGCTTTTTCTCTGCAACCGTGCTACCAATTTGGACAAATTTTGGTACAAAGCATAAATTGGTAAAGGGGAACGAGAATTATGAATTTAACGGTCCCTGCCCCTCTGTTCCTTAGGGGTGAGACAGAAACCACTAAAATTAATCCAATCTTATATCAACGTAATCTTAAAAAATCCTCTTCTTACTCCTTGACATCAAGCAGTCAAACTGTTAGTATGATTGTAATCAGCATTGAGTCCTCTACCAAAATCGTGAAATCATGTCCCCTGGGCCAGGGATTCTAGTGCTAGGGTGGGGCTGTGTAGATTATATAGTGAAAATGCCTTCTTTCTTCTCTGCTTCTTGGTATTGAACAAACAAATTGTTATGACGAGGAAGGGTGTCTTTTCCAAAATTATGAACGTCATGGCCTCAGGGTCAGTGGTTCTGGTTTAAGAGTGGGACTCTATTGATTCTATAGTGTAAATGCAAGAATTCTATGAAAATATCTGCTCTTGGGTATTCAGCAGATCTAGATGTTTTACCCAAATATCTTTGATGAGCAATGTTTCTTCTTGCAAATTTATAATTGTCAAGGCCCCTTGTTCAGGGTTACAGTAAGGCGTTCTAGTGCGTGTATAGTCTCGTTTTCCCCAGACTCTCGCTCTCGAGACTTTGCCCGAGCGAGAGTCTGGTCTGATTCGTATTTTATTTCTGTAATTTCAAGCCGAGGCTTACCGAGAAATCGGTATGGATTTTCACTGGCTGATACATTCTCTTCGATGCTAAGATCTATATTCTTTAAAAAGTCAGAGGCTGCGCCTTTACTTTTATATGGTTTTATAATAAAATACCCCTGTCTGCTTTACAAGGAACAAAAAAAAACCTCTTTGTTTAAAAAGTAAATTCTCTTATGTATTTTCATGGGAGTCTCGAGAGCGAGAGTCTGGGGAAAACGAGACTAGTGCGTGTAATGACAAATAATGAACCCTGTCGAATAGGGACCGAGGGTCATTTTTCAACGACGGAAATGACAAAAAAAAAAAAAACAAACAAACAAAAAACAAATTGCAGAGAATGTTCCCTAGCCGTCATTATTTTATATGCTAGTCCTTAAACAATTGATCCCCGATTGAAAAATGACCCCCTCTACAGTGATACAAAAATTTATAACAGATGAAAGGGAAAAATATACTGTACGATTGTTCTTCCTTCGAGTCCTTTTGCATGTGTTCGAATATATTTGATATTTTTTCTGTTCTTCATAGCACATAGGGGTAATTAAGATCCTCATTTTTCTCTGCCGAAATATTGACAAATCAGTTTTAAGCAAAAGTTTCTCTGATAAAGGAGCAAAACCAGCAAATCAAAGATGGCACATAAATAAAACGCACGCTAGAGATGAAAAAAATTTATGAATATGGTGTATTTTGTCAAAGGCCTATCCCCAAGCCAATATTTAAGCCCCGTAATAAATTTTTTGCCCCGTCTGAAAGCCTTGTTGTTTTGTCTGTTTGTTGAGCCACAGCTTTCATATTTCACACGTGTATTCCTCGTGACAAATATGTCTTAGGGTATCAAACATTTTATCCTTTTGACCTT
The DNA here is from genome assembly GCF_032062105.1 of Saccostrea cuccullata. NCBI lineage: Eukaryota > Metazoa > Mollusca > Bivalvia > Ostreida > Ostreidae > Saccostrea > Saccostrea cuccullata. The sequence continues at coordinate 427,085 of NW_026932235.1, read as the reverse complement.
GACAGTTTGAGTGTAACTTGCGTTTGAGAAAATCCAACCCTCGCCCTGAATTTGTACTTTGGTTATAACTTTTGAACGTCAGATAAAAGTACTCTCATACTTCACACGATCTTTCATCGGATACCAACAACTATGACATTTGACCTTGACCTTGGATATTTTCGTACTTATAAAAGTTTTAAAAATTGGACAAAATTTTTTAACAGTAAGGGCTAGAATTTTAATACTTAACATATGTAATTCTTGTTACATTAGACCTTTCTTAGAATCCAACAACTTTGACCCTTTGAGTTTTACCTTCCTTTCAACAACTAAGTTTTAGCCATTACTTTTGAAAATGTGCTGCTACGGTTTGATACGTATTTTACCATCGTATTTCCTGTGAGAAGACCCTATTTTGGGTACCAATATATTTAAAATGCATATACGAAAAGCTTAATCTTAAGGGGGCATCAGTGTTTCACAGACACATCTTCTTATATATACTGCGCATCCCATATGGCTGAAATGCCAGACTTCATGTTTTATGTTTTTCTCTTGGAGACTCGAAATAAAAGTAAGATGAAGAATTAAATAGGAGACACGCAATGAAATTATGGCATAAAGAATACGTGAAGTATAATTAGAAACGATGGGGGAACAAGGTGTGCACTATGCCTATAGCTTCACATATTAAATAATCTTATTATATCTTTATTGTAATAAATCTTTATAAAAGTAATACCATAAAACTGTCTATTTCCCTGAGAAGAGACTATTTTCCTCATATGAAGACAACTCCCTGGAAAATCAGAGCTACTCCCTGGGACTACTCCCTCATGAATATTTATTTGTAATTTTTAACCAATCAAAGTATTCAGTGGGGGGAGCGTTCAAGGAATCTCGAGTCTGTGACGTCATTGTTTTTAGCAATGTAACTATTGGTATCCAAAATAGGGTATTCGCATTGGAAATACACTTGTGAAATATAAAAGTAGGCCAAGGTTAAAAAGTTTTTTCATAAGTAGGGAAATCTCCAAGGTCAAGGCAATTAGTATCCAATAAAAGGTCTTGCCACAAAGAATACATATTCGAAGTATGGAAGCCCTAGTGCCAACCCTTCAAAAGTTATGGCTAAGATTACAGATTTTAATAAGTAGGTCTAACTCCAAGGTCAAAGGGTCATAATTCTTGATATCAGTAAATTGAAAGGACATATGTAAAGTATGAAAATAATTTTTAAGTTGTGGTCAAGGTGCTAGATTTCACAATCGTGTTTTTTTTGTGTTAAACTTTAGTTTTTTTTTATTGATAATTTTTTAATTTAACAACACTAAAAACAAAACTGTGAACAATATAAATTCGCGTTTTTCATTTAATTTGAAGAAGAAATTTTTAACAATAAGTACGAAAGCCATGAAGGGACACGTCGATTTTTCAAAAAAGTAAAAATTAATTTGAGATCTCGAAATACACAATCCCATGGATTATCAATTTGTTCTCACAGATTATCAATTCGTTCCCTCAAATAACACAATCCGTTATCTCGGATTGTAATTCATTTTCTCAGTTTAAACAATTCGTTCCCTCGGAATGTAAACCCTTCTCATGATTTCATTAATATCAGCTATCTGTATATATCGGATATGGCAATACGTGTTTAATAAATAGAATATTGTAGTTGTTTACATCCCACCTTTTATTAAATATTACGGTCCAAAATGAGAAAATTACATGAACGTGACTCAAATCCATATTCTACAATAATGCTTCATTAATTTGTTTTATATATTAGAAAAATTGAAAGTCCTATATAGTAAAAGTAAATATGGCTCCTGTGTAATTATTTTTTATTATACAGTTTGATACATGAATGGCATTAATATATTTTTTTAAGGTCAAATTACAATTACATATATACATGTAATAAAATTCAAGCACTGATTGCCAAATATAGCTGATGTTACAAATCGTTTATTAATCCGTGGGATCCATGTGTTATCAACCTGTGGGAACGGATTGTGTTCCTGTTATTTACTTTTTGAAAAATCGGGTCTTCATGGCTTTCGTACTACGAATAAGAGATTGGTTTTTTATTATTTTTTTTAAAATGTTAACGCTGTTTAAAATTACTACTTATATACATGTATATCTCATTCGGGGGAAAGAATGAGTTGTAAAAATAAACAGCATTTTGAATAAAAATTCAACAAGGAAAGCTCAAACGTTATGCATATAAGCCCATTCTTGATATTTTAGACAAAAAAAAAATGATACGGTTTTTCTTAAATTTTATCATATAATAAAGTTATATTACTACTACAAACTGACAGAGGTATTATGTAAAGTATGAATTTCTGTTGCTCTGAAACATATCGCAGCTAACCATTTTTAAGTTGTGGTCAAGGTTTTTTCTTTTTAAAAGTAATTCATTGGACAAATTCCAATGTCAAGGTTTTCCCAAAAATTTTTGCATCCGACGTAAGGATTTAGAGTAGATTTTTTTTATGCGCTCGGATCGATAGATCCGGGGCGTATATTGTTTTTGTCCTGTTTGTCTGTTTGTTTGTTTGTTTGTTTGTCTGTTTGTCACAAGGAACCTTCATAACTTTTGTGAAAGATAGAAACTTCATATTTTTTATACATACTCCACTAATTAAGCTCTTTCAAATGACAAAAATCAAGTTATTGACTATGACCTACATGCTAAAAATAGCTTTTTATCTGCAAACTTTAACCTTCGCCATAACGTTTGAACCATGAAAGATAGAGACTTTATATTTGGTTTGCATACTCCAATTATTAAACCCTTTCAAACGACATCAAGGTCAATGACCTTGTGACCTTTACTGGTATATCCAAAAATATTTTTTTGTCTTTCCATAACTTTCGAAAGAATATGTATGTGAAGTACTAAAATTTCTTTCAAATGACACCAAGGTCATGACCTTGTGACCTTTTTGTTAGTTTTTCAAAAGATATTCATACTTGGCCTAAAATTTCTTTCAAATGAAAAAGTTTACTGTGACATATATTGATTAAAAGATTAAAAGATTTGTTGCCGCCGGGCGCATAGTGTTTCACAAACACATCTTGTTTTTTTTTTTACAAAATGGACATAAATATTTTCTGATGTAAATATTTGTCAAAAGGTCAACATTTTAATGTGTAGTAATTCAAAATTTCAGTAAGTCATGAAACGCGTTATTTATTATATTTATTAAACTAACCTTTAGAAACTTAAGTTCCAAGGATGGTGCGTGTGGATGATTTTATTGAGTCAGTATCTTAAAACCATTGCAGGACAGAATATTTATGGGTCTAAGGGTCGTCAGTTTCTTAAATTTAGTTTTTATTTTCTTTTTCTCTACTAAATTTATCAAATTTCATGGGCACGTCCCGTTAATTTTTTTGCCCTGGAATTGACAGGTGAAAGACCTGCCAATGACAGAGGGCCAAAGACCTTTAGAGAGAATGTGGCAGACAGATAGCTCAGTTAGTAGAGCTCCTGACCGGAGTTTCAGGGGGCCCAGGTTCAAATCCAGGTCTGGTCCGCTGGATTTTCTCCTCTCCCGTTACATATGAATACTTTTGATGGGTCATATATGACCCCTGTGGCAGCCAGTGGGTAGAGCCCACATATGAACCCTCTGGCAGTAAGAGGGTTAAAAGTAGGACAAATTCCAATGTCAAGGTAAAATGGTAAAAGTTCTTGGTATCAAATAAAGGGTCTTCTCACAAGGACTACATATGTGAAGTGACCTATCGCTTACCGTTCAAAAGTTATGGCCAAAGTTAAATTTTTCACAAGGATAGAAATCTCCAAGGTCTAGGTCAAAAGGTCATAGTTTTTGGTATCCAATGAAATGTCTTTCCACAAAGAATATGTATGTGAAGTATAAATGTCCTGGCATTTACTGTTCAAAAGATATGGCCAAAGAAAAAGTTTGGAATTTTTGTGTAAAAGTCGGTCAAAATCCAAGGTCAAGGTCAAAAGGTCAAGTAATATCCAAAGAAAGGACTTGTCACAAGAAATACATATGTGAAATATGAAATTTAAAGCTCCACTAAATCAAATTTCATGGGCAAGGTTAATTTTTTTGCGGACAAACAGACAAACAGAGAGACAGACAGATAGCTAAACACACGGACGGACACTAAAAAAACTATATGATGCAATTGTTTATTAACAAGTATCACATGTGGAAGCTGAACATAGTTTTGTATAAAATCCAGGGGTTTTCCAAAAAAGAAGAAGGACGAGAAGATGTTTGCCTGCTATTTACAATCTCTCCCTTTTACGCTCATCGTAACAATCGTCTAAATACAAGAATCTTGTAAAACGAAAATAAATTATAAATTTCCACCAACTTGGTAATTTTTTTAAACAAAATAAGAAATATCAATCTGTAGCACTTCTTTTGTTCTTTCAAAATTTATATATATATTAAAATAGCTTCAATATATACGGCACTTTTTAAAATTTTTACACATATATACCAAGGAGACAAAGTCAGGAAATTTTTTCCAGAGAGCTTAAAACACGTAACATCATTGAGAAATCATACAAAACAATCAATGTCTAACAATTTTTGTCGACAAATAATTATTTGACAACCCGCGCTACTTTTTAGACGACAACAGAGGTGTAAGCGGAGCGCGCCCTCTGGTGAGAGATTGTGCTATTTACAGAAAGTACACATGTAGTAGATATATTTTGAATATCGAACCCGATGTTTATTCGTATATTATTAATTTCATAAAAAATCCTTTTGACAGTATAAAAACCCTTCGAAAAGTCCCTCCCATACCCCTCCCCTGTAGAAATATGAAGGTCTTAATATGGGATCCAGGATGTTATACAGCCCCCGGGCAATGTACTCTTATGTACAAATACATATAATTATAGCATTATAAGTTTTTTTTCCAATTTTATCCGGGCTAGTAAAATAGGTTCCCGGTCTTGTAAGATAAATTGCTCTTGACAGTCGAAGGATCCCTCCCATACCCCTCCCCTGAAAAATATGATGGTCTAAATATGGGGTCCAGGATGTTTGCCAGCCCCCCGGACAAGGTCACCCTTACTAATGTGTTCGGAACCTTTTATCTTTCGGTGTTCTGTAAATTATAAAACCCGATGAGTTCAGAGAAGCTCTGACAGTGGCTTTGGCGAGAGTTACCGAGACTTCAGCGAGATATGGTGAATTATTCACGAAAATGTGTCTAGGAAGTGTCTAGCACTTGGAGATCTGGTAAACATAAAAGTTATGTTGCGTTTTAGTTTTCACTACCCTATAATATCATTCTGTAGAAATGTACTTCGATCCATCTTTTTTGAATTCATTCAAGTTTAGATTTTAAGCATTCTCTATGATACAATTTTAAACTACTGTTAAGAATTAAAACTTTTTTTTTTGACAAATATTTTGCATGGGAACCGGGACTATATTTTTTGGCGTCAGATTAGCAAACGAGGCACCAATGTGACTTTAACTGACAAATCAGATGAAGGAGAATTGCATTATGGGTTACTATACGAATACTACAGGAATTTTGCACTTGATAAATTCCTTTATTGTACTATCGGTGAATACAGTTGTCAGATTGATTCCCTGGCCAACACACTTGATCTCGAGTATAGTTATGTAAAAAATGTTTTGTCCATTTAAATGCATACGAGAAAAAAAAGCTGCTCGTTTTTCTTACCCTTGAAGTGCTGGCATTCTAAACCTGACACTAACTACGTGTACATTTATCTTCAGTGATATTTTTGTTTCATTTTACATAATTCTAAGCATATACTAGTATTTATGATAGGTAAATGGAATTTAGAAATAATTTTTTTCTTGACTGAATTTTATGTAGATTAAATGATTTCAAAACAATGAATAATGGACGCCTATTGTAAATAGCCACAATATATAATTATGTATTCAAAATGTATAAATATGTATTTCAAAACAATCTGCAAGAAATAATAAATATTATACATGCTATATGTCGATTATTTGTGTCCAAAAGCAAAGAAATTGAAATCGAATAAGGTCAAATGGCGAAATATGACAAAAAATACGGCAAGGTAAAAAAAAAGATTAGGTGTACAACATTTGATTAAATAAATAAGAAGTTCAAGGCATGCTACGCGAAGGGAATATGTCTCCTCTGCAAGACGGGTTCTCATGCTAAATTCTGACGAGGATGAGGATTAAATAAAACTGGTCCCCTGAAGGTTTGCTGGTACTCTTTCCGTCAAAAATTTTGCTAAACTCACACGTAAAATTACAATTAGAAATTATATATAAAATTATTTTTTCTTAAATAAAAAATTAAAATTAACAAATGGGCAAACGTTAAACTCTTTATTTACCTCTTTCCCAGTAACTGTCGATAATACTAATAAGACTTATTTTTGTAAAATTACTGTGAGTATAATCACAAGCGCATCTAGGATATTTACTGCCTGTATCACAATGCATCCTTGTAGTTGTCAGGGGTTCTGGTAAAAAAAAAAGGGGGGGTTCTATTGGTTATTTAGTGGCTAAACTTAAATTCTTAAAGGATTTTATCCTTTTCTCCTGAATACATGTGTATTTAGCAGATAAAGTAACTGCATAATTATCATGAGCAAAGGTGTATCCTCCTAAATTTTATACAAGGAATCACTTTTTAGTTTGTTGAGTATGATAGGGCATTATTGACAGTTAGAAACATGGAATAATTTGCATGCATATAAGGCCTTATTGGCTCCTGACCTTTCGCTTGGTAAAATTTACATTCCAGTAAAAAAATCATGAAATCAACTAGATTAACCTTCAAAGAGTTAACAACGAGAAGACAAAGAAATGGAAATATTGTTAAAATAATGCATAATTTTGATATGTATATTTAATATTTTACATTGAATTTTGTAGATTGTTGTTGACAATACTTCTTGGAGTTTGCTTCCAGTGCATCTCTGATAATTTTGCGTGTTATTTTACATATCGCAAATAAACTGGTTGATAGGCGCTCATCACATTTTATGTCTGTGCTCTGTTGTTTATTCATTAAGATACTTAGAATAGAAATATTTTATGTTCAGATGAGTGAAACTAAGGTGAACATACATGTACATGTAATAGCTAGTCTCGTTTAACCAGACGCTCGGCTGTCTCCGTAAATCTCCAACAAACAGGACTACTTGATTTAGTCTTTGTTTATTGCAGTTCATGGTTTGCGTGACAAAATTTACGTTCGTAATAGAGATATTCATAAATAATTTAGAACATGTCATTTGAAAAGAAAATATCGTATCAATATATGATTACTTGTCAGATACCATCCTGAAAGTGTTAAAAGCATGAACCACAAGACATAAAACCTGAAGTGAGCGGAAAAAAAGCGGCGGCGTAAATTAAGGGTTTTGACAACGCTTTGAGAATTTGTAAATGTAGCTCTTAGCTTTGTCAGAATTTTTTTTAGCAAGAGAGCTACACTTCTGCAGCTAGGTTTGGTGATGCATTGGATGATGTCTCTCAAGACCTCCCTGTGACGCTTGACGCCTCCTTTTCTCTCTTAAGACCTCCCTGTGACGCTTGATGCCTCCTTTTCTAAGACCTTTTCCTACTTTGCCTCTCCACTTCCACACGTGCGTATCCTCTACAGAATTATCTGCTGAAATATTCGAGCCGGCGAGAGATTCCGGTATATATAGCAAAAATTAACGACGTGATAGAAAGCCATATATCTTGAAAACTTCGGTAGCCAATATTCACGTTCCGAAAGCACACAGTAAGCCTCGAAATGATTGGTTCTTGGTCAGCGCGCCTTTCAATTTTTTTAAATTTGGTTTTCTTATGCGCCCTCCAGCTATTGTTAAGCCTGTATTTGCACTTCTTTAAAAAATCCTTCTATATATGCGTACATTCATTTTAAAATCTTTTCTATATTGTCATTATCTTTGCCAAATTTTTTGGTGAAAATATTTTGTATCGAACATTTACATTTTACATTAAATTTTATTTATTTATGATTTAGAGCCCTGTGTTAAAACCGAAAATTGTCGTAAGATTACAATAGCTGTATCACATAAGCGTCATATCTTATGAAAATCTGCAGATCTGTCATCATCTTATGACAACAAGATACACCGTGGCACCCTCATACACACAAAGTACATTAAAATTGATTCAATGAAATGTTTTCCGAGAGTATTTCTGCAAAAGAAACTATTTGAGACACACTTTTATTTCAATAATTTAAAGAACATATCAAAGAAATACAACTTAAATTTGTGCAAACACATCTTACAAAAATCACTCCGATATTGAAGAATAGAATTCGTAAGATCTATCTGAGGACAAAGGACAATTCTTACGATAGTTTTGTGAAACCCGGCCAGTGTTTACTAATTAAAATCAAATTTAAAACGGGAGATTTGTTGCATTCAACATTAGTTTTACAGATATACAGACACTTTTAATAAGCTTTCTATTCATCATCCTCGAATTATAACAAAAAAAAAATTTTTCTATCACTTGAAATCCAATTCATCTCATTTTTTCACAATGAACATACTATTCCATGATATTTTGTACAATTTACTTAAAATGATTAAAGTTCATAATCTACAAAAATATCCCACTAGTACATGTATTTCAAATGTATTCAAAAATAAAATTCTGTATTTATATGTATGTTATGCTGTGGAATAGACATCGGTTGTCAATACCCCCCCCCTTCCACAAAAAAACTAAAATTCATAAAACACCAGTTAAAGGAAAATATAATTTTCTTAAATGCTTCATATAAGTAGAAAAATGTTTTAACGTCGAGATTCAACTTTTATTGGTTCTAAAAACGTTTATAAGATAGTTACATGTTAGACGTGTAAACTTAACATATACATGTACTTGATGATGTATAACACACAGATATAGGCAGTTTCGTATTTCAAAAGCTTTTAAAATATATATAACAAGCTTAATTTAAACAAATCATCAACACAAGTGTAAGTTTCAAGATCTTTATTGTCCCCCGCTTTCACTGAAAGTGGGGGATATTAATTTGGATCTGTCCGTCCGTCCGTCTAGCTAGCTGTCCGTCCGTCTTTCTGTCTGTCTGTAACGCTTTCGTATCCACACGATATCCCAAGCACCATTTGAGCTATTGCAATGAAATTTCACATAAAAACTCCCTGTGGCCTAAGGAAGATCCCTATGGAAATTAAATTGTTAAGAATATTTTAATTTATTACAACATAGGCGTCGCAACCCGGGGGGAGGGATGTTAGCCCCCACCTTTTTTGCAAATATAGGAGGGCTGTCGTAAAAAGTTGCAGACAGGGAAAACAAATTAGTTTCTCTTTGCTAAATTAAATTTCGTTTCATGTCATATTAAAAAGTAACATTTTATGATTATGCATTTCAAGTTTCATGATATCACATTTAATAAGAAAATTATGAAGAAATAAAGATAGAATACACATTGTTTGACGTCGTTCGTGGGCTAGAACGTTCCCCAATACATTGTATCTTCTTTTAACAAACAGTACTCTACTTCTTACATGTGGTGACGATTTTTGGTATAGAGGGTAATTAAAACTATCATTAATTTCATTTGTTCATTTAAAAACAGCTTCTCTTTTAGAATCTAGTGTGTAATGTCACTTCTGGTTTTTTTTTCGTCTCTGATATATATAAACCATATCCAAAACAATTTAATACATCCCCGTGCGCCGGGTTTCATAGTCTACATAATTATGTAAGTAGGTAATCTCGACATCCAAGTATGTAGTTCCGAACATGCAACTCTGTTGACTTTGTTTACATTATAAATGTATGTATTTTTGATGTTATAAACTTTGTTTTCCGGAATTTATATTACCGCGCTCTGAATGAAACACAAAGACAATTTACAAGTCTACAAATGTAAATTCTACATGTTTGTCGAATGTTGTTAGTGCAATTCTTTTTAAATGTTCTTATTTTCTTTCAATATTTTTTAACTTTTTGTTTTTCAAATTAAATAAAATCTAAACACTTTTTTATTTTACCTTTTTTTTTATATAATATATATAATTTTATTTTCTTCATTCCAGTAAGAACCTATGGCTGGAGGCACCGGGGAGGGCGTGCCCCAATAATGTCGACGATATATAGAAAATTATAGAAAACATACATGTACCGTAAAAGTGGAAATTTTAGCGAGAGGCAAATTAAGCGATTTGTTCTTAAAAAAAGTATTTTCCTTTTCGCAATGAAGAATTTCAGCGATTTTTAAAATGTTTACTAAAGAAGGTATTACAAATAAAACGAAATCAATTTTAGCAATATTAAATTTTTACCGATCTCAGCACCCTCGCTAATAGTGTATAAATTGAATCTCCGCTAAAAATTCTGCTTATATGGTATTTGAGATAGTGTTTTATTTTTTAAACATATTAAAATAAATTGTATCAATAAAAAACTAGTGCCCCTTTGGGTGATCGATCCGGGGACCTTTCGGTTGAAAATCCACTTGAAGAACCACTAGACCAGGAACGCGTTACACTTCAAGAATGTTTAATAGGTTAAATAATACTTAAATGGAATTTTAGTAAATATTGTGACATAAAATGTTTTATTTTTATATGCATATTAATACAGTGTATGTGATAATGTGAAAAATTTTAATTATTCTGATATTTTTATTGGATTATAATTCATTCATTGTTTCATCGAACAATCCCAAGTAGAAAGATGTATATTTTATTGAGTAATTTAATAAATGATAATAAATAAAAAATACATTTAAAATAGTTAAATAAATCAAAATCTATAGTGTTTCTTTTACTAATGGGGTATTAAGACTAGCGTTACATGTACCACTCATCCCTTTAGATCCACCCACGCATTTCACAAATTCACTCATTCATTGTTTGTACACTTGCATTCTATTGGTTAAGAGGCTTCACATTGTCCACAGTGATTATAACTCAGATTTGAGTCCTTCCGATCGCGACGTACAGACAAAGACATGTAAGTACTAATATTTTAACCTTTTTATCTATATTAATTAATTAGAATATCATGATATAAATGAGAACTGAGAATTCAATAATAGGTAAAAGTTATGTGTATAGAATATTTTATTCAGTTATAATAATGTTTCCATTACAACCCTTCCTCAGATAAGTCATAAATATACCGAGGTAAATCAAGGTTGTCAAAGTATAATAAATGTCCTAAATATTACGATTTAATAACTAAATGATACTTTTTTATCTAAAACATTACACTAGATAAATAGAAAATATCTAAGGCAGACCCAGGGTCGGGCAGACATCCCCCCCCCCCCGGTTTAGAAATTTTTGTATGTAAAATTTATATGTCCATTATCCCCAAATCAAGGGGAAAAAAATCTCGTATTTGTAAGAACTTGTCAGCTTCTGGAGACTTCGCACCCGATCCCCCCCAAAGACCATGCCTTAGTACAGACATAAGACCCCCTCTGCCTTCAACTGCGCCACCCACTTACGAAAACCCTAGATCCGCCACGGAATATGATGTCATTATTGACGACAGGTTGATATTAACCATTATGTCTCTCACTCTTCGATTTCAACATCTGTTTAAATCCTTACTCAGGAACGATATCATTAAAGAAGGTTATAAAGAGAGAGAGAGAGAGAGAGAGAGATAGAGAGAGAGAGAGAGAGAGAGAGAGAGAGAGAAAAGCTGTCACTGAGTCGCAAGAAACTCATTTGTCTGTGGTACCCCTGTAATACATATAACTATATGTATGCCCATTATACTTCAAGTTCAATTTTGCAATATATTTCTTATAGAACTTTAAGTCATTTTAATATTAAATTTTATTAATTTTTTTAATTCACATTATGGCCGGGTTAGTTTTTTTTTATTTCACGGGGGGTGGGGATGGATGGGTTACAGTTTGAATTTCATTACATCTTTTGTAAAATAATTCAATGAGCATGCAGCTTTTTCACCACATTTTATCTGAAGTCAATGAAATCTCAGTGTCAGCAACAAACTTTTTTACCCCGACTTGTTTCTGTATGCCAAATTTAACACCGAGTATTTGATAAGGAGATGAGCGAAAGTTCACAACACGTGCATACGTACCCCAGGAATTTTTATACCCCCCGCTTGAAAAGCGGGAGGGTATATAGTAATCGGTATTTCCGTCCGTCCGTCTGTTACGCTTTGGGGTACCTATCTCTTATCTGCAAGTTCTCTCATACTACTGAACGAAATTTGATGAAATTTCACAGAATCTTTATAACATATTGCCATTGTGCACCTCCTATTTTACCTTTTGATCTGACACATATTTTGGGTTTTCCTGCCACGGTAAAACATAGACTTTGTTATCTGTTATAACCATATGGTAGGCGGGGGGTATCGTTTAGTGAGCTCATTTCTCACAGTTCCTCTAGATTATGATCTGTTCCTTAATGTTTTTTAAAGGTAAAGTATCATGCGCGGATCTAGAGGGGCCGGGAGTCAAGACCCCCTCCCCCCTTTGGAATTTGTGTGTTTAAAATGGGTATTCGGGACTTGTAAAATGACAACACGAAAATATTCCGAGATCTTTCAGTGTTGTGAATATTTATTAATTTTTGACAAGTTTTTTAGTATATTTGTTAAAGTAAATATCACATTTGCTTCTGAAACCCGGAATGGTCTTTTAGGTGAAAAAAATTATGTTGCTACAGAGGTTTTTTTTGTAGAATTACGCGTCGCGGTGATTCAGATTTGTTGCATTGTAAAAGAATGTCAACTCTTTCAAGTACATGTACGATAACGAAACCGAACTAACAACAAAAAATCAAAACTACGCTAAACACTCATAGATAACCTATCTTACAATAAGTATCGCTTCTTTTTTATCAATTTTTTTATTCACCTTTGAATGTATTAATATATTATCCGATCTTAAATTAATACATGTAATTATTCGGAACTGGTCAATCGGAACTGTCCAAATGTTTGTAATTTTTGATGTACTTCCGAGGGAGATTTCTGTCTGGAAGTATGGAGGGTAATCGTGTTCAAAAATCTAGACTTGTAAGTTTGCCATACATTTTCAGTTGCAGGACACTATATATCAACTACGCCCACGCCATTAAAAAGAAGTCCTCATACTTTTTTATTGAGGGGACACAAGCATATATTAGCTATGTTTTCTATAGTATTCATATATCGGTAAAATTATTTGGGTACGGCACATCGCCCCTCCCCGGTCCTGGAAAATATAAACAAGAAGTTAGAACTAAAATAAGAAATAAAAAATGAAGTCGTTGGAATTAATTTCATTTAGAAAAAAAAGTTATAATAATTTTTTTTTTGAATGAAACAGCTATATTAACAAGATGTGTTTGTAAAACAGTGATGCCCCCGTATGGCAACATAGCAAAGATTAAGCTTTTATTAAATGCAAATTTAATTAATTGATACCAAAAGTAGGGTATTCTCACTGGAAAACAATTGTGAAATTTGAAAGTAAGCTAATGTTAAAGCTTTTTAATAAGTACAAAAATCTCCAAGGTCAATATCAAAAGGTCACTGTAATTAGTATCAAATGAAAGGTCTTGCCACATAAAATACTTAAGTAGAGCATGAAAGCCTTAGCCCTAACCGTTCAGAAGTTATGGTTAACGTTTAATTTCTTAAAAAGTAGGTCAAACTCCAAGTTCAAGGTCAAAGCATCAAAGTTATTGTTATCAAATGAAAGGTCTTGTCATAAGGATCAAACATGTAAAGTATGAAAGGAACTAGCCCTAAGTCTTTAAAAGTTATGGTCAAGTTTGCTTTCTTAAAGTAGGTCAATCTCAGAAGTCAAGGTCAAAGGGTCAGATAACCTCATATCCTATGAAGGGTCTTTTCACAAGGATTACATATATGAAGTATAAAAGCCCTATCTCTTACTGTTCAAAAGTTATGGCCAAGGTTAAAGTTTTTCACAAGTACGAAAATCTACAAGGTCAAGGTCAAAAGGTCAAGGTTTTTGGCATCCAGTGAAAGGTCTTTTAACAAACATTACATATGTGAAGTATAAAAATCCTGGAGTCTACTGTTCAAAAGATATGGCCAAAGTAAAATTTTAAAAAAAATTCTTAAAAAGTAGGTCAAACTCCAAGGTCAAAGGGTCAAAGTTATTGTTATCAAATGAAAAGTCTTGTCATAAGAATCAAATATGTAAAGTATGAAAGCACTAGCCCTAACTCTTTAAAAGTTATGGTCAAGGTTTGCTATTTTATAGCAGGTCAAGGTCAAAGGGTCAAGGATCTTCATATCCAATGAAGGGTCTTCTCACAAGGATTACATATATGAATATATATATTGGTATCCAGTGAAAGGTTTTTTAACAAACATTACATATGTGAAGTATAAATGTCCTGGTGTCTACTGTTCAAAAGATATGGCCAAAGTAAAACTTTGAAATTTTCATGTAAAAGTGGGTTAAACTCCAAGGTCAAGGTCAAAAGGTCAAATTTGGTGGTACCCAAAGAAAGGTCTTGTCACAAGGAATAAACATATGAAATATGAAGTCATAGCTCCACTAAATCAAAAGTTATGGGAAAGGTTAAAGTTTTTGCGGACAAACAGACAAACAGACAGACAGACACGACAAAAACTATATACCCCCGAAACTTTGTTTACGGGGGCATAAAAAGATATTATGGCACCGACACCGCTCCATAGTTTTATTGCAATAGAAATTTGACAAACATATAGACTTTACAAGTAACAGCTTTTCAAAAAGCTTGCCTGACGTAATCAATGAATATCTGTAAGAGAAGTGATATACCTTTTGAGCAATACTTTTTTGTGCTGTCTTTTTATTTGAGAACCTTGTAAAAATATTTAATTATTTAACTTTTCAAGTGGGGGGGGGGGGGCAGCTAGTGACAATATTTTTTACTTGCCTGAAAAAGTTGAAAAGCAAAAAAAAAAAAAAATCAGATTTCCTATAGTATAAGTAAGGTTGGAAAAAAGAGGGGCATCCCCCCCCCCCTGTTGCTACGCCCCTGTGCATTCTGAAGAGTTGTTAGGAGAATGGTTAATTGTGTGGGTTTTCTGCCAATTGCAACTCCTCGGTCCCACTCCTCGATCGGGCCTTATCTAGAAAAGGAGACCACAAATGTTTTGTTAATTTATACGCCATTACACCCCCCTCCCCCTTTTCACAAACTTTGAAATAAAAGCATGGATGATGTATATAGACCTTTTTTCTGTGGAATATGGAGTAACCTTTATTCAATGTAATGATATTATCTACAATATACTACTTCTAGCTCCGTTTTTTACCACAGGCACCAAACTCGCTTGAATTTTTGACCCCTTAGTATATACTAGGGGGTCAAAAATTTAAGCCAGTTTGGTGCCTGTGTTTTTTACTATGAACAGGAAATGTATGAATTTATAACATCCGATGACGTCGCTACATTCGAGTTTGTTTTCTGACCTCTGACGAAAAGACCCGAGATGATGCGATTGACTTTTCTGCAAGTAGATTGATCTACCCCTTGATCTAAATTTAAGACTACAACTTTTTTGAAATCTGTTGTCAAATCATTCATTGTGAACATTTTAGAGAATGGATATAACTAAATACATATGTTGTCATGGTTGTAGGAAAGCATTTTCTCCAATGAAGCAAAAAGTAGTAGTTTATGTTCACAGTGTGGTTCATTGATCTCGAAACGTGGGTACTATACTTTTTTTAGGATGAAATAGGTAAAACCAACATCTAGGCCTTTGTGGAAAAGAAATCCAAGATTTCACACTTTTAATTTCTTTCGTCAAATCTTCTGGAACCTGTTTGAACCGCGTCGATCGTTTGTGGTGATTGGACTAGTCCATTAAAATATGGAATACATGTAAACCAATAGAGGGGAAACAAATTAGAGAAATCATTTCATTTGTTTTGCATGTCCATATTCTGATACATACGATTCATATGTTGTTTTAATTAAGGAATAAGATATAAGTTGTAGATAGAATTTTTGAAACATAGGAAGATGAAGGTTACGTATACAATAACAAAATTTATTAATTCCATGGAAGTTAGCATCCCCATTCATACAATAGAACAATCCCAAGAAAAGGCGCGAAGATCGCTTACTCGTGACATTTAGAAAAGTTTCTTTTTAAAATGCAGGTAAAAGATTTCAATGTAAATCAGCTTGCACAAAATCTAGCTCTCTGGGTATGATCTATTATTTTTGGATCAAGCAATTATCAATCCTTATACAGCCTGACGCCGTGACGTCAGGCAACAATCTCTCATCAGAGGGCGCGCTCCGTTGGAGCGGAGCGTAAAAACGCCCTCTGGTGAGAGATTGGTAGACTTTACATTTGTAGAATTGTGAATTGTCTTTGAGTTTAATTCAGAGCGCGGAAATAAAAATTCCGGAAAACAAAGTTTACAACATCAAACATAAACACATTCATAATTTGAACTTAAAGTCAACACTTGTATTTTCAGAACTACATGCTTGGATGTCTGAATTACTTACTTATATATGTATACTATGAAACTGATTTATGATTACAAGTTTGGATTTACAAACTTACATGATTGCATTTACAAATTTACAAACATAAAAGAATTGCATTTATGAATTTACAAGTCTGGATTTTTGAACACAATTACCCTCCATATGGAAGTTCCTGTGAATTTTGTAGAACTGTTTTTGATTTCCATGGTTGGTGTTGCCATGGTTACTACAATATAACTCTCTACTGCTACTTCTCCTGCAGTTTCACTTTGTCACGTCGATCGTCCGTAAGGCAGCTTTGACAGTTTTAATTTATACCTTTACTTATAGAGCATGGCCTATTTCAGAGTAATATCTCATCATTTCGATCATTATACAGAATATGATAGCATATACATGTCTAGTATAATCTTCGTGGACATGCAGTCCGGGCCTCTTATTCGTATTTTACATATACGTGTATGTACAGATTCATGAGATTGACCATATATACATGAATGTTACGTTATTCAATTTATAAATATGACCATTTTGAACTTTTCCTTGTGAACATTTAAACCTTTTTTATGAAAAGACAGTAAAAAATTGAAATATGTCTATGTATTTATTTATAAAATTTGATTTATATATTTGACGAGAGTGAAAAATGGTTTATCTTGGTAAATTCTTAGGAAAATATTGAGCATGCATGGTCTGCAGGA
This sequence comes from Saccostrea cuccullata, assembly GCF_032062105.1. NCBI lineage: Eukaryota > Metazoa > Mollusca > Bivalvia > Ostreida > Ostreidae > Saccostrea > Saccostrea cuccullata. The sequence goes on along the minus strand of NW_026932235.1, from coordinate 409,919 downwards.
TCAGTAAACTGGTAGTAAATCATCTGTTTAATATTTTGAACTTTTTTATAGCATGGCAGAAAATTCACAAAGAAATGGAGAGACACCGAAGGTAGGTTAAGGTTACAATCAAATAATTTTATTTCACTTGTATCAAGCAATTTCAATGGCTGAATCATTCAGAGGAACATATAATAATATGATAACATAACTTGCCTACGTCACAATGAGTTCCGTCAAAAACGTATTACACCGCTTGACGTTACTTTTAAAATAATGCTCAATTTGAATTCTTTTTCCGGTGAAAATATTGTCTCATTGTCTACACTGGAATCAAATGATAAGGAATGAAGCTAATTTCAACTTATGTATTAATTAGACATGCATGTAAGATGGTTTTTGTGTGTATCATTGTACCAGACAAAGTTTCAGATGCTGCAATTTCAGCAAAAGAATGACCAGGTTAAATGTTTTTGGAGCAGGTTAACTTTTTTGGTGCAGTTTTGGATGTAAGTTTCATTTCCAAGTAACTATAACCCCTATGTTGACCAAACTTGCATGGATGATACATCTATGGAGGCATACTACCAGCCTTGCTTCGGATGCTGAATCTGACCTACATTTTCCGGTTGAGCGAACAGGTTAAAGTTTTTGATGCATGTTTCATTTGCAAGTAACTTTAAGCCCTATGTTTACCAACCTTGCATGGATGATTCATCTAAGGATGCACACTACCAGGCTTGCTTCGCCAAGTTCGGATGCTGCATGTTCCATGGGTTTTGAGCAGCAAAATTTTTTTTAAATCTTCTTAAGCACTCAATATTGTTTATGACCCGAGGGTGTGTCATGGCCTTGACCCAAGGTCGTTTATGCAAGATCAAGTTCATTGAAAGAAAAAAAAGTTAATTTGTGTTCGGTCGATGTTACAACCAGTTTTGAACATTTCTAAGATCCATATTCTTCATTTGGCAGAGTTTCCGAAAACCAAATATTTCTATCAGTCATTCGGACTGATGACTTAATGTGTTCTACCAGTCCAAAGCATATTCTATCAGTCCGAATAAATTTTAAAATATACAGTGTATATTTTATGTCAGATGTAATTCAAAGAAAATGGCATTGAATATGTAAAAATATTTGTGTCTCACAAACACTGATTGTGATACCAGGGTTATGCAGCCATAATTAATTCAAGCATGGCACAAGCTCACACAGGATTGTGGCAGCAATAAAGTCACTAGCCCAAGTAAATGTTGGGGGAAAGAAACAACTAATTATAAAAAAGGTTAATTCTTGAAAAAGAAGGCTTCTCAAGGTTTCTAGAATTCTTTTTAAAATTTTAAAGTTTAATTCTCACTTGTGAAAATTAAATTGAATCATATATAAATAGCAGTTATGATAGAAATTCAAAATAAAAATAAATTTTAAAAACCATTTTTACATTTTCTCAGGGGCATTGTACTTCATGACCTATATACCGCATGTGTTTACCAATAACAGAGGAATGGAGGAAATTCGGAATAGGAAAAAACGATCGTTTTTGGAAGTAAATAAGTCAAGTAGAAGTGCAAAATAGATAAGATTATGGATATTTACGAAGAATAGGAGCTTGCTGCATTGAAAATTTTCATTTATGAAGATATTGCAATAGATAAGAGTACAATAAATTAATCAGGACAAGCCCTCACCACAATCGGTCACACGGACCGGTACTGTAGCGAATTTCATCGGACATTTCGATTTTCTATCGGTTTTGCCGGTAGGACCGATAGTTTTCAGAAACTCTGATTTGGCCCCCAAACTGAAAAACTAAAAGGGATTATTTGTCCCTTTTGGTCAGTTCTAGTTTTACATTAAGAATTTCAGGTAGACTATTTTTCATACAAGTATAAAATAAGAGAAAAAAATTGAATAAAGATTCATGAGGAGTTATTACATGTACCCTTAATTAGCAACAAAATTTAAAGATTGAGTTTTTGATACAATAAAAAAAAACACACTTTAAAATTATTTTTTATCACAACTACATGTATTGAAAAGCATTCTTCCAAAAGGTTTTTTCTATTCCGTATTAATTTAGAATTAAAAACATTTTTTTGTAAAAACGTATGAATATTTCATCTAAAGTAGATGATAATAGTGCAGTAAACGTATCATTTAAAAAAATCTTTTTCGTTTTTTCTACCAAAGCTGAAATATGCATCAAACAGTTTTTTTTCTTTATTCACTAGAAAGACACGCAACTGAGAAAGGCGATAAAAAATTTAGAAAAAGCAGAAAAAGAAAGAGAAGAGTATAAGCGTGAGTAGTAGAAGAAGTATTTATTTGGCTTCATGTCATGACGCGTAAAAAATACACATAATTAAACATGTCATTAGACATAAAACAAACACACATAATTAAACATGTCATTTTACATAAAACAGATATACATGCCTATACATGTCGTTATACATAAACAAATACACATAATTATACATGTCATTATACATTAAACAAATACTTATAATTATACATGTCATTATACAAATTGCTTTCCATTTGACAAGTAAGATCTAAACAAGTCTGTATTTCTTAATCCAATGGTATAAATTTTTCTGTATAAATTTTCATGATTTACATTATCAGGTAAAACAAGACTAGACCTGTATATAAACCCTTTGATGAATTTCTTTTTATTTTATAAAATCATAGGAGAGGTTGAAAGATTACAAGAAGAAGAGAGAGAAAAGCTACAACAAGAAATAAATCAACTTAAGGAGGAGGTAAAATATCCAACAGTTCATTTTCACAAGAAAACACAAAATCAGCCACTTGCATTCTTCATCAAAAAGGATGAAATGAAGAATGAGATTCTTTTTGAAGTACAGCTCGTGTATCTGAAATACTAATACATGTGTCTCGAACATCATGGTTATCGTCAAGTCCCTTTTACTAATTCTCTCTCTAATATCTCAATCCTTATATAACACTTTTATTCTCTCTCTGATATCTCAGACCTCGTAAATCACTTTTATTCTCTCTGTAATATCTCAATCCTTATAAAACACTTTTATTCTCTCTGTAATATCTCATTCCTTATATAACACTTTTATTCTCTCTATAATATCTCGGACCTCGTATAACACTTTTATTCTCTCTCTAATATCTCGGACCTCGTATAAAACTTTTATTCTCTCTGTAATATCTCAGACGTGGTATAACACTTTTATTCTCTCTGTAATATCTCAATCCTTATATAGCACTTTTATTCTCTCTGTAATATCTCAATCCTTATATAACACTTTTATTCTCTCTCTAATATATCAGACCTCGTATAACACTTTTATTTTCCCGGTAATATCTCAGACCTCGTATAACACTTTTATTCTCTCTGTAATATCTCAATCCTTGTATAACACTTTTATTCTCTGTGTAATATCTCAATACTCGTTTAATACTTTTATTCTCTCTGTAATATCTCAATCCTAGTATAACAATTTTATTCTCTCTGTATATCTCAATCCTCGAATAACACTTTTATTCTCTCTGTAATATCTCAATCCTTATATAACACTTATATTCTCTCTGTAATATCTCAATCCTTTTATAACACTTATATTCTCGCTGTAATATCTCAATCCTTATATAACACTTATATTCTCTCTGTAATATCTCAATCCTTTTATAACACTTATATTCTCTCTGTAATATCTCAATCCTTATATAACACTTTTATTCTCTCTGTTATATTTCAATCCTTATATAACACTTTTATTCTCTCTGTAATATCTCAATCCTTGTATAACACTTTTATTCTCTGTGTAATATCTCAATACTCGTTTAATACTTTTATTCTCTCTGTAATATCTCAATCCTAGTATAACAATTTTATTCTCTCTGTATATCTCAATCCTCGAATAACACTTTTATTCTCTCTGTAATATCTCAATCCTTATATAACACTTATATTCTCTCTGTAATATCTCAATCCTTTTATAACACTTATATTCTCGCTGTAATATCTCAATCCTTATATAACACTTATATTCTCTCTGTAATATCTCAATCCTTTTATAACACTTATATTCTCTCTGTAATATCTCAATCCTTATATAACCCTTTTATTATCTCTGTTATATTTCAATCCTTATATAACACTTTTATTCTCTCTGTAATATCTCAATCCTTATATAACACTTATATTCTCTCTGTAATATCTCAATACTCGTATAACACTTTTATTCTCTCTGTAATATCTCAATCCTTGTATAACACTTTTATTCTCTGTGTAATATATCAGACCTCGTATAACACTTTTATTCTCTCTGTAATATATCAATCCTTATATAACACTTTTATTCTCTCTGTAATATCTCAATCCTTATATAACACTTTATTCTCTCTGAATATCTCAATCGTTATATAAAACTTTTATTCTCTCTGTAATATATCAACCCTTATATAACCCTTTTATTCTCTCTGTAATATCTCAATCCTTATATAACACTTATATTCTCTCTGTTATATCTCAATACCCGTATAACACTTTTATTCTCTCTGTAATATCTCAATCCTTATATAACACTTTTATTCTCTCTGTAATATCTCAATCCTCGTATAACACTTTTATTCTCTCTGTAATATCTCAATCCTCGTATAACACTTTTATTCTCTCTGTAATATCTCAATCCTCGTATAACACTTTTATTCTCTCTGTAATATCTCAATCCTCGTATAACACTTTTATTCTCTCTGTAATATCTCAATCCTCGTATAACACTTTTATTCTCTCTGTAATGTCTCAATATTCGTATAACACTTTTAGTCTCTCTGTAATATATCAGACCTCGTATAACACTTTTATTCTCTCTGTAATATATCAATCCTTATATAACACTTTTATTCTCTCTGTAATATCTCAATCCTTATATAACACTTTTATTCTCTCTGTAATATATCAGTCCTCGTATAAGACTTTTATTCTCTAGCTGCAGTTGAGATTGAGAAGTAAGTAAGTAAATAAATTTTATTTAAAGACGGTATTTACACATTACATAACAAGAAACATGAGCTCTGTAGAGCTCTTAAACCGACTATCACAGTTAAAATATCACAAGAAAGCATTTACAACATAAATTAACTTGCAAAAGCACATGTACATATATACACATACAATTGGCATATAAAACGAATTTTAAGAATTCAACAAATGTTAAGAATTTTTAAAAGATAACAATGTTTAACTGTATTCATTTTGTAGTCAACAGATTTTGCTCTGATTTTTTTTATAGTCAATGAAATAAGATGGTGTAATTGACAAGTATATTATAAACCTTCCTTCTCGAAAACTATTTACTCATATGGAGACGCCACCAATTGTCGGTGGAAGCTTCAAAAGTTGTCCTGCACTCAGGGCCATAGCGCCGGGAGGGACTTATTTGCAACACGAGGCCTTGCTTTATATAGTTATCAAAAATACCGGTCTCCGCTTCCCACAATAGGATTTGAACCCGCGACGTAAGGATAAACTCCTTACCTCGCCACTCTAGATCAGACTTTCTTACCACTGCGCCACGCGGCGACCATAATGAAAGAACATAATAAAAATGAAATATGATACTTTTAACATCTTCTTATGTGATCTACCTTATTAGTTAAAATTTTTAGCAAATCAAAAGTTTAGCTATTCGTCCTTCAAAATGTTGAAAGTATTAACTTTTAATAAGTAATTTTAGCGTTATGTGTGTGCTTAAATGATGACCATAACATCTAATGATGGAATGAGTTGTTAGTTATATCATACTTGAGTAATCCTAATTCCTCGCTTAAAATGCCAAAATTGACTCCTCACTAAAGAACAGGGGATCTACTTAAACAGTTTAATTAATACAAATCTGCATTATATCACTGGTTTTGACAGAGAGAAAAACTGAAAGAACAAATTCAGAAAGAAAAGAATGGGAGAAAAAGAGACAGAAGAAGATTTCAAAAGGCATTAGATGCATTTTTGGTCGGAAGCGATGCTGTTTCTGAATAAGGTAATGTAATAAATTAAAAGCAACTAGCGTCCTGGGTTAGAAAAAGAAAATTCCCTAGGCTGTTTGAGCATCTCTTGTACATCTATCATATTCTTAACAGATTGTTTGGTTACGCGTACTGTGTAGAAAGTAAGGAGAGTTCTGGGGCCTATTTTACATTAAAACTTACGACTAAGACCAAAAACTTCAGATTGTTGTAATACTTAACAAAATTAATATTTCTCTTTGAAATTGTTTGTGTAAAAAATATCTTACCATATTCCTTTTAAGAAGTTTAAAATAATTTTTGATATAATGTTTATTAAAAAGTAAAACGAAGAATTAAATTGGTCTTAAGTCGTAAGTCCTTTTGTAAAACGGGCTCCTGGGATCCAGGATTTCAATGCAGAAAAATGTCGTTTTTGGTCCCTCCGCCCTGTTTTCCCCAAGGATGAAAATAAAACTACAGGAACAAATCTTATTTAAAATGTAGAGGAAACAATCCTTCATATTCAGACAGATGACGTGGCTCCTGTTTTAACTGTAGACCTTTCAATTGCCGCTAGTGTTCGATGTTATGAACGATAACTCATCTTTTGAAATTTATTATTATTCATTTAACCAGTTATTTTAAAGAATTTTGATATTTCATAACATAGAGTGTGATCGCATGCATTGTTTACACCAATCGCGCGTGAATGCATTTGAAACTTCAAGACATAATGGAATGCAGGAAATATTCATTTTTGAAAGTTTTTATAATGTACGCTTCTTCAGAAAAAAACTATCAAAAATCACTGCAAAATTCAATCACTTTACATTGTGACATGGTAGCGGTGTTTTTCTTTGAAGTTTACTGTTCTGTATTAGCAATACAGAACGGGACTGTGGTGGGCGGAGCTACTTTCCGTTATGTATTAGCCCTGTATACAGTTTTGTATTTGTCAACTTTTCTGTATTTAAAAAAACTCAGCACGGTTAAAAAAATTATTCAATTTAGCAAAAGTTCGTGTGAATAGTAAATGCTGATGTTTTTCTATTATAAATTTTGAAGAAAAATCCGGTATTTTCCTGAGAATGTAAAATGTCAAAATTTTTCAATCACTTTTTAAAACTTATTCCACTCAGTATCTATAAGTAATTTCGATACAATGTAAAAGACGGAAAACATCTACTCTCCTTGTACAAAATCATTCAAGTCCATGTCTTCCGCATTTGTTTTCCTCACTTGAGCTGAAAGCCCAAGTGAGCTTTTCTGATCACATTTTGTTCGGCGTCCGTCTGTCTGTAAACTTTTCACATTTTCATCTTCTTCTTCTCAAGTACTACCGGGCCAATTTTAACCAAACTTGCCATAATGTATCCTAGGGTAAAGGGGATTCAAGTTTGTGCAAATGAAGGACAATGCCCTCTTCCACGGAGAGATAATTATTAATTAGTAAAAAATTAATGGCATTTTTAAGAAATCTTCTTCTCATGAACCACTGGCCAAGGAAAAATGAAACTCATGTGGCATCATCCTCAGGTAGTGTAAATTTTAAGTTTTTAAAAAATAGTGACCCCCGGGGGTTGGGCGGGGCCACAATGGCCGATTAAATTTTTACATAGAAATATAAAGGTAGTTTCTTTAAAAATCTTCTTGTAAGAACAACAATGCGATGATTGGTCATATTTATATGGAGGCATCCTCAGGTAGTGTTAATTCAATTTTGTTCAAATCATGTCCCCTAGGGGTAAGGCAGGGTCATAATGGCTGACAAATGTTTTATATAAAAAAAATATACGGAAAATTCTTTGAAAATCTTCTCAAAAATAACAAAGTTATGATGGGTTATATTTAAATGGAACCATCCCCAGGTAGTGTAGATTCAAATTTTTTTTTAAATAAAAAAAATCATGACTCCCAGAGGTAAGGCGGGACCACAATGGCTGACCAAAGTTTTACATAGAATTATATAGGAAAATTCTTTAAAATCTTCTTCTCAAGAAAAGCAAAGTCATAATTCATAATATCTATATTGAAGCATCCTCAGGTACTGTAGATTCATGTTTGACAATGGGGGGTAGGGCGGTGCCACAATGGCCAACCAAGTTTCACATATATTGATATATAGGTAAATTTAAAAATCATCTTCCCAGTAATAACTAATCCATGACCGGCCATGGGATTTCTTTTGAATTTAATTTTTTTAATAATAATCAATTTTCTACTTTTTCCTAGCCCCAGTGCTCAGGTGAATGATGTGGCCCATGCGTCTCTTGTTTAAAATCCCTTTCGCTGACGATAGCCACAGGTCTCTTTCATTTTTTTTTAATGTCGCAATACATTTTGAAAATAAAAATTCGGGACATCAAAGTCCATCAAAGAATTTTCTGTAAATCCTGTTTTGGTAAATCTAGTTAAACCGGGATTTTCTGACCCCTGAAATGAATTATGATGAATCTCCACCAACAATAGATCACAATAGTGACAGTTAAATCCTCCAATGTATCCACTGAGACTATCACTCGATTACGTCTAACCCGTTAGATCTTCCAATTTATACACTGAGACTATCACTCGATTACGTCTAACCCGTTAAATCCTCCAATTTATACAGTGAGACTATCACCCGATTACGTCTACCCCGTTAGATCCTCCAATTTATACACTGAGACTATCACTCGATTACGTCTAACCCGTTAAATCCTCCAATTTATACAGTGAGACTATCACCCGATTACGTCTACCCCGTTAGATCCTCCAATTTATACACTGAGACTATCACTCGATTACGTCTAACCCGTTAAATCCTCAAATTTATACAGTGAGACTATCACTCGATTTCGTCTATCCCGTTAACTCTTCCAATTTATCCACTGAGACTATCACTCGATTACGTCTAACCCGTTAAATCCTCCAATTTATCCACTGAGACTATTACTCGATTACGTCTACCCCGTTAAATCCTCCAATTTATCCACTGAGACTATCACTCGATTACGTCTAACCCGTTAAATCCTCCAATTTATACATTGAGACTATCACCCAATAATGTCTTCCCCGTTAAATCCTCCAATTTATCCACTGAGACTATCACTCGATTACGTCTACCCCGTTAAATCCTCCAATTTATACATTTAGACTATCACTCGATTACGTCTAACCCGTTAAATCCTCCAATTTATACATTGAGACTATCATTCGATTACGTCTACCCCGTTAAATCCTCCAATTTATACACTGAGACTATCACTTGATTACGTCTACCCCATTAAATCCTCCAATTTATACATTGAGACTATCACTCGATTACGTCTAACCCTTTAAATCCTCCAATTTATCCATTGAAACTGACTACCACTCGATTACGTCTAACCCGTTTAATTGTCAAAACTAATCTGACTGAATTTGACTTTTTCCGTGGAAATATATATACTGCGGATGCGAACTCCCTGTCGGGGCATTAACTACAGAACTCTGACGGATGTTTGGATGCTGCAAAGTTATAAAGTGGGCGAAGCTATTCTTGATTGCGTGTGTCGCAAATTATTTAGAGAACAAGACAGGTTCTGTATCGTAGGTACAAATTTGGCGGTGGAGACTTGTGCTGTGCACTCGTCCGCCCCCTAAATTTGTTTCTACGATAAAGAACCTGGCTCGTTCTCTAAATAATACTTACATAAAAATGAATGCTGAAGTTACAAAGCAGCTTAACTTTGATTAGCCTTATTTCATACATTTTTGAGACACTGTGTTGTTTTAATTTGAAAGTTTCATAAGATCTTGAGTCAAGTTTATATATTTTCTAGATTGTCTTTTCTTAGGGCAAAATGTCAATAGGAATAAAAGTCTACTGCGCTAACCATTTTAATCAACTCTTTTCCAGATTGCGGCAAGAAGAAGAGGATGTTTGCTGTTTTGTTATAAATTTATTTTTTGTTATTTGTTTGTTTTTGTATTGTTCTGCAGCAATATACTTCTTATCACTTGTATACGGAGTTTATATTTCTCAGTTGATTCGATACGCAAGAGCATGCTCTACATATGAACAGTTTCTAAAACGAGGTTAATTATTGACAATCGAGTTGATGAAACAGGAGTTTCAGCTGTCTCGTTTAAAGTCTTCATTTCGTAAGTTCTATGGTCGATACAATGACCCTGTCAGCAAGCACACGTACAACTTATTTTTGAGTCAAATGCTGACTGACGTTGTTCATACCAATTAACATTGTTTGTCCATTATTTATACACTGAGTTGACAACAGATTTCTCCGTTATTTCCTGATCATGACAAGGAACACACACCGGGTGCAACCTGTCTGCAGGGGATGCTCACTCCTCCATGACACTTATTCTCACCTCTGATCTTTTGGAATTTCATGTTAGCTCTGCCCCTGTTTCGTATTGGTTAATGGACTTACTGAATACTGTTCGTTACCTCCATACCCATCATGATATATTGCCATTTAATTTGTCCATATTATAGAGTCATATGACCATTTGTGAAAGAATTTTAATCACAAGTGTGTACCTAAAATGAGGTGAAAAGGATATAACTCTTAACAGAAGGAACAGTGTTATCAATAAAATGTGAGAGTCCTCTAGTCCATTATTTACACACTGAATTGACCACGGATTTTTTCCGTTATTTCCTGATTATGACAACGAGCACACGGCGGGTGTGACCGGTCGGCAGGGGATGCTCACTCCTCCATGGCACCTGATCCCACCTCTGATGTTTTGGAGGTCCGTGTTTGCTCTGCTCTTATTTTGTATATTTGTTTAATGGACGTTGAGATTGAATACTGTTCGTTATTTCCATATCCTTCCATATTACATTGTAATCATTTTAGGACACTGAAAATGCCTGCCTTTCACAAGTTTCATCAAATTTTATATATATATCTGCTTTCAGCACTAGGAGGACTTGACCATAAAACCATACTTAGGCAGACATATATAAATAAATTTATTTCTCAATATTATTCATAGTCCATCTCATCAAACAAAGGAAACACGATTATGTGTTTATTGTTAGACTGCAGATGAGATATATTGCATACTAAAAGATATATATTTCTGCAGGTCTGCCTAATTTTCCAAAAGTATGTGGTAGACTTTAGGATGACATTATATGATAACAATATAAGGCTGACATATATATTACATATTTAAAATACATATCAGGCAGACATTTCTTTTAATTAGTTTTAATCTTTTATCAACACTTTTAAGGTATACTTTTACTCAGATGACTAAAAATTTCTCTGATAAGAACGAAAAACCACCTATTCCACAATGTACATCTACAATTCTGGTGTTAAATTTCAAATAATTATGTCAACATGCTACTTATTTATGTCAACATGCAAGATAATTACGTGAACATGCAAGATATGTATACAAGTTATTATCTTGCATATTGGCATAAATATCCTGCATGTTTACATAATATCTCACATGTTAACATAATATCTCGCATGTTAACATAAGTATCTTGCATGTTAACATAAATATCTTGTATGTGTACATAATTAACTCGCATGTTGATATAAATACCTTGCATGTCAGCATAATTATCTCTCATGTTAACATAAGTAAATTGCATCTTCTCATAATTTTAAAATTATGTAGCATCTTGCATCTATGATGTCAGATACGGGCGTTAGCTCGGGGTTTTATCCACATTTAAAAAGAATTCCCTTGGAAGATTTTAACTTGCATGCTAACATATTTATCTTGCATATCAACATAATTATCTTGCAAGTCAACATAATTATCTTGCATGTGTACATAATTTTCTTGCATGTTAACATACATGTAATCTATCTTGCATGTAGGGGGCAGAAATATGCCACCATAATATTGAGTTAAAACTTCGTAATTTTATCCATTTTATAGAACAATTTTTTATTTAACATGTTATACATTTTATATTTAAAATTTCCTTTCTGTTTTCTGAAACCTGAGTAAACGTTTATGTATTATGTACACATGCAAGATAATTATGTTTTTTTCATAAAGTTACATCATTGTCATGTAATTTAAGAAATATTTAGTCTAAAGCTCAATCTTCAGTAAATATAGTAAACTAGTAAAGTTTACTAGTAAATCAAAGTATCAACTATGGTTCAATATAGAAAACTATATTTCATTATAAAAAACTATATTTCAATATAGTTATTTTTAGTTAGGGATTGTATTATGGAGCTCTCACATTTTAAAGTCCTTTTTTATTTGGTAATTCCTCACCCCCACCCCCACCCCATTCCTCAGCTATGTTAAATCAAACATCATAGGTAAATATTTTGTCCACTCCTTAATCTAAAATTGGCAGTTTAATATTATGTACAAGTCAAATGAATTGCATTCAATATCAATGACTATATACAAAGTGCTAATCAAAAATCTACTTGATTTGGATCGCTAACTATATTTTGTTGGGTCTTTCGAAATTTTTGTCTGCACTTTTACAACGCACTTTTAAAAATTACGCACTTTGAAAAAAAATTCAAAGTGCGTTAAATTTGAGACCAAATCAACGCACTTTAAAAAAATAATTTTTTTCAATGTGCTTTATTATCGACCATATTAACGCACTTTGAAAAACAATGTGTACGGTCGATATTCTTACAAATCTTAGGTATGGTAAAATATTGAACCTGTTTTAGAACTATTCGGTGATGAGGTCACTTAAGGATGTGAAAGTGAGCGATTTTGATTTTTCCATACTTCTTTTCTTTTTCTTTTAATTGTTTTATTGTACTTAATTTTACTAGTTACGCAAATACATATATTTGGGTGTAGCATAGGCATTGGTATACAAAGATATACATATTATAGACTTTGAAAATTGGGGCTCACCTTACAATTTGCTACACACGGCTACATGTATGTAATTAAAAAAAAAGAGTTGGGCTGAGAGACCTTAAATTCTACTCGTCGTCTCCTTGTTCTCAATAGGGTTTAATCAGTAAATGTAAATTAAAAAGTTTTTCGAAAGATATAATTGTTGCAAATTAATTTTCCCAATTGCTAAACTATATGTCTAGAATCTTTGTTTTACACATTTTTTTTTTCAAAGTGCATGTATACTCTTAACGCACTTTGAAAATTTAGTGTGTACCAAATTTAAAGCACTTTGAATTTTTTTTTTCCAAAGTGTGTTGATTTGGTCTCAAATTTAACGCATTTTGAAAGAAAAATTCTAATTGCGTAATTTTTCCAAAGTGTGTTGCTGCACTGCACATTTCGACAAAAAATGACATTTTTATACGTTTTCTTACTAATAATAAAACTGTTTCAACTATATGAGACCTCTTCTTGATAAATTCAAAATTACCATATTTTTGTGTCATCTTCTCTTATTTAAACATCGAAAGCATGCGTTTTTCACGATGGTCATTTTTCGACAAATCATCCATTTGCATGGACTGCTAACTTTATTGAAATAAAACTTTTATTTTTATGTTTCATATAAATCTCTATCAATCATAAGCTATCAAATTTGACCAAAATTTCTTTATTTCTTGACAATTACATCAAATATGTATCTACCCAACTTTACGAGATCTATTTTATGTTTGCGTAGAAAATATGTAGAAAGCTATGTTTGATATCATGACAGCTATACTTTTTTTCGAGTATACATACATGTATATATATCATTTAGAGCAATTGGAAAAATGATTAAATGGTGATATACTTTGTGTTCAAAACAGTCTTGAACAACATTTTCTTCCACACTCTTATGTATATAATATACTTGTATTCATATAAAGTTTTGATAGGAAAATGAAATGATTAAAACGCATTCAACTTCAAATTTAATGTTTCATTTACTAACTTCAATTCAGCCGTCAAAGCGTTAATAAGAGATTTCGTGGAATATTTAAAAAAAAAGTTTTCTTGTAATAAAAAAAAGCAAACCATATTTCTCGAAGAATTTCATGGATCTTTTTTTATAGAAGTAATAACCTCTCGCTGAAAATCAATTAATTAATTAAATTTCGAGTTTTATTTAATCTGTCCTTTTATCGTAGAATGACAATAATTTGTGTTATGGATCTTTTTTTATAGAAGTAATAACCTCTCGCTGAAAATCAATTAATTAATTAAATTTCGAGTTTTATTTAATCTGTCCTTTTATCGTAGAATGACAATAATTTGTGTTCTTGGGGAAGGGGGGGGGGGGTACAACGATATTTTTTTTATGGTTACTTTAATATTCTTAATAATTCTTGTGAATTTGAAAAAAAAATCTTACCAGGTCTTGATCCCCTGACCTAGTATTTCGGCTTTCCTGGATCTGTCTATGGAAATAATGCCAGGCCACATTTTAGATATTAAACGTTTATCTTCAGAGATTCTGTTTCAGATTCTAAGTTTTAAGTTCTGGTGTATGATGATAGTGTGAAAATCGGTGAAATATGACAATCATCTTATTATGGATTTGAGAGAGAGAGAGAGAGAGAGAGAGAGAGAGAGAGAGAGAGAGAGAGAGAAAGAGAGTATAAGGCGAGGACAATCAACCGCTCTTTGACGGACGGAAAATGTAAGGTATTCTATTAGCAAGAAAATTCTCAAACTTCATCATCTGGAATCACATTGTGTGCATATTTTGGTGAGAAAAGTTGTAAAATTATGCAATTTAATAGCGCCTGCAGATTCCTCGTGATTCCTATCACTTACAAGGAAATTCACTTCCGATTGCTTTCGTACAATAGTAAGCCATTCTTGACTTCGATCTAGTCAACACTTCTCTTGACAACAAAATTTTCTTGAACACTCCAAGAACTTTACAAGGCAACTTGATCCACACTTCTTCGTTGGGATAGTGTAAAGTTGTATCGAGGAAGGATTGAACACAAAAATTTTCTTCTTTCAGATTTTGTAAATTTAATTTTTTTTAAATTTATATAAGTTTTATTTAAAAAAAAAATAATGTCAGTAATGTCATCTTCAACATTTTGATTCATGTATTTTACTGAATGTCTTATTGATTGAAAATTGTTTGAAAGCATACTTAGTGAAAATTGGTATGTTTATATTAATTGGATCTAGCCATTAGAATTCATTTTTGAATGGATCAGGTTTCTTTTCTAGGTCATCCGTTTAAATGACGGAAACGTAAATGTATTCTTTTTAAAAATTGATCATTTCTGGAATTAAAAAAGGATGAGGATAACGAGCATTGATTGATATCGAAAAATTTACAGACAATACAAATTTGTGAGCAGGGCATAAATAAGGAACCCCCGGAAATACTAGAGCTGGGAATAGGTGCCTGGGAGGAGTAAGCCCTGTGTATTGATCAAAGTAAACGGAGCATTCCGTTATCAAATTATCATATTTAGTATATTTATCAAATTATCAAATTTAGTATAAGAACAAAGACCTAACAATTGGATGAAAGAATTGAAAGAATTTGTCAATATTTTTTTTCTACACTGGACTTTCCACTAGCAATCTAAATGTCCAGCCCTTGCTCGTTTTTTAAAAATCAAATAAGTTATATGATGGATTGCACTAGATTTTCCACATAACATCAATATTTTTTTTTAAACTGATTAAAATTTCCGAATTTCCAAAACTGATATATTTAGCAACCAAAACCATCTCTATTTTATGAAAAACAGCAACACCGTTTATCGAAATCAAAAACTGAAAAACTGTTACAGAATAATGTATCTTAGTGTAGTCTAGTTGTGTGCCAAGTTTTAAACTCGTAAAACTCGTTTAGTACGAACACGGATATAGCGAATTCACGGATATAGCGAAGTTTACCGGTTCCCCGGCAAAATTCTTAACAAATCTGTGTAAAATTTTACGGTTATAACGAACTCTGATATGACGAATTTACTGATATATCGAACTGATTTTGAGTTCCGTTGAGGTTAAATATAATGAGATTTACGTCTTTTATTACGAACTTTCAAAGATCTCACAATTTGATAATTTGAACTGACTTTGTTTTCTTTTATCGTTTGTATAAAAAAAATATATTCATAATAAAACCTTAGTTTATCGAAGGTATGTTTTGTAATATTTGCTTTTCAAACATATTTGGTAGTAATACCTGAAGGAAAACAGGCATATTGTGTATTCGCTATAAATGATTATACGAATTCGATATACGGATATAACGAAATATGTAATAGCGAATTAAATTCATAGGTCCCTAGGACAGGAGTTTTACTGTATATTGAAATCAGACCAAAACTGTAAGAGGAGTAGCATTTTGAAAAATAAAATGTTTACAGACAGATGGATGGAAAGCTAGACAGACGGAAGGACGACGGACACATTACTATCGCATAAGCTCTTAATTCTCGTCTCTGACCAGTAGAGCTAAAAACGACTTAATGATAAATTATTTGATAGGTGGAAAACAGTCTCAACAAAATTACACAAATCAAAAGTAGACTGTGTCAAAATTTAATTAACAGAAACCAATTGTAGCACCTAAAAAATTAATTTGATAGTTATTGGCGAATTCCATGGAAATAATTCATTTAAAGCACATTGTTTGTGTACATGGCCTAGAAAAGCATTGGATTAAAGTTTAAGTTATCCACGTAACTGTCCAATCAGTCCTGTAGAACTTAATGTACCTTTCGAATGCGAGTCCGTGAAAAACACGGTGTCAACAGTCATTTTCTGGGCATGTTTCGATATTGAGCACTTTTCGGGTATGAGGGCAATCCCATCGCTTAAGTCTTTAACATTAACATTCTGTAAAGTGATATTTACTGTGTTTTTAAAAAAAATATAGGCCTATATCCAACTAGACAATTCAAAGGTGCCAACAGTAGCGAGTGTCCGAAGACAAGATTTTCTCGATTCGCACTTTACCAGCAGTGACTTTGATTTCAAATGGAGAGAACTAATATACACATGTAGATCCTTGGCGTACGTACGTACATACAAAGTCGTAGGTACGAGATACTAAGTCGTACGTACTAGATAATGTCTTACGTACGACATATTATCTCGTACGTACGAGATACTAATTCGTACGTATGAGATTATGTAAGTCGTACGAACAAGAAACTAAATCGTACAAACAAGAAACTAAGTCGTACGTACGAGATACTAAGTCGTACGTACGACATAATAAGTCGTCAAACGAGATATATACTAAGTCGCACAAACGATATACTAAGTCGTACATACGACACACTAAGTCGTACGTACGACATAATAAGTTGTCAAACGAGATACTAAGTCGTACAAACGAGATACTTAGTCGTACATACGACATAATAAGTCGTACGAACGATCTACTAAGTCGTACAAACAAGATACTTAGTCGTACGAACGAGATGCTAAGTCGTACGAACGAGCTATTAAGTCGTACAAACGAGATACTAAGTCGTACATACGACATAATAAGTCGTACGAACGATCTACTAGGTCGTACAAACAAGATACTTAGTCGTACGAACGAGATGCTAAGTCGTACGAACGAGCTACTAAGTCGTACGAACGAGATTACATTTACCCCTGGTAGTGATATGTACAAGATCATATGTTACACATACGAGATAATATGTAGTTAATCGGATTTATATATAATTTCATGAATAGAAGGGCGTACAATAGTTGTCGTGCTTTAGATTGCTAAAACGAAAGAACCTTAATTTCATATATTCATATGCATTTTCAATTTATTCAATGATTATAAAAGAAGATATTCATTGAAAAAAAGTCAACTTTTGCATACATGTTGACTTGGAAGCCCGTTCCAAACCAGCCCCCGCCCACCCCTCAAAGAATCTGATATTTTGAGAGATTTTTTATCGAAGGAATGTTTATGATAAAGCTTTTCAGGGGGTACTGATAGGGTTTAAATGTACAAAAATCCCGAAAATGAAAAATATTTCCTAAATTACAGTTTAATTATTAATGTCCTTTTAATTAGAAAAGCTCGGATGTTTTGAGACTGACATTCAACATTTTTATAGTGGCGCCTTGTTCGAATCAACTGGTGGCACACGTTTACTTCTCTAAAACAGGTGTGTGTATTTCACTTCATTTTAACTTCATTTTCCTCCATAAATGATTTTTTCCCTTTGAGATAAACGGCATTTATGAGAAAGTAGATCTTAAATTTATTATTCTAAAATAAAAAAAAAATAAAGAAAAAATGGTATTATTCCACAGTGTTTTAGGACAAGAATTAATAAGTCACACACACACTCTCACACACGCACCCCCCCCTCCACCCCCCACCAAAAATAATGCGGTTGATCCTTGTAGACACCCCCCACCCGAAAATAATACAATAAATTGGTGAATGATCCAAAACATTCATTCTCGGAAAAGTTTCCAAATGAAAGGGACAATATTTTCTAGATTTGATTTTAAGAAGAGTAAAGATCTAGTAAACGAAGATAACTTTTCTAACTTACGTATATGATCAGCTTAAAAATCTGGGGACTGTAACAAAAAGCATGCTGTTTAGATTTCAAATGACTTAAAGCAAAGTCGCAAGCCTACATGTACACCCCCCCCCACATATGCACATCTATACATTGTGTCCTAATTATCTACATTATTTCATGAAATCTTATGCAGCTGTTTAAGAATGCTTATAAAAATAGAAAAGGACTGACAGACTAACTGACGGGTCAAAAACATACCACTCGCAACTTTTTGTTATAAAAGTAATTTATAATCTCTCTCTACATTTAAACACTATTTCTAGACGATACCCTTAATAGCCATTTACTCTTAATAATACCATTTTAAGGGGACGTATACTGTCCAACTGCCTCTTGGTTGGATATTAAACATGGGCGTCGGAACCAAGGGGGGGGGGGGGGCTTACTCCCCACCCCCCCCCCCCCCCACCTTATTTTTTTTTCCAAAGACAGATTTTGTGTAGGCATTAGACATTGCTGCGTAGGTTAAGATTCCCCCTATCCACAGCATGTTGCAGTATAAGTTTAGTGTTGGTGTAAAAAAAACTGATTGGTACATGTACCCCCCCAGGATTTACATGTTCTGCTAACGCACATTCCCTTTTCTTATTACACCTTGCCCCCCACCCCCCTCCCCCCTTTTTCAATTTGCTTCTGACGCCAATGTTTAAATATCCAACTGAGATGCATAAAACAAAAAACAACAACAACAATGAACAAATGAGATAAAAACAATTTTAAAATGTATTTCCAATGTAATTACTCCAAATTTGCCACCCTTTTAGAATTATTTTCCAGTACACACGGAATTATCGTAATTACGTCGCATTTATCATGTTTCAGATGCACTTCCAATGCTCACAGAAATAAAAAATCCTCCGAATTTTGATCCCTTTTAGAAATGTTTTCGATTTTGCATCACTTTTTGACCTTAAATACATTAGTTTTTGACCTAGAATCCTATAATACATCACTTCTTACTGCTGAATATTATTTCAGGGTCCGTTATAGTAAATCCCTTCAGATTATCTGAGATTCATACTTTTCCGGCGTACTTCCCCAAATAACTTTTAAAATTAATTGACAGCAAATCTATATTTCGACACCGTTTTTATTGCAGATCTTGATATGGAATGTTTTAAAGCCGCATAACACCGCCAATCTCTTTATCTGTTTAAGCAAATACTACAAGTATTGTTTGAATGGAACTCCATAAGAATCCAACACTTTTTCTCAACAAACCATTATCTTACAACATATAATTACAGATTCCCATACTTTTATCAAAGTTCTGTAGTTTTCTTCAGCTTTCAGGTCAAAGGTATTCAAAACACTGTTTAAACCTCTCTAATTTACTTTGGATTTCAATATATTCTTCGTCTGATTTCATGACTGTTTAGTACAACGAAAAGGCCTGAAACGACATCAGCGCCATGTAGTGTCATACTCACTAGCCCATGAATAAAAGGGGCGTTCGATTAGATAAAACGGTAAAATGGTGTATGCCTATTTACGAGTTGTGTTCTGCTTTAAGTGAAAGAAGTAGTAATTTATTAGGTACTTTTCCCTCAGAGATGCATATTTTGGACATTTCAGTATAAAATGAAATTATCATGACAAGGAGAAGACGGCGGGTGTGACCGGTCGGCAGGGGATGCTCACTCGTCCATGGCATCTGATCCCACCTCTGATGTTCCGGGGGTCTATGTTTGCTCTGCTCTTATTTTGTAATGTTTTTTAGACTTTGAGATTGAATACTGTTCGTTATCTCCATATCCTTCTGCAGTGTGTGTTAGCTTACCCAGATAATATAACAAATCAATTTAAATAATATACCATGTTTTTACTCAAGACATCCTTTGAGAAAGTACAAATATTCCTCAGCACTTGTTTGAAAACATCACAAATTCTTCAATACAACGTACAATACGGTCATTAAGCACAGTTAATCTATTTTGATAAAATCATTTCTATTATCAACTACAGGTACTGTGAGCAATGAGCTCACTACATGATACCCCCCCCACCCTCCTCCAAAATGAATATAATGGCAGTATCCATGTTTTGCTCTGCAAAATCCAAAATGTATGTTAGTTCAAAAAGTAAAATAAGAGGTGCTCAATTGCAAAATGTAATAAAGATTCTCTGAAAGTTTCATTAAATTTCATTCAGTGGTATAAGAGGAGTTGTAGATAAGAGATGGGTACCAAAAAGCGTAACAGACTGACGTACGTCCGACGTACAGATGGACGGACCTACCGATTACTATATACCCTCCCACTTTTCAAGCGGGGGGTGGGGTGGGGGGATAATAATCCATTATCTCCATTCTCTAACATATCTTGAAAAAATGAATTATTTCATTGCATTTTCAACTACCGGGGTATTACTTTTTCATTTTTCAATTGTCACCAGTGGAAAGCTTCCATATTCAAATCACGCTATTAAATGTGCATTGTTTAACCCTTGGAATTCTCTTACAGTACATTGTGCATATCTGTTCTATAATAAATGACCTTTTGATACCCCAATATTAACTGCATAGCACAATATATCATTTACATATATAATTTTTTTTAAATCACTTTATTTAAATAATGCAAGCTGTACATGACATTTTCTCTGGTTTAAAAAAAAATTTCTGGGTTCGAAAATAAATCCCAGTTATAAAATCAAATATCGTACTAAAACTGGTTCACCATTCCAATGTTTTGATCACAATAATTCTATTTTTTCATTTGATTTCATGTATCACCATTTCTAAAAACAATATTTAGGTTTTTTCCCCTATATTTATAATTGTAAAAAGAATCCCTTCCAAAGAATGCAATTCATTAAAACAATTATTGTAATCTTGCTCTTGTTTTACAACCAAAACAATATCATTTGCCTTCTTTCAATTAAAAAAAAATTATCTTCATTTGTATCTCAATCAAGGCAATTCTTATTCAAAACATGCATTTCAAGATCATTTTAGTGTAATGAAATAACATTTCATACCTTTAAAAATGTGTTCCTATACAAATCTATACAAGAAAAGTCTAACATATCTTAATGTTTTGCTCAGCGGGCATGAAAAAAAATCTATGTTGGACCGCTCGGAGAGATGTTGGACCGTTTACGTCACAGAATGGACAGAACTGAATCTCATATTCAAATGTTGGTGTTAAACAGTGGTAGACGTGATGTTACATCATGAAATATAGTACAAAATACATGTAAGTCAAAAAATTAAAATAAAATGAAAGTTATAACAAAACCTAACACCCTCAGGCAGACAGTTTGATTCTTGGGTCCGACAAAACGCATGTTGCCCTTGAACTCAGTCAATAAATGTAAAGTGATGAAAGTATTTCATTTTACAAAACACCCCAGTATATATTACAATAATCTGACAGAACTATGTTACCTCCATATATCATTAATACAGTTTTTAAATACACTTTCCCACTGATTTTATAATTCCAAACAATTAACCATGTATACCCTAATTGTGAGGTAAGTCTATATTGAAAACAAGATATGTTCATCATAAAATGCTTTCTGATAGTCAATAATACAACCATACAATATTTCCTCCTATATAAGTATCTTCTTTATGACTGTACAAACCAAATTGTGCATCTGTAAAAATATTGCTAGCATTATCCTGTTAATCTATCTTACCCTGAAGTTACAATCATTTGAAAATTTGATTTGTTTAAAATGATTTTGTTCCACATTTAACCAGTCAATAATCATTACCAGTATTGTAAAATCAATTTATAACCATAAATACCAATAGAACATCAGCATGTTAATGACATGTATTTGAACTTAAGTATGGGATTTAAAGGACAGAAATTTTACAAGTCTATACAAGATCACCTTATGTCTTAAAGGATGGTGACAGCAATGCCAAAGATGATGACGGGTGGAAAATAACTCGGTAATGAATTTTCATGTACAATCTTTGTGAAGGACGCTTTATTCATTACATGTCTCTACAAACTCTATCAGCATCATATACAAAACTTGACTGTGTCACAGAGTAACTTAGATTACCTAAGATTTATGGAGTAAAAGTAAGTTTAGATGGTTAATAAATTTTTTTCCATCACTTATTACATTTTGGTCCTTCTCTTGTTCTGTTTCGTTCATTATTCTTGTTCGGCGTTAAAGCAGTGTGTACTTGACAAAGTAGATTCTCTCAAGTAGTGCTCCAGACATGTTTTACCTGTAAGGAGAAAGAAATTTATAGCATGCTATATGAGAAAAAAATGTATTGCAAAAAACCTCGTGTTTGCGTATCTTTATGTACTCCAATAACAAAAGTTCATAAATGCTGTGTTACAACACACTTATTTATGTCATAAATGTTGTGTAACAAAGCACTTTGAAAAATTACGCATTTTGAAAAAAAAATTTCAAAGTGTGTTAAATTTGGGACCACGCTAACACACTTTGAAAAAATTTATATTTTTTTCACTTTGCGATATCGACCATATTAACGCACTTTGAAAAAAATGTAAAGCTTGATCTATATTCTTACAAATAATCTGTATGATAAATTATTGACCCTGGTTATAAAACTTTTTTATGATAAGGTCACAGGATCTGAGATATTGACATTTTAAATATTTTAGGTTTTGATAAATGTATAGAAAAAGGGAAATGGGGGTCTTTTAGAAAAAAATTATAACTTTGTATCTTTTTTCTTAACGCACTTTGAAAAAAAAATTCAAAGAGTTGGTCCTAAATTTATCGCACTTTGAAATTTTTTTTAAAAATGCGTAATTCTTTAAAAAGCACTGCCACAATGCTGTTATTAGATTAATTTATCACAGTATGACTGAAATTTGAAAAGAATAATAAATACAAACTGGGTAGACTATATCCCCTTTAATCCAATCATGGAAATCCCTTTTTATGACTCTGTTTGTGTCTTCTTCTGTCCAAAGATATAAACCTGGAAAAAAAAATTAAATTTTGGATGGCAAATTACAAAAACTGGCAAAGCTTTTTGTCTGAATAAAACTACCAACATTAACACATTGAACAACTTCTGCTTATAAACATAAAAAAGAAAAAAAAACTAAATGATTTGAAGTTGAATGAACAATTTAACTCCAAAGGATAGAGATGCTTCTTGTACATGTGGCAACTAGATTCTCAAATCGCCACCATCTTAAATATTTAATTGTTATTATACTGAAAAAACCATTTATAACAACCAAGCTATATGATAAACATGATAACTTTAACTTTTCTATCGTCATTCCTTTACTTATACAGCAATATACTTTTTCCACCTGCATACGGAGTATACATATATATTTCAGTTGATTCCATACGTAAGAGCTTGATCTACATATGAACAATTTCTAAAATGAGGTAAATTATTGACAAGTAAGTTGATGAAACAAGAATATCAGCCTTCTTGTTTAAAATTAAAGTCATCATTTCGT
This sequence comes from Saccostrea cuccullata, assembly GCF_032062105.1. NCBI lineage: Eukaryota > Metazoa > Mollusca > Bivalvia > Ostreida > Ostreidae > Saccostrea > Saccostrea cuccullata. Next base: position 386,086 of record NW_026932235.1, on the reverse strand, counting down.
AAGTTCTATGATCGATACAATGACCTTGTCAGCAAATACAATTCATCATTGAGTCAAATGCTGACTTACGTTTTTCATACTTATTGTTAGTCCATTATTTATACAATGAATTGATAATGGATTCTTCCGTTATTTCCTGATCATGACAAGGAGCACACAGCGGGTGTGACCGGTCAGCTGGATATGCTTACTCCATGGCACCTGATCCCACCTCTGATGTTTCGAAGGTCCGTGTTTGTTCTGCTTTTACTTCATATTGTTTTATGGACTTTGAGATTGAATACTGTTCGTTATCTCCATATCCTCCCTTATACCTCTTTGAGGTATATTCCCTGACTTGACACTACTCCAGATCATCTGTTCAAGACGCATTAACTAATACAAGAGGCCCATGGGCCACATCGCTCACCTGAGTAGAAATTGCTTAATTATTAAAGAGTTTAAATCCAAAATCAGTTCCCATGACCAATAATGACTTCGCTATTCTTGAGAAGAAGATTTTTCAAGAATTTTCCTATCATATTCTGAGGACATTCAACATTAATTTCATTTTTTCTTGCCCAGTGATTCTTGAGAAGATTATTCAAAATATTTTTCAAGATTCAGTGTATTCGTATGTAAAACTTTGATCTTTTTTCCTATCTATTATTGTGTAAAACTATCATCAATTGTGGGTCCACCCTACACACAGGGTCATGATCTGAACAAATTTGAATTTACATTACCTGAGGATGATATCATGACTTTCATCTTTCCAGCTTTAAAAATCGGAATAACTTTGAATAACAAAGGAGATTTGTGAATTGCCGTGACCCCTCTTACAAAACACAGCCTCGTTCTTTATTTTTACTTACTTTTAATTACTGTAATTTTGCAAAGTTGCGATATAGACCTATAAGAATTGTTTCATTAATCTCATTAGGCTACTTTCTATACTATGTATTTTCGAAATACACTGGGGGCCACGTTTTGCAATCATTCTTTACTTGACATTTTACGGAAATAAAATCAATTGGATTGGACACGAGTTATTCCAACTTAGTTTGTCCTCCAAAATAATGGAGTTCATGAAGTTGTTTAAACCACAGCTATATTTAAGGACATTAATTTTTTTGTGACGTACAATTTACATAATGATTTACTAGTAGGTTTTATAAACATTATTGAATTTGAACAAACTCCTCATATTACACTACTTAATCAAGAGGCCATTCAATTTTGTTTTTGACTCAACATGCTCAAAGCCATTCAATTATAAATGTACCTCTGCGTGAACATCTACATGTATAGTGGTCTTCAGTAGACAGTGGATCTCTTCAGCTTGTTCAGCATCATCAACATTTACCGACTACAAATGAGAAATAAAATGAAATTTCAAAATCAAGCTATTTCATAACATTAAACATTAATAATCTTTTTCGGCCATGATTAAATCAAAACATGGGCAATCTATTAAAGACATATAACAGAATGTATCGAAAGTCATGCTGTAAACATGAAAAATACATATATGCATCAACTTGCTAGACATCAAGAAGTACAGTATTTCAGTATTTTTCGGGGGGGGGGGGGGGGGGGGGGGGGGGGGGAAAAAATTTAAAAAAATGGCCTTGGTAGGCAATCTAGGCTCTCAACCATATTCTTTTCTAAGATAACAATAAATAAATTACTTTTCCTTCCAGCCAGATAATTTTGCAATATTTCAATGAAATCATCTGGTTTGTTGTAATTGATTTTCAAAATCAAGCCTATTTCATAACTTCAAGCATACATTTGAAGACATTAAATGTAAACATCAAATAAATTTTCGTCACCACTCTTAAGCAGACATCTTAATAAGTAACAATTGACATGGATAAAGACAAATTAACATATATTAGGTACATGTTATACATGGAATACAACAAAATATGTTCTTAAATCCTACTGTTCGGAATTGAGTCAAAACTCAATTATAAAAAATCCACCTTTGGCAGACATCTTTATATTATCCATCTAAGGCAGACATCTTGATGCATATTCTCTTAACATAGTACAATTTGAACTTCTTAGTTTCAAAATTATGCCTAATTAACATCTTCATATAGTAACCAATTGATTCATTGTAAATGTCAGAGTCATTCTCTGTTTTACTATATACATGAGACAAGTCATCTGCATGAAGCTCTCCACCTGGTAGTGGTGAAATCTGCATACTGGTGAAAACAAGATCAATTACAGCAAAGCATGTTTTAAAATTTCAAGCATTTGCAATGACTATTACTGAGAAAACATTGAGATTTTGTTTATTATGTATGATACAGACAGACATATGGATAAACAGAAAGTAGACATTGGAATTGAACATGTCGAACAAAAATGGATCCTAGAATATAGCAATGCCTAAGCAAAGAACGTGCTAAAATTTCAAGTTGCTGAAATTAGCATTCTATAAAGATGGAGTTATACATGTATATTATATTTTTAAAAAATCCACCTTTGGCAGACATCTTTATATTATCCATCTAAGGCAGACATCTTAATGTATATTCTCTTAATATAGAACAATTTGTCCTTTTAATTTCAAAATCATGCCTAACATATTCATCTAGTATACAATCGATTCATTCTATAATGTCAGTCATTTTCTGTTTTACTATAAATATTAGACAAGTCATCTGCATGAAGCAGTGCTTAGAACATGTGCTCTAAAGTCATGAAGTAAGGAGTTGATCTTTACGTCACAGGTTCGAATCCCACTTTGGGACATGGAGACCAGTTCTTTGAATGAGACAGTTTAAACCGAGGTCCAATGTCACAGTAGGTGCTGGCATGATAAAGACCTCTCACTGGTCAAGAACTATAAGTGCTGAATATTATAAGGACAAAATTTGAAGCTCTCCACAGGCTGCAAGTGGTGGCATCTCCATACCAGTGAAAACTTTAACAGAGTGACGTTAATAAACATATCAGTCAATCAATCAAATAAGACACTGTTGAAGATAATTTATACTGGATAATATGAGTTTAAAAATCATTTCTTGTTACCATTCTTAAGCAGACATATAAACCCCTAATCATTTAATAGATATCAACACAAGAAGTTTCTGAGCCAATGCTCACTAGCAATACCCCTGCTCTGATATGAATGTACAGTACACTATCATGATAATAAACACAAGTGCAATTACAGCAAAGCATGTTCTAAAGTTTCAAGCATTTGCAATGAATATTGCTGAGAAAACCTTGACAATTTTTTTTATCATGTTTATGCATGGTACAGACAGACATATGGATAAACAGAAAGTAAATCAAAAATGCACCCTAGAATATGGCAATGCCTTTAAGCAAAGAATGTGCTAAAATTTCAAGCTGCTAGTGCAATTAGCATTCTATAAGTGATATATATATTATATCTTAAAAAATCCATCTTTGGCAGACAGCTTTTTATTATCCATCTAAGGCAGACATCTTGATGTATATTTTCTAAATATAGAACAATTTGTCCTTTTTAGTTTCAAAATCATGCCTAACATCTTCATCTAGTAACCAATCGATTCATTTTAAGTCATTCTCTACTATAATTTTAATTATGACAAGTAATCTGCATGACACAGTGGTTAGAGCGTCTGCTCTAAAGTCATGACGTAAGGAGTTGATCCTTAGGTCACAGGAATCCCACTGTGGGACATGGAGAAGTTCCTAGACTGTTTAAGCCTAGGTCCCATGTCACAGTTGGTGCTGGCACGAAAAAGATCGCTCACTTTTCAATGGCCATGAGTGCCAGTTATAGGTAAAAAAAAAATTGCAGCTATCCACCTGCAAGAGGTGGCTGCATCTCCTTAAAAGTGAAAAATCATGTTAACTAACACGCATTCAGTTACAGACAGACATACGGAAAAAGTAAGTCAACATGGGATTTGTGGCATGCCGCAGGAAAGAGTGTTCTAAAATTTGAAGGATCTACAATGTATTATGAGTACCAGTAGTTGCTGAGAAAACTGCTTCGAAAATTTTTTATGTATGGTATGGACAGACTCATGCATTAACAAGAAGTTGACATCAAATTTGAACAAAAATAGCTTCCAGCAAATGGAAATGCTTTAGCAAAGAATGTGCCAAAATTTCAAGAATCAGAAATGAGCAATGAATGGGTCCAGATCACAATATCTTTGACCCCGAACTGACAAATTCTACCCGTTTGCTTGTTATACTTAAAAAAGATCCCAATACCATTAATTTGTTAATTTGAAAGAGACTGATCAAATATATAAATCTAAATTTTAATTCATGGTAACTTTTATACATCTAGGCGAGCAATAATTATGCAAATCTTTTTGCGTGTGACAAAATTTGTATGTCTGTACGCACACGTTTTTTCAAAGTTAACACTGTTAAAAGCAATTCAATCCATGTAATTGAACATTTAAACAATTTGCTTCCCTCTAATATTACATTTGCATAAAGAGTTTACACCAAAATTGGATCAGCATTCCAGAGAAGCTGAACATGTTCAAAAACAGACTATACTTCTCAAGACAATGTATGTAAAAAGATCTTACCTATATGACGAAGCAGCCATCCTACTTCATAAACACGAGGAAGAACCCTAAAATTGCAACAAAAACTTGTTTAATTGAAAATTAATATATATTTTTTAAGCAAAATTTCTAATTAAAAAGTTACCATTCAGGTGTTGATCAATGATTTTGCATTTAACTTTCAGTATTTAGACATTATTGTTGACAACTTACACAAACGATTACATTACACAAACGATTCTGCATGATTAACATGATTGAGGATTTTGTAAAAGTAATTTCAAAAATTGTTAATTCATGTATTAATCAATTGTTGGCCAAAGGATCACTTCATTATAAATAGGGATTTGACCTATAGGACCGGGCTTGGTTTTTTTTCTACAAAAACTTTGTCGATTTCCGTTCTGATTAATGGCATTGGGCTGAATATATACATATAACAATTTGTTTTTCCTAAATCTTTTTTTAACGAGTAGAGGTAGGAGGAACCCTTTCATTGATCTCCCGAGTTTATCTCAAAATGTAATAATTAATTTTTTTTAACTTCTTAATGTTCTTAATGATAATGTTTACTGCCTCTGAAATTCTGTTCTTAAGTCTAGGCTATTTTATCCGTGATTATAATAAAACATTCCATTAATGTGTGCAAATTATTTAGGCCTAAATCAAATCCGAGGGAGTACAGTAACTGATCATTATAATTATGTAGCCGAAATCAATTATTGGATTTAGAGGGGACCAAGACCCTTTCCTTTTTGTGACCAGAAAAAAAATAAGATTTACTTAATTAATCATTTTTGTTGTGACTGAGGGCACCTACTTTGACCCCTTTTTATTTATCTTAAAGAAATAATTTGAACGAAACGTTTGACAGATTGATACTCAGGATTTGAGTGTAGTTAGTACATGTATATATCACAAAGTATGTATTTTATTGACCATCGCATGTACAAGTGCAAGTTCCGAGGAGTGAATGATTCACGAATATATTACTTTTACGATATTTTTTCATTAAATATGACTTACATCATGAATATTGCTTTTTATGTCTGATTTATATCGAATCAAAGTTATTTGCTTGACATTTATAATCCGTTTTCCATTCCGTTCCGCTGTTTTCCGTTCCACGTTAAAAAAATCCTATCTCAAATTATTACTTACATCCAAACCTATCAAAATATCACAATTTTATTTACGGGCAGGCCTGCCCTGAAAGGACTTCAAGGCCAAAATTCATGCAAAAATCGACATATTAACGGACAAAATGGTGTTTCGGCCAACTTTGGAGGTTTATTGTAAAGCTGTAAATAATAAATTTTAGGTATAAAATACAAACTTGAAAAATTTAGACATATATACGGTAGAAATTAACAAATAAAGATTAATTTTTAAATGTCACTTTTTCTGGAAAATTGTTCTCTCCTATAGGTCAATTCTTTTGTCAAAGTGAATACATCCTTTGATCATATTCATCATTGGTATGACTGTATTATCAAATTTGGTGCTCAAAATATTGCACCATTTCTGCGTTTATCCACTAGATGTAAATAAAGCAAAAAAGTGGGTAAAAAAGCTACTTTGAGTCTACAGGTGCAAATACCTATGAAGATATCAATACTCAATAGCTACGTAGGTAGAAATAGTCTTTGGACAGGTTGGGAACAATTTCCCTGCTTGAAAAGTGGATAGCAAGTAAAGTGGTGGGGTGTACGTCACCTTGGACTTAGGACATGACGATCTCAACACGTAGGACTTAGGACATGACGATCTCAACACGTAGTCTATCAATTGGTGACCTATACATTCTATAACTGCCTGATATTAAACACCACCTCTTTCTTTAAAAAAAAACACCCTCATTGGCTCATTGCTACACTAGTCAGAGTTTGCAGGATCTTCTATATATACACGTATTTCCTATGAACAGATGAATGAAAAATACCCATCTGAGTAAATATTGAATTCTCGTCCAACGTAAATTTACCAACCAAAAAAATTTGATTTGATAATATATATTTACAGTTGCAATGCTCTCAAAATATGACTGTACAGGTTAAATAAAAAAAAAAAACATGTCAAATTTTTTACGCTGCAAGATGATTGATGGGTGGGGGATGGGGAATAGCAACTAATACATTAGGTAGGTTGTGCAACTAGATTTCTTTAGATCTATGCCGATGTTCAAAACAGGCATGGTACATGTAAAAGCGCTATCGATACAACCATTTTCAATTCAGAGCCATTTTAATTTCGATAGTTTTATTGATGACCTTGATTATGACTCTTCTAACATGAAGCCATTCATAAAGGGTAAATAATTGCTAAAATGTGAAGTAATCCCTCTTATTAACTCATGACAATTAAAATGCAATTACAATTTTCCACTGAAAGAATAAAAATTGTTAATGGATAAGTATTTCGTGTTGCGTTAATAGATCTTCTTTCTAAATAAAGCGTACCTTTAAGTTTATCTGCTGATATATTGTCAACTTTGTGTTAAACAATCAATCAATCAAGCCTTTGGGAAGTCAAGGTCACTGACCTTGGTGTTATTTGAAAGAACTTAATTAGTGGAGTATGCATACCAAACATGAAGTCTCTATCCCTTAAGTCATGGTTCAAAAGTTATGGAGAAAGTTTGAAAAAGCTATTTTTAGCATATAGGTCACAGTCAAGGTCACAAGGTCATTGATCATGGTGTCATTTGAAAGAGCTTAATTTGTGGAGTATGCATACCAGATATGTATGAAGAGTAATCGTGTTTAAAAATCCAGACTTGTAAGTTTGTAAATCCAGACTTGTAAGTTTGTAAATCCAGACTTGCATTAATTTGTTAACAAATGGTTAATCCAAACTTGTAATCGTATCAATTTCGTAGTTTACATATGTAAGTAGGTAATCCCGACATCCAAGTATGCAACTGTATTGACTTTGAATTTACACTATGAATGTGTGTATCTTTGATGTAAATGATGTTGTAAACTTTGTTTTCCGGAATTTATATATTTCCACGCTCTGAATGAAATACAAAAACAATGCACAAGTCTACAAATGTAAAGTCTATATGTTTGTTGAATTTTGTTGATGCAAAACTATGGTAAGGCATAAGTGCCACAATTCTTTTTTAATGTTCTTATTTAATTCCTCTTTCATATCTAAAATTTTTGTTTTTCAAACTAAATAAATTCTAAAGACTTCATTTTAATTTTAACTTATTTTTTATATTTTCCAGTTTTATTTTATTTTATTCATTCCCATAGGAACCGATGGCAGGGGGCACAGGGGGGAGGGCATGCCCCAATAATGTTGCCGATATGTAGAAAACTAAAGAAAACATGGCCGCTAAACTTTTGTGCCCCCTCAATAAAAACAACTGAGAACTTTTCTCAGGGTGCTGGGGGCGATTTGGTTGATAGTACACAAACTGAAAATTTATGGCTGCCCCCATCCTCAAATGAAATTGTTTCTTACCGACCTGTTTGCATCTTTTTGTACATCGTGTATTTTGAATCTATCTGATATTTTGAATCATGTTTTACCCTAGACTTAATTATTACTATTTTTTATTAACAACTATAAGAAGAATGGAGAGTTTGAATAAGAAAGTAGGACTAAGAATCCGAATCAAATTTAAACGAAAGAGGTGCTACGGCCATTTTTTAAACAAAGAGATCTTACTCAAACAGTCTAATCTTAGTATGTAGAAAAATTTCTCAGAAACAATATTTTTTTTTAATTATTTTAATAACCGTTAGGCGTATGATATAATTCTTGCTTTTTTCCTCTCTTTTTCAGGCCTAAAGGAAGCAATCTCATATGGGGGGATTATTGGGCACAAAACAAAAATTTCTTGATACCCCCCCCCCCAAAAAAAAGATTTAACTGTTGAGGGGACCCCGGCATATAACAATCCTTGATTTCTTTTCTTAATATGTTTTTACCAACAAAATTAATGAGGGGACACAATTCCTGCCTACGGACCTGACCTGGGGCCATAAAACTTATATAAACTCACTTTTTATCTTGATCAGTCCCTTTTCTTCATTGTATTAATTCCTTAGGTAAAAGTGAGACTATGACCAAAAGTGAGCTTGTGTAAATTTAGGGCCAGGATGCATGATCTTTCATATATCATGTATATGATTACTATGTATATCCTCCATTTTTGATTGCCAGCTAGTCCAGCTTATATGGGACATAAATATCAAATTACTTGATCACAGATATTGCAAATATAAATTTTGTGATTCTGTTCTTCTTAGTTAAGGTAGTTCTACACTCTGCACTAAATGGGCTCAATCTTAAAAAATCTGCTTTTATAAGTTAGATATACATTCCAGCAATGGATATAGACACACGAAAAATTATATGTCAACATGTTCACCTTTCTGCTATTGCCTATCGGAGTACATACCCCGAAATGTAAAATGCTGAAATTTACCTATCCTAGATTTTGATGCATTTAAATGAATTAAAGTCTAATTATTCAACTTAAATACAAAAAATGGAGTAGAAACCTTTTAGTAAACCATATATAATCATTGATTTGCATGATTTACTATACCGTAATTATTTGCACTTTGTTAGGCTAACGTATCAAAATGAAATACCGGTATGAGAAAATATGCTTCACAGGTCAATCTCGGTCATTTTAGAAAAAATTATGGACTCAAACTTTTAAAAATTGCATTCTTTTTACTAAACAACATTTAAGAAAAAGAATAAGCCAAAAAAATTATATGTTGACGCATTACTTTTCATGGTATGAGCTCTACACTAAAGGGACCCCCATAATTTCATTCTTCCAAAAGTAATATATTGCCACATTTTCCTGTAGTACTGTTAAAGATTGAGTGTATACTTGTATTAAAAAGTTGTACATATTTAAAACAATGATAATACACACCCAATACCTATTGTCCCTAAAATTTATCTTATAATACTGTAAAACATTAAAACACCAATTGTCTGTAAATTGGAGACAATGAAAATGGGCGTGATTGACTGATTCTCACAAACTGGATGCTTATGTTACAGAAAGTAAGTATGGTGCAAGTGAATAAACTTTTTTCATATAATCATAATTATTCTAGCCTAAAGATAATTTTGCATTGTCACTGTTGGGTATGCCAGTTGAAGGGGGATGGGTAAATTTGTCGTTTGTGAAATAATTATTTTAATCTTAACGGATATTTAAATGTACTGTAATTAATTTTGAGTTAAAAAATATATATTCAAAAATTATGTTTAAGTTTGTCCTATCCGGTTTTAAAATATCTTTTAAAAATATACACTATTAGTTTTGTAACTTGTAGACCTATTTAAAATTCATTTTTTTTTCAAAATTATTGTGGCAATTTTTAAACTGATTTTTGTCATATAATTTTATCAAAGTAGGACTGAGATTTTTTTTTTACACATAAACGAGCGCAGGGCCAGAAGTAAAAGAGAGAGTGAAAGGTTCTTGTTTCGTATGAGTAATCACGCCATTTTTTTTGAGTATGTCTAGACTTTAAGGGCCGTATATATAGGTCGCTTTCCCCCTAGATGCAACATGGCTTTACCCCCATCGTCACGCCACCATTTGACGAAAACTATGCATATAACCCATTCCTGTTGACAACGGGTTTGACAATATATCATTACAGAATTAAATAACAGCCAATCATGTGTAACACATTATCGCAAGTAATGTCACTATAATTAGTAAAGTCATATCTCATGTCAATTTGAAAACAATTATCGCCCAAATTGCACGTGTTTCTGTTTAGCATTTTCCCTACGTGACAAAAAGGTCAAAATTAATAATATTTATCATTTTATGTAAAATATTGGTTTGAACATTAGCAATCACAATGTTTATATATATTCATATAAAATTACATCAATTTTTAAGTTTTTAATAGAAATAAAATTTTACAATGAAAATTATATGGCAAAACTTCATAGAATCTTTAACATTGGCGGACACTACCGACAATAGTCACCCTGACTTTCATGATTTCCCATTTGTTTTATCAGTAGGGCATAATATATCATTCACAGAAATGTTGTTTGATATTACAATTTTTTCTCATCAGGGCTTAAACTATAGAATCACTCAGTGTTTGTACGTTTGTTAATTTATTTCGCGAGCGACTTGGAGCAAAATTATTACTATTTAAAACGCTGCTAAATATATAAAGTCAAACCAATATAGTTAAAAAATCACATATCGGAAAAAGGAAGTGTTGTTCCGGTTTTACTATTCGTAAATAACGTAGTGCGACTGTAGACCTACTTTAAAATTCATTTTTTTTTCAAAATTATTGTGGCAGCGACCGACATCCCTGTATTTTTAAACTGATATTGTCATCATATAATTTTATCAAAGTAGGACTGAGATTTTTTTTTTACACATAAACGAGCCTCAGGGCCGAAGTAAAAGAGAGAGTGAAAGGTTCTTGTTTGGAGTTCACGCCATTTTTAGAGTATGTCTAGACTTTAAACCTTCTTGCCAAGGGACCGTCATGGCATCAATGTGACAGGATTTGGTTTTCCCCTCAAACCAGGGCCGTATATATAGGTGGACCCTGCTCAAACCTAGGTACCACTCACGGTATCAATGTAGCCGGATTTTGCTACATGGTATCAATGCCATTTAGAAAATTCCATGATACCAGTATAACGAAAATGAAGCATATAACGACTTATTGGTCATGTTGATAGAAATTTAGTGGCCTTTAAACAAACTTGCGACACGTTTTGTGGGGGAATCAATCACCCAACCCCCGATTCCAGCTTAAATCAGTATAAATTGATGGCACTTATCTCAAACAATATAAGATAATTCTGTTCTAAAATTTACCTTCTAGTCATTCTCTCACTCTGACAACATTATTACCAACTTTATTCGATTCATGCCAGTCATGGTGCATGTCAACAGACGCCATTATCCAGAGACTGAGTGATGTCAAACAAACTTCGAGCCCGACACAAATATGTATAACGTTAGACGAACAACAAATTGTGAAGTTTGTGAAAAAACTCAAAGTTTTCTCATAAAATTTGATTTTTTCCCCTAGTTTGTTCATCAGGCATGGCAACCAGCAGTAATATGTTGTAAACATGTCACACTCAGACTGTCTAGTAATAAGATCATAAGATGAAAAGACTAGGCCTAATTTAATTACTTAAAATAATTCAGTATCTATCCAGATAAATATTGCACACAGTACGAGGATAAGATGATCTCATTTCACCTGTTCATTGTTGTGCATGAACCATGTGAACGCCCTTAACATGAAGGCATCATGTTTTGTATGATGTTAAAATATAACCATTCAGAGATTGCCAAAGCTACTGTCCGAAAAATACACAGGTTCTATAGAAAGTTCCTCTTTCACTAAAATCATTAATTCGGCTCTAACTAATTTTTTTTTAAAACAAATTCTGTTTGACATTGACCATGATGTTCACAATTTATAATGCCTTGAAATATTTCCTCCATTTCTATTTCCTATGTCGTATTTGCACTTCACGAACAGAAAATTGCAAATTTAATTATTAAATTTGTAAGAATTTTCAGTGAATACAATAAAATGCAAGCAAAATATGGAAAAAAAAACATACTTACAATTTTCCACTCAAACAGCGATGGTCATTCGGAAGTTGATTCAAACCATCGAAAAGAACCGAGGCTCATTTTCGGAAAAAAGCAGTACTCGCTGATGAAGATATGACACGGTAGTAAAAATATCATTTTTTAATCAAGATTATTTTTTTTAAAAACACACATAGCATTCGATTAAAAATGATAATAAATGAGTAATAAATTTTAAAAATATGAAACATACTCTTCAGAAATATGTTTTTTATTAAGTTGAAAAATGTCCACCTAAAGGATGAGATGTGTTTTGACAAATATATACATCAAACAACTTACATCACGTATCATTAAAAACTTTATTGAAAATTGAACACCCAAAGTACTTCTCTAAATAAGGCATGGTAAGTTGCTTCATTCATAAGACAATTAAAGTTAATTAATTATGAACACATCACTTTTTATTGCTTATAAAATAAGGCAGACACATTTTTGTCTGCCTTATTTTTCACGTCTGCCTAAAGGTGATTATTATATACCCGATGTCCTCCCAATATTTATAACATATATGTATCGCCCGATGCCGCAGGCAGAGGGCGACATAACACTCCAGGGCTTTCCTGTCACCGAGGGGCAAATATTCTGGTATTGCTGCCCGAGAATTAAGCCATGTAATATATGGTATTTAACATTTTTAAGCATTGAACCCAAATCGATCATCGAAAATATTTGTCGAACACTATGTTCACATAATGATATAGATACATGTACGTTGAGTATAATTCCAAAATATCCTGTCCTGTTTCATGGCAGAATGTTTTCAGTATGCTGACACTTGTGTTGATAACCTTTGTTGTATTTAAAGAATTTTTCTCCTCAAATAAATTAGGCCTATCTAATACCTCTGAATTCAAATAAATAAATCACAGACGTTGCCTCGACTTTTTAACTTTCGCGGAACTGTTTACGTTTGCTTAGTAACTGCCTCTGTGAATTTCGAACCCGACGTAATTAATATGCAGCGTGATTGCACGCGAGGGAACATAACTGTGTTCGGGAGGGCAACATAACCGTTTCCGGCGAACATTATACATATATTACATGGCTTCGAGGGCAGCATACCAGAATATTTGCCCCAAGGTGACAGGAAAGCCTTGGAGTGTTATGTCGCCCGATGCCGCAGGCAGGGCTTTCCTGTCACCGAGGGGCAAATATTCTGGTATTGCTGCCCGAGAATTAAGCCATGTAATATATGGTATATAACATTTTTAAGCGTTGAACCCAAATCGATCATCGAAAATATTTATTGAACACTATGTACACATGTTACATGATATCTCTATGTACATTGAGCATGTTGAGTATAAAATATCCCGTCCTGTTTCATGGCAGAATGTTTTCAGTATGCTGACACTTGTGTTGATAAACTTCGTTGTATCAAAAGAATTTTTCTCCTCAATTAAATTATCTAATTCCTCTGAATTCAAATAATCAAATTGCAGACGTTGTCTCGACTTTTTAACTTTCGCGGAACTGTTTACGTTTGCTTAGCAACTGCCTCTGTGAAATTCGAACCCGACGTAATTAATATGCGGAATGATTGCACGCGAGGGAACATAACTGTGTTCGGGAGGGCAACATAACTGTTTCCGGGGAACATAACTGTATCCGACGTAATTCGGCAGTTTTTCAGGGCATATGGATAAAAATATTATATTTGTGATATAATGGGAAAACTTCTTCAAAAATGTTATATAACTGTATCCGGCGTGATTCGGCAGTTTTTCAGGGCATATGGATAAAAATATTATATTTGTGATATAATGGGAAAACTTATTCAAAAATGTTATATAACTGTATCCGTCGTGATTCGGCAGTTTTTCAGGGCATATGGATAAAAATATTATATTTGTGATATAATGGAACAACTTCTTCAAAAATGTTATATAACATTTTGCATCGAAATCAAACGCAAAATGTAATCACGCAAAATGTAACAGAACACGTTTTCGGATGACTACAGTTTGATGTCCTAGCTGTTCACACGGAGAATTGAATTCGAATTTAAACCTTTAAGTTACTGCGAATAAGCTTTTCTTAGCGTTCACACAGAGAATTTAATGTGAATTAGTTTAATTCGAATTAATTTACTGTGCATTAAATAACTGATCGCATTAGCTCCGTGTAATCGCTAAGCGAAGCTAATTCGAATTAAAGAGCCATAGCGCATTTGATAGTCACTTTCGCCTACTCTAGTAGTGATTTTTAAATACATTATTTAACCAATTTTTTGTCATACAATGTTAGTTTATACATGCCTTAAAGCAAATCACACAAAAATAATATTCAAATATTGATAGTTCCCTCATATGATAGATATAAAAATCGTTCAGTTTATATGGAGAATATAGTAAATACTGAGGTACCCCCCTTAACAATGTGAAACTGTAGCTAAAGACCACCTTAACCAGAAAAACAACTTCTGAATAATTTTATTTGGATACGACTGCACTTCATTACGCTTAGATAATTTTGGTTAAAGGTGGACTTTATATTGAAAATGTTGAAAATAAGTTTTTAATTTGTCTTCTAATATTATTTCAAAATTCAACAATTTCTCTTAATTTTATCCTAGTGATTGCCAATACTTCGTGGCATAGTGGTATGATTGCTAGATTAAAGATAGTATGATCGTGAGTTCGAGTCTCACTGTGCGTGTATTACGATTTTATTTTTTTTTCTCGTGTGCATTTTCCTATGTTTTCTTTTATTATTTTATAATACTTGTATAAATAATTTTTAAAAGAGATATATAATGCAGCATTACACATTGAAAGTTTATCTTGGAGAAAAACAGTCTTAATTTAATGATCCAGAATCGTAGCTGCTAGCCTGTTTTATTTTTAAAATTTTCAAACAATCTTGTTTAGAATAAAAGTATTGGACAAACAAAATTACTGTCATGCAACAAACTTGCAACTATGAAAATATAACACTGGTTCACAAATGTTTTCATACATGTGGATTGATTTTGATTTGAAAAGGTACATGTATCTATAAATAGAAACAGGTGATTTCCTTTTAAATACTTGTGTAGGCCAAGTCGTCGGTAAGGCAGCTATGGCTCTTTTGACGCATGCGTTCGGCCAGGATTAAGTCATAGGACACGTATTGGTGGTTATACATAAGTATTTATGCTATATTTGGTTCAATTGGGGACTAGTGTGTAAGAATAAAGGAAATTCGCATTGAAATCTACATACCACAGCCAAAGAAGATGGGTGCATTTGGTGGGTCATCTGCAGGAATCACTTGTACGAAACATTTATGGTTTAAATGTCCATGATTTGGTTGGCTGAACATACCTGGTCAGATTTTTACAAACACGTCCATGGGCTATTTTTTTCATTTACTTTGAAAGACATTGTGAATTTGTAACATTTGTGTTCATATTTTGCTAGGGGGTACTATAACAAAGTAATGTTTCACAAAAAATTAAACCTAAAATATTTAATGCATAGATGGATGATATGTGTACATGTATACTATTAACATAGAAGATAAAAATTGATTTTGCTTGAGAACCAAACTGAACCAGAATTCATCTTATTCAAAATTTTAATACATCAGTACATAAAACGAAACTGACAAAATAAATGGTTGTTTGCCTAAATAAAAAAAAGAATAATTCCCCATGCCAGACTCGAACCAAAAATTTCTCGCTTCGAGTGTACTGAACAGGTAGCCTAACTAATTGAGCTATCAACGCTTCACATTAGCAAACGTTTTTAAAAGGATAAAGACGCTCCACATTGACACATTTTGATTTTTTGGAGAAAAGTTCATTTTTCGTGGTCTCTGGGTCTTCTATCCATTTTTTTAAAAAGTGTATTCTTTTCTTTGATTTAAAATACACACAAACTAGTGCTAATTGTAACGGGGACCGTTACAGATGTTCCCCAAACGCTCCCCAACTCCCTTTTGGTGCCATATTCCCTGTTATCTCTATTAGATAAGAAATACTTTATGGAATTTAGACTTAATCAAGGTCTTCCCAGAAAAATACAAAATATATCTAAAAATAGGCATTGCACACGAGTTCATGTGCGTAACGACCATATTATCTTGTCTACACTATCTAAATTTTTAATATACTTAACTTAATATCAAAGCATTTAATCCAAAAGTATTAAAAAATACACTAATTCGCACGTGCATAATGACTACAACTTCTTGTAGGAGTCCCTTATATTTATCTATGTTCTAAATGCCATCCTGTTTGGTTGAAAAACAAGGGAGTTATAGCCATTTAAAGTTTCAGCCAATCAGATTGCAGCACACATGCATGCGCGTGATTTCATAAATTTTTATCTTTATCGTATTGAAGGATATCTAAATGAATGACTATATTTTAAAATTCCAAACATTTCGTCAAAAATCAAAGGAGATTTAGCCATATAAAGTTTCAGCCAATCAGATTGCAGCACACGTGCATGCATGTGATTTCATGATTTATTTCTATACGATATTTTAGGATATCCTAATGCATGACTTTGTTTTAAATTCCAAAGCATTTCGTCAAAAAACAAAGGAGATATAGCCATTTAAAGTTTCAACCAATCAGATTGCAGCACGCGCGCATGCGCATGCTTTCATGAAAAATTTTATATATCATGCTGTAGATCTTCATAATGTAGGACTATGTTAAAAATTTCAAAAGATTATGACAAAAAACAAGAAAGATATTGAGACTTTAGTTTCAGCCAATCAGAGCGAAGCGCACGTGCATGCGCGTGAGATCTTGCTATTTTGAGCATGCCATCATGTCTATACTACTAATGTATCCTTACATTATGAGTTTCAAAAAAATTCATCAAAAGAAAGAAAAGTTACAGCAATATCCATTTTATTGGTCATTTTACGTGTTGCACGTGCGCGCTCTTGCAAGCACGTGCGCGCAAAATGACCTTCGTTCGGCAAATCTACATAACATGTCTACTGACCCTAAAAACATTTTACCTTAGTCGGATGTGTAGTTTACAAGATCACTCGTGGACAAAATTTTCCCAGGAAGAAGAAAAATAATAATAATAATAAGAAACAGAGTAAAAACAATATGTTCCCCAACTTCGTTTGGGGAACATAATAACGTTTTAAAAGCATGGAGAGAAGACCCAGACATAGAAAATTTTTTCGAAAAAATGTGTTTAAAAATGAACCATTTTATACAGTCCCTGAAACGTTCTACTTTCCCATTTTTCCGTTCGCTCACCGTTCGTTCACCGTTCGTTCAGCGTGCGTTCACCGTTCGTTCAGCGTGCGTTCACCGTTCGCTCTCCGTTCACAGTTTTGCGTTCACCGTTTACCGTGCGCTCGCGTTCACCGTTCACAAAATGTTCACCGTTCGCTCTTCGTTCCGTTTAGTTTGCGTTCACCTTGCGTTCACCGTTCACTTATCGTTCAGTCTTTATTATCATTCGGAACTCCGAAGTGAAAGGACTTATCTTTTTGATGGTAAGGATTTACACGTTTTTCAATTAAGTACTATTCCACGTAAGAATCAGGCAGGGGGCGGCACATGAGGTGTCTCAGATTTTTTAAAAACTTTGCATGCTGGTAGAGTATACTTAGTGACTTCCTAAAATAAATTTATTTTTTATCAAATCAGCGTGTGGTTTCCATGGCAACAGAAATACCCTTTTCGGCCTATCATGACTGAAATTCTCTTAAAAATTATGCAAAATTGCCAATATTTAAGTTTGAATTAAAACAAGATAGGAAAAGATATCACAATTATGTTTATTTCTCATTAAAATACAGCTCAACTAGTAACTTGTCATAAATAATTGTAATATAATTATGCCCAGTAAGGTGTTCTAATTTTAGACAGAAAAGGGGAGATAATGCTTAAATGCAAAAACATGAAAATATTGATTTTAAAGTGATTTTCGGCTATTAAAAAATATAAAAACCCAACAGCCAAATCAAAAGATTATGTTTTTTCCAAATACACCATACCATGTGGCTTACAAAAGTATAAAAACATTTTTGTGCAAATTATATTAAATATCCGAAAATTATAGATGATTTTCATACAAAAAAGAGAAGTTTCACTATTTTTGTCAAAGTCCAGTATATGCCATAGATATATACATCTGAAATTAATATTACATTTCAAAACAATTTCTTATTATTTTTAACTCAAAATACAACAAAACAAGTGCCTTTTAGCAATTTAACAAAACATTTCCATGGACAGTGAAACTTTCTAATTTTGAACTGAAAAGGGGAGATAATCCAAAATATGCAAAATCATGAAAATATCAATTTTAGGAGATTTTCAGCTATCAAAAAATAAAAAAAAAACAAAACTCAAATTAAAAGACTGTACTATTTCCACAGACATCATAAACTGAAGCTTATAAAAATATAAAAATATTTTTGCGCAAATTATCATGAACATCTGAAAATTATGGATGAGTTTTGGACAAAAAAGAAAAATTTTTAATACTATTCTGTCAAAGTCCATATGCCATAGAAATACATGTACAGGGTATACAACTGAAATGAATACAAATCTTAAAAAAAATCTTTTTATTTTAACAAAAAATACAGGTATCTTTTTCAAAAATAAATATTGTCATACTCATGCCCTGTAAAATCTCTCTAAGTTTATACTGGCAAAGGGGAGATAACCTAAATATGCAAAAAAACAAAAATATAGATTTTAGAGGATTTTCACTTTTTCAAAAATATAAAAATCAAACAGCCAACAGAAAAAGTTGCATTTTTTCAAAAGACATCATACTCAATGGTATATGAAATTAAAACATTTTTGTGTAAATTATTGCATGTATTAATATTGGGGGTGAGTTGGGGGGGGGGGTGAATTTCTAACAAAAATGAGCGATTTTACTTTTCTATGTCAACGTCCAGTATACGCCGTAGATGCCTGCATGTAAAATGAATTTTACAGTTCAAAACAATTGTTTTTAATTTTCAAGTTCAAATACAACACAATTCTATGCTTTTTTTCCAGTTAATCAATGTAATAATTTTTATGTCTGCCCACTAAAATGCTCTATTTTACTGAAAAGGGGAGATAATCCAAAAGTGCTAAAACCTGAAAATAACCAATATCTGATGCTGTTTTTGAGGTCAGAGAATACTGTATTCTTCAATTAGAAAAATAATTAAAGTGATGAAAAAAAGTTTCCTAAATTGTATAATATACAACATGATTTTTATTTACACACTGATATATATTTTATGTTGTCCTTTTTGTACATGTAATACATTTCAATCATCACCACACACTCATAACTAGTACATGTAAATATATTCATGATCTGAGCAACATTTTTCACACATCACACATGTTTGCCATTCAGGTTGATCATAAATTCAAATAACTTTCAAAAAATTTCAACAAAGTTGAATTCATGAAAAATAAATCTTTTCATTTAAACCTGACTACTGGGAAATATGTTTAACAGAATATCAAAATTCAACACAGTTTTTCTTTTGAAATCAACAACTACCATTTGTTTAGTAGTCTCTTATAGTCTTATACCGAGACATAAAACTGCAATCTTTAGTGCTTATAAATGCATTGTAGTCGAAGAAGAAAGTCACTGCCTGATAAATTTTATCCAAAGTGTTGAACTGGTCCTCTGAACCCGAGTCTTTGTTTATTTGATGATGTCATTTCCAGAGATTTCTGAAATAATAAGGTTATCAATATCACCAAACAATTGAAATTTATTGTATAAAAGGTTTATCAATATTAAAATTTAGGAGTCGGTATTGAGAATTCTTTTATCATGGGACTAATATTTATCTTGCATTTGCTTTATTACATTTGAATAAGTTATATAAGAATAATGAAATTTTATTTTAAATAGAAATTATGAAACGTGTACAATTTATTGGGTCACAACAAATATTCATTCAAACAAACATGTAAATGGACCTGCATGACCAAGTCAAAGACTCAAAGTCATGGTAAAAAACATGATAAAAATATTTATGCTCTCAACAATATGAATCTGCAAATAACCTTTCATAAAACTATCATGAATATTTTCTGTGAAACTGGGCTAAACACAAATCACTAATCTTAGGAATGTGATTGTGAAGTCAATTTCAATGTTGATGCAGTTGAATGGCTTCTTAATGTACAAATGACACATGTAGTAGCACTGTTTGTGTAAAATTTCATACAAAACAGAGAATATTATTTTTAGCATCTTTGATGTAGGCAATCGATGCCATAATTGACAAACACAGTTCACTGACATTGCACCATTTTTTTTTTGGATTTTTTGATATGTTCTGTTTATTATTATTTATTTTTTTTTTGGGGGGGGGGGGGGGGGAAAAATAAAACCTTTTAAATGTCAATTGTGTGTGTTTGTCAGTGTTAGAAGGTGAGGGATGGCTGGTTGAAATATTCCTCTTCTAATCTCAAATTGTCCACTCAAATACATGTACTAAATTTCTCCAACTGTATAACATGGGTGTGTGTGTCACTATGTATTGGATGGGAGAGGGGCCTGGACTTTCAATAAACATTTCATTTATATGTAGTAAAAACAAAGGGGGATCCCCCCGTCAATACTAAGTCAGTAAGTTCCTGCAGTTAATAAATCACATAAATGAATACAGTGCAAAGTGCAAGCATGTGTTGCTTAATTTTGAATACATCAATTTAAGCATACATGCATACATTGTATCTCTACATACAACACAGACTGATCCTTACCATTGAAATGTTTTGTCATCTTCTAGTTCAAGACTTGAGATACAACTTTTCTGTTTCAGTCACTTGGCATTACATTGCTTGCATATGCCTGGAATTTTCAAGACACTAAATAAAAAAAGAAAATATGTTCCTTTTAAAATGTCTATAAAATCATATTATTATTATTCACTTTTTTTTAATATAGAAGTGAACACAATAATGTCTTAATGGACTGCATCATCAAATACTTGAGAAATTACCCTCAAACACCTTTAATCTGGCCAGAATTTACAACAATTGCATTTTACAGAAGTAGGTATCAGGTCCGTTTGCATCATCTACCTGTTCGGGCGAGTCTGTTTGTGCAGGGTTTGTTCTTATTCGTCCTTATGTCCTGTTCGCCATAGATCCTGATCGCTCTATTGTAAATATTTCTTCATATCATTAATTATCCCTAGATTTTTAGTCATTTTTGTTTTTTAAAAGATAATCTACTTTTTTTCCATCTATACTTATTGACTTTATTTCCGATTTTAATATTATTTAAAGACTCATTTGGTTAAAGTGCTGTTAATTTTGTCATTACTGTAAGAGAACATCTTCTTTGTTAGTTTTTAAGGGTTCATATTAGCATGTATGTTTTGAAAATAATTCAGGAAATTGAGAGTGACGTTAACCATGAAACCATTGACCATGTTGACAATAAATATAGTTTTTAGAATCTTTTATTTCTCATTTAATATTAAATGTACCTTACTGAATGGTTATATAAAAATTCAAATTAATGTTTATCACATCGATTACAAAAATATCTTTTTTTAATTCTGAAAATAAATTATAATTTAAACCAAAATTCAAAAAAATCAAAGGAAATTATGAGTATTATCCAACTAACATATGCGCAAATGGAGCAAGTGTTAAAAATTTTGTTTTTAGAGTGAGCAGACTCAAGGCGAACCACAATAAGAGCAAACGGCATCAAGGGCGAATGTGTACATGTACTATGCTTATGTTTCAAATCCAAATGAACTGGTCAGCTCAGCCCCCCCCCCCCCCCCCCCCCCCCCGTAATAGCGAGCGCAGCAAGTGTCGCAAAGCAATGCTCGTAACTGCGAGCTCTAATGACTGCACATGTATTCTTTAGAATTTTTTGCTGCAGTAATTTTGACCCACAATGCATCACTTAGCAAAGTTGCGTTCTCACGAGAATATAGGCAGATGTTCAACAAAAAGTTTACTCGCCTTGATTAAATGGATACATATTGAAGATAAATTGTAAACGTTACTTTTTTTTTCATTAACTTTCAGTACTGTTCAGTTTTTTCTTGGTATTTGTAACTCACATACAACGTCAGAGTCTAGACGCACCAAATGTCACGTGCAGTTTGACGAGCCCGATCTAAATTAAAACAATTGGAGAGTTTGCGCTCACTCTAACGATCGCACCGTCAACATATTACTTTTAAATTACTGTTTAAAGTGTAATCAATAATCATTTTTTAAAAAAGTCAATTTTGTCTAAAAATTATATTTAACCTCTTTCAAAACTACATTGATCTCACCTTCCAAGTTGAGTAAGTGCCTAAGCGGTGTGGACGGTCTCTCCATGGGCTTACTTTTGCATTCAGATGGAGGGCCTTGTAGTTGAACTTCTGACAGTGTTCATACTGATACCGGCAGTATGAAAAAAATGTCATCACCTTGATCAATAGGAGTATAGTAATTCCATAGACATGCTAGACACAAGTTGCTGCTACAGCTCACCTTCACCGTATCTCTCATCAAATTTTTCACTTCGTTTACACGTGCTTGCATCCATAGTTCTGTTCTTGTGAAGTCCTTTTATGCAATTTATGTCAGTTCACTCAGAAATTTGCAATAAATAATGCACATTGCTCCAATACAATTTTGCAAAGCGATCTGCCATGGAGGCTGCCATTTTTATTTTACTAGCGCCACCTATGAAATCTGCCCAAGGGAGATAATTTTTACAAAGAATTATAGCAAATTGCACTATTTGATAACCCTTTAACTTTGCAATCATTCATTTGCACAAAAATATTAAAGTATATTTTATTTCTACTTTTCATCATTATTGTATTCATGTATTTAGTTTTTCCAAATCCTGTTGGGTTTTAAGGAAATTATTGCATGAAATATACACTATTTACATACAATGTATACAGAACACCCCCCTTTACAAATTTATCCCCAGCTGGGTGATGAAAGAAGAATTACAGCAAAATCATTACTTATCATTCATTTTAGACCCAAATGAATACATTTAAATCAGATTTAATGAATTTGCAGATTTTCACTGTACCGGCTTTTTAGTACTATCTGCCTGATTCTTATGTGGAACAGTACTTAAATAACTAAGATATCGTGTTTGAAGAATAATTATTTCAATGCAAAAAGTATCTACGATATACATATATTTCTATCATTATAACTTAGCTGTTACTTTATCCATTTTTCCCTGGAAAAAATACATTAAGAAAATACATGTAAATAGAACGATGCTAAAATATTAAATTTAAATAAGGGCAATGTCCCTAAACAAATACTTAAAGCACGGTATTTCGTTATAATATAAAAGACGACAAAAAATTGTTAATAGATGAATAATAATCCAAGTCTTTTACAAGACAAGAATACACAAAAAAATATGTCTAACAAGTTTTTACAGAAAAAATAAACAAAAAAAAATAGAACTATATACATGTTTGAGAATTATGAATAGTACTACAGCTATTCAGTTAATTAAATATTTGTAGAGCGAATTAAATTGTTAGTGTGATTTTAAATTTTAGAAAAGACAAACTGTTTAAAATTTAATACAATAGAATTTTGGTTCACGTATATGAAGTGTATCATTACAAAGGAAAAAAACCTTCCTTCAAGTAACTAAATATACGTTTGCCATTCAGTTGATTAACAGCCCCCCCCCCCCCCCCCCCCCCGGCACCCTTTCTCCCGAAATCAAATTCTTAGTTAGTATTTTCAGTATATATTAATTAATATTCAATGTGTATTGTACATGTAACCCAGAAAAAATTATTCTTTATACAAACATCAAAACAGTCATTATATACATACATGTACATGTGCCGACAGTGGTATTTTGATTTGGCAGGGATTATGTTTTAAATTCAATTTCAAACTTAATCCTTCCAGGTATATACATGTATTGCAATTATTTATTCATTTTTCCGTAGAAAAGCGAAAATCAATTTTAAAAATGATGTAAACAAAATGTTAAAACTTCTCGGGAATACGAAGTGACTCTTTGACTTCGGCATGTTCGGTGAAGCGAGATTTAAACACCTCCATTGTGTCGAATTATTTTGATTGACAGGACAAGCACGTGTACTTGGAGTGAATCGTTTGAACTTGAAAGAAAAAAAAACCAATGCTTACTGTCAAATGGATTTGTTAATAAAAAAAATGATAACTTTGACTGCCTGGAATATTAGAAAAAAAATTAATATATGAATTTTTATTCCATGCAACAAATTTCTCTCTCTCTCTCCCTCTCTCTCTCTCTCTTTCTCTCTCTCTCTCTCTCTCAATCAAGTTTCTATCGCTTTTACATTTGTCATGTTTAATAAAAACTATGACAACATATTTATTATTTATTTAGTTCTGAAATTCTAATGTAACAAATAATTTGAATGCTTCTATCCATTATCTTGTCCGAGTATATAATCATGGTCGGGAAATGTCTTCAGATATACATTTACAGGTAAAACTTAGCTTAGAAAATAACCAGACAAAATAAAAATAACTAATAAATATATAATATTATTACATAAAAAAATTTAATACGAGTGAATGGTGCAATATGTCAACAGGCCTTTATAAATTAATATAAAAAAAAAATCGGTATTTTACACGGAATCGCCGTGACATCGAAATATATATTATTTAGTTTTAATCTAATTATTCATTCTGCAAGTATAGTAGTTTTCTCTTCTGAAGTCGACATTATTTTAATAGTGAAAAGAATAAGCAGATTTATTTTATTATTAAATTAATTTTATTTTTTATACGACAGGTGTTCGGTAACAAACACACATGTTTTACGGCAATAAAAATCGTGTTATTAAAATATTGATTTAAAACAGCATACATATGTGCAGAAAAAATTGTTTTAATTATTTATTCACTTATTTATTTATTGTTTATTTATATTTTAGCATCTAATATTAGAATATAACAGAATAATTTAAATGCAAGGAAAAAATCTGAGGCATCCCGAATAAATCGTTCATCTTGCGTTCACCGTTCGTTCACCGTTCACCGTTTGCGCTCCGTTCGCGTTCTGCGTTCACTCACCGTTCTCCGTTCACACATCGTTCACCAAGTTGCGTTCAGCGTTCACACACCGTTCGTTCACCGTTCGCTCTGCGTTCGTTCACCGTTCGTTCAGCGTTCGTTCACCGTTCAGGTGGGAAAGTAGAACGTTTCAGGGACTGTACCAAATGTGTGATATGGCCAATTTTCAAGTTATTTTTTAGCAAATCAAAGCTCAATTTCAGGAAAATATTTTCCGTTCCTATTGCACAGGAATCCGATAAATTAAAAAAAATGTTAAAATTTCATGTGACATGTCAATAAAATTTTCACTTTTCAAGTACGCCCAGGTTCCTGCCGAATGCCAATCAAAAGCGCCCTCGTTCTTTCTCTGTAAAATATTCCCTGAATTCCTGCACTACCCAAAGTCCTTTGCGAAAATAAATAATAATAACGTAAAGCGTAAAGAGCTAGATCAGTTTGTAGAAACCTTTCAAAAAAAACAAAAAAAAGAATAACTCTACAATGTTTTTCAACCAAAATTACACTAGTAGATCTATAGTTTCAAACAGATGCTCGGCTGTCTCCATAAGCTCCAACGCAATCGGCAATTCTCGGCTGACGCTCCATTCAAATATTCGAGGTACAAGTCATCCAAGGAACTCCATTTGGCTCCGACGAGCTCCATGACGTATGACGTCACAGCTAGTCGAGATGTCTCGTGCAGCTTGATGTTGGAAGTGGCTGATCAATTTTTTTAGAATGTTTTTGATGGCACATTAATTTACTGCGAATTAAACTCGTCGTGTGAACAGGGCAATAGTGCCGTCCAAACCTACACTTTTATACATGTACCCGAATTTCCTAAAATTGTTTCAAGTCCCGGTGCCCCCTATTCTTAGGTCCCCTCTTCCCCTATGCTCGAGTTCCCCTCGAGCAAGCCTTTTTCCCTCGGCGCTAGCGCATCGGGAAATAGACTTGCTTTTGAGGAACTGGAATCTTGCTGACTCCCTCAATGATAATTACTTAAGCTGTATATTGTACAGCTCCATGAAATCTACATGTGGTTAAAAAAATTATTCTATATAACATATATCTAATTTACTAACCCTTGAATCATCCTGCTTTATAGCGAGTGGTAGAATGACTCGTCACAAGAAACTACTAGGATTGTTTTAACGTTGAACTCCGCCTAAATTGTGCTATAAACTAATGTCTCAATCAATGGATAACATGTATGTTAGCATATTTTCTATTTACACTCATATATAAATTATATAGAAAGCTGATAACATTTCAAGAATTTCAGCGGAGTCCAGTTTGGATTAGCTGCAGATCTGTAGCTCTCCGAAAAAATATATTGATTGACCGGAGAGAAAGAGTGCCACCCATTGAAAAAACTGTATATTTATTGCGCACAAAAATGTGCGCTCGGATCTCGATTTATTTCTCCATGTTTTTAAATTTGTAATCTCAAAATATTACTAACCGTGTGTTCCTAACATATTCTTTCACTGTTTCCACGACCAAACATTCCTCATAATTGTTGATGATGGAGAGAGGAACGAAGCGTAATCAGCCGTGGGCTTCCGACGATGATTTTACGGACACTTCACCAATATATATTGTCTCCTTCAGAACTTCCCTTACATTTAACTCAGCAGCCTAATCATCTTTTGAGAGGTGGTTGGTGGTGTCGTGTAGATGTGCAGTAAGGTTTCGGAATCTGGATTTTGCCCTGGGGGATCAAATGGTAGTCTAAAAAATGCCAAACATTTTACTCAGCAGCCTAATCATTGGGAGATGGTTGTGGGGGTCATGTAGATGTGCAGTAAGGTTTTGGAATTTTGATTTTCCCTCAGGAGATCAAATGGGGGGCGGAAAAATGGCGGGGTTTTTTTTCAATGCAAAAAGCCCCTTATTTCCTAAATTCCTACTTCATTTTACATAGTGGGTCGTGACCGGTCGGCAGGGGATGCTCACTCCTCCATGGCATCTGATCCCACCTCTGATGTTTCGGAGGTCCGTGTTTGCTCTGCTCTTATTTTGTATATTTGTTTAATGGACGTTGAGATTGAATACTGTTCGTTATTTCCATATCCTTCTTCTAATCCTCTTTTGGGAGAGATCACTCTTTTGAAATTTCGGTAAAACATCAAGGTCATGGGATAAAAAACATAGCATGTTGGGAAACTTCTTGTTATGGAAGTGTACACGTGAAATGTGAAAGTCGTATCTCTTCTCAATCAAAAGGAAATACAACATTATTGAAAAGTAAGTTAAACTTCAAGGTCACAGAGCCAAAACGTTATGATACATATGGAAAGGTCTTATCACAGGTAATATACAGGCCTGTACAATATGAATGCCATTCAATTCTAGTTCAAAATAATCAATTTAAAACAATTAATTTTGTTTTAACAGTAGGTCAAACTTCAAGGTTGAATGGTACTGTCCCATTTAAATATTAATACACATGTTTATAATATAAAAGTCCTGTCTTTTCTCATTCAAAATACATGTATATGACCATGGTTATAATTTATTGTGACAGATGGACAGACTGACAAACAAATGATATTTAATGTCCCCTACCTTTAGCAAAAATGGAGGTACAATAATTGTCCTTAGAATTATATAGTGAAAACAATTACTCGTGTGATACCTTGAAGAGTTCCGATTCTAAAAAGGGAAAGAGGGTGTTGCAGAAACTCGCGATTATTCCCTATATATCGAGAAGAACATTTAAATACCCTCGTTATGTCTAAATATTGTTACACTACGTAGAGGACTATGTTACGGCGGGTGTTTCCTGCTTGATACAGCAAAACCCTTTCGTCATTTTGCACGAAAAAGGTTGGACCAACAAAAAGGACAATGGCTAAAGCAGCAATTTGAAAGCTATACTATAGACATCGTGCGGGAATGTTTTTCATGAAATAAAACTGCGTCCCATAATCACACTGTTGGAGCTAAATCCAAGACACTTCATTTGATTCAAATCAAATCTTGGCTACTTACTGAGAGACAAGAACTTTTCAAAATTGCAATAACTAAAGTATGTAAAAAATAAATCATTTAAACAATACAATAACTTTATATACCAAGACAAAAGAAACATTTTATAAAGCATTGGTTTTAAGTCACAGCAAGGAAAATAATTCAATCATGCATTTTTCATCTATGATTATTACTCAGTTAATTCTTGACATTCTCTCTCTCTTTCAATGTATATAATTACACTAACATTACATATGGGGAAAAAATATGCAAAAATAATCCATTCAAGGATTCGAACCCATTCTCTAGTAAAAGTGCTGGTTGGAAGCCCACCAGCATATCCACTAGACCGTTGCGGACATGATAGAATTCGTGATATTTAATGGTAACATTTTGCATTTCGTTTGGAGAATATTTTTTTTTCAATTTTTGCGTTTTTAAAAAATGTGCCTCTTTGAGACGAAAATCGGAAATGGCAGTTTTGAAGAAAAATTTCTGCCTCTTTGTATATATATCAAAATTATTCTGTTTCAAGGAGCCACTTTTTCAGAACAATGGGGATTCGCTATTTAAAACACGGAAAAATCTGACATATTTTGCCGTGACACTAATTTTCACATCATTTAATGGCAAATTGAAATTCAATACGCAGCTTCCAAATACTGTTTCTAGTTATGCTTTATATATTGTTGCATTTGAAAAATAATTAATATGAGTTTGTGAAACCTAAAAACTATTCTTTTAATATGCTACACATTTAGGGAAAATAACAAAAGAACTGCAACATCTTCTTTACAAATATATTACTCAATTTAATACTAGTATACATATAGGCATCGGAAGCAAATTATAAATGGAGTGGGGGATTTGAATGAGGGTGGGGTCTGTATATCTGTAAAACTACATTGAATGCAGCAATCAAATATTATATAACACAGGTTCAATGCCGTCAGAGAGAGAGAGAGAGAGAGAAAGAGAGAGAGAAAGGAAGAGAGAAAAAGGAAAGAGAGAGAGAGAGAAAGAGAGAGGGGGGAGAATGTTAATCAGATTAAACATACACAAATTATACCATAAAACAATTCTTTTCAATCCTTGAATAAATTAATTAAATTGTTATTTTTTCTTTTTAGTAAAACGCGTCTACAACGTTCCTTGTTGATGTAACATCACCATAGTGTTCAAAGAGGGATAACTCCAAATTTCCATTAATCATCTGGATGATTGACGCAATGTTCGTTTTCTAGTTAAGGACTTTTGTAAGATATGTTTGCACGAAATTAAGTTGTATAAATTTTCTTTAATATGTTTTTTTAATAATTGAAATAATAGTGTCTCTCAAATAGTTTCTTTTGCTGAAATACTCTCGGAAAAATTTCTTGATTCAATGTTTAATGTACTTTGTCTTTTTCCTTAGATATGACACTTATGTGAAACGGCTATGGTGCAATCTTTAAAGCCACTTGGTCCGATTCTAATCGCTAAAAATATATATTCGTTTTTCTTTTTGAAAAATAATTGTCCATAAATTGTTTCAGCTATTGTTAAATTATATCACCAAGGTCTTTTTCTTTTTAAAGATTTCAAAATTTAAACATAAAAAAATAATTTTTGTAAGGTCACACAAAAATAATGATCTTTTGTTGACATTGCGTGAAATCACCTTCGAAAAATTAAATATATCGCTTACATATACATGTACATGTATAACTCATGAAGAACAAACCCGATCATTTTTTCCACAACAAAGTGTACACAGGCAATATTCTAGCCCTCGTTACTAACCTCCCATTCTAAAAAATCTTTAACAATATCTGAATTTCCTTTATTCTGTAAATATGCGAATTTCCTTTATTCTGTAAATATGCGAACTCGAAATGTTGTTTGAAATATAAAAGCTTCGACTTAATATTTTACCTTTTAGCCTCCAGAAAAATAGCAGGCTCTTTATGACTCGCCTATAAGTCGGACATAGAGTTTTACATCATTATTTAACTCCCAAAATACTGACTTATAGGCGAGTATATTCGGTAAATGTTCAATACATAGTGTACAAATTTTTTTTTCCAAAAAAAATGTTGCAAAGATAATGTCAATATAGAAAATATCTAAATTGTACGTGTATATAAAAAGATTTTTTAATGCAAATACAGGCTTAACAATAGCTGGAGGGCGCATAAAGAAAACAAAATAAAAATTTACAAGGCGCTCTGACCAAGAACCAATCATTACAAGGCTTACTGTGTGCTTTCGGAACGTGAAAGTTGGCTACCGAAGTTTTCAAGAGATATTGCTCTCTAGCACGTCGTTGATATGCGCTATATATATCGCGATCTCGCCGACACGAATTATTTTAGCAGATTATCACTACGGAGTAAAGACGTCAATATGTGGAAAAGGTCTAGGTATCGAGAGACAATCTCCAATGTATCACCAAACCTAGCTGCAGAACTCTGAAGTGTAGCTCCTTGCTTAAAAAATTCGGACAGATAAAGCCGAGAGCTACATTTAAAAATGCATAGAGTGTTTTTTCGCTCACTTCAGGTTTTGTGTCTTGTAGTTAATGCTTTTTACGCCTTTACAATGGTATCTGTTAATTAATCATATTATTTCACTCCAATTATTGATATTATATTTTCTTTACAACTGTTAGAAAATAGCCTTATAGAGATTTGAAATATATAATAATTATATTATTTACTAACGGCTTTTAGAAATGAGACAAAACCCAAAATTGGTTAAATCAAAGTATCAATGTGTAACTGATATAGAAAACTACAGGTAAATTGAAATACTTAGACGGGACGGGATAAAATCTACGTAATTTTTTCCTATCCGACATCGATAATTACATGATTGATTGATTTATTGTGTACTGTTATACGTCCCCCCCCCCCTGGCGCCTCCGGTTGCTACGTCCCTGAGCAGGGAGGGATCTTTATAAATCGTGCCACACCTCCTGTGACACAGGGCCTCGGTTTATACGCTCTCATCCGAAGGACCACCCCATTTAGTCGCCTTTTAATGGCTTTCACGACAAGAAAGAGGGTACTGAGGACCTATTCTAAACCGGATATCCACGGGTCTCGATAATTATATGAAAGATGTTGATATTGTACTGGGGAGCTTCATATACGTAGAACGAAAAAAGACAGAACCCCAACGTACCCCCTCCACGATTACAATGTTCAGAGTTGTGTAATCCTGATGTATACTATTGATAAGAAAAGACATCCCCGGAGGGTTTCTGTAGGGGCGAAGTACTAACGTGTTAAACTTAAACGACTCAATAAATGACAATTTTGTTGAAACAGCGAGAAAAAAGTTTGTTTTCAACTCCAGCACAACTAAATCGGAGGGCAGTTATGTAGGCGCTGTTAAGGTATTACATAAAAAACATAGCTCTGAACAAACGTGTAAAGCAAAACGATCTAGCTTTGTATGAAGAAAGTAACTTATTTATAAATCCATCCTTTACTGTATTTGCTAGGTTATTTTCTCTGTTTTAAAGAGATGAAGATGTTTTTTCTCCGGGTAGTCGACCTATTGTATTTTATTTGGTCACGATTACAGAGATAGACGATTTAAGGGTGTCTTCTAATCAACACAAGAACTGAAAACAATGGTATATATGTCACAGGTGGTGAAAAGTAAATATCACAAATTAAAAAAAAGTTTGGTTGAATGAGACAAGCCATTATAAAGCTAGGTGGCAGGGTGTTCGCTACGGGTGCTGGTAAAATTAGGTTGGCAAACCTGGATTGGAGTTGTTCTTTTTTTTCTTTCAATTTTCTGCTTTAATGTTGGTTTTTTGTTTAAAACAAATTAATATAGCCCTCTCCAGCACAGAACTCTTGTCCAATACTAACCTAAGTACTTGACTCCGTACTCTAATGCCACAAAATTCAATATTTAGGATAATGCACCTTTGCTCATGATAATTATGTAGTTACTTCATTTGGTATAGCATATGTATTTAGGAGAAAAAGATGAGATTTTCAAAGAATTTAAGCTTTGCCACTACATGTAAATAACCACCCCCCATTTACCAGAACCCCTGACCCAGATATTCAGAAAAAAGAACAACCCTTCAATCATCTTAATGATCAGGGGCGGATCCACTAATTTTTGAAAGAGGGATCTAGGGTTGTGTCTCTTTAACCCCCCCCCCCCTCATTTCACACTCTCAAGCAAAGATTCACACACACGTATGGAAAGATCTAATGTTGTGGAAAACGACATCTTTGTTTTACGTTCCGTTTTTTCCTTGAAAAGGTACCCCTAGTTCGAGTAAAAACACATTTCAAAATTTAATAAAGCCTTAAAATTGAATGGATTTGCAGCATTTCCGAAGAGATTTAATGAATTTCCTTCAAGAATTGAAAAACAACTTTATTTTTTTTTTTTTTTTTGGGGGGGGGGTTCAGGTGGGTATACAACAAATAGTTACATATTAATTCCTTCAAAAGATATTGTCAAATAACGGTGCATATATAGCTAACACAGCAAAAGTAATACTATAATCCAGAAAAATGCAGAGTAGACATGTTCTAAAGCAAAACAAACACACAATATATTGTCATTCCGTGCATTTGTGGTGAACAGACTTTGGCGATTTAACGCACCCGATGAATCATAAACATCAAACAATGATATGTACATAAGACGAGCGTGATAGATTCGCAAAGCTCTGTACAAAACGGAATTTCGATACTTGTGAAGTATAGTTTTGCTTTCTAACATTTCAACTCTGAATAGAATTATTTTACTTGATTTAACTTTTAATATTTCTCAATAATACACAACAAAATTGCCCTTTTCCAAAGGATTATGAATAAAGTTAAGATTTGTGAAAATGCAAGGATGTGTCAATCAAACCCGCCAAAAAATTTTAATTTATGTTTTAATAGCTTTTAAATGAAATCAGATATTTAATTAATTTTTGTGTGAAATGCTATTAAAATATGTAATTTGTGATATTATACAGAAAATATTGACTTCAATGTTGCTCTGGTCTTGTTTTGTATGTTTGTTTAATGGACGTTGAGATTGAGTGCTGTTCGTTATATCCATATCCTTCTTGCTAATATGACGCCAAAATATAGTCCCGGTTTCCATGCTAGAATATTTGTCCTCAAAGAAATTTTAATTCATGACTACAGAAAATTTTATTATAGAGAATACTTATTTAAGTTTGAATGACTATAAGAGAGATGGATTGATTGAATACATTTCTACAGACATTATCAGCTGATTCTAGGGTGGTAAAAACTGAAACGCGACATAACTTTTCTGTTTACCATGTCTCCACGTGCTAGTCACTTCCTAGCCAAATTTTCGTGAATAATTTACCCTATCTCGCTGTAATCTCGCTGACTCTCGCCAGAACTACTGCCAGAGCTACTCTGAACCCATCGGATCTTATAATTTGCAAAACACCGATAAATACAAGGTTCCAAACACATAAGTAGGGGTGAACCAGATTCCAGACGATTTGACGAAAGGAATTACCTGTGCAAAATCTTTGATTTCTTTTCCAAAGAGGCCTAAATGTTGGTTTTACCTATTTCATCCTCAAAAAATTATAGTACCCACGTTTCAAGATCAATGAAAACAAACTACTACTGTTTACTTCATTGGAGAAAATGCTTTCTTGCAACATATGTATTTAGTTATATCCATTCTCTAAATATTCACATTAACTTAACAATGAATGATTTGACAACAGATTTCAGAAAAGGTGTGGTTCTAAATTTAGATCCAGGGGTAGATCAATGAAGGATATGGAAATAACGAACAGTATTCAATCTCAACGTCCATTAAACAAATATACAAAATAAGAGCAGAGCAAACACGGACCTCCGAAACATTAGAGGTGGGATCAAGTGCCATGGAGGAGTGAGCATCCCCTGCCGACCGGTCACACCCGCCGTGTGCTCGTTGTCATAATCAGGAAATAACGGAAAAAATCCGTGTTCAATTCAGTGTATAAATAATGGACTAACAATTGGTATGAAAAACGACAGTCAGCATTTCATTCAATGATAAATTGTATTTGCAGAAAAATCTACTTGCGGAAAAGTCAATCGCATCATCTCGAGTCTTTTCGTCAGAGGTCAAAAACAAACTCGAAAGTATCGACATCATCGGAAGTTAAAAATTTATACATTTCCTGTTCATAGTAAAAAACGGACTTAGAAGTAGTATATTTTAGATAATATCATTACATTAAATAATAATAACTCCTTATTCCACAGAAAAAAAGGTCTATATACATCATCCATGCTTTTATCTAAAAGTTTGCGAAAAGGGGGGGGGGGTGTCATGGAGTATATATTAACAAAACATTTGTTGTCTCCTTCCCTAGATAAGATCCGAGGAGTGGGACCGTGGAGTTGCGATTGGCAGAAAACCCACATACATTAACCATTCTGCTAAAAACTCTTCAGAATGCACAGGGGGGTAGCAACGGGGGGGGATGCCCCTTTTTTTCCCAACCTTACTTATACTATAGGAAATCTAAATTTTTTTTTTGCTCGTCAACTTTTTCAGGTAATTAAAAAAATTGTCACTGGCTGCCCCCCCCCCTCCCCTTTCAAAATCGATGCTACGCCACTGATGGAGCCAAGACATCCTTCCTTTACAAATTAAATAATTAAATATTTTTACAAGGTTCTCAAATAAAAAGATAGCATTAAAAAGTATTGCTCAAAAGGTTTATCACTTCTCTCACAGATATTGATTGATTACGTCAGGCATGCTTTTTGAAAAGCTGTTACTTGTACTCCATTCTAACATCGGTGCTTACCAATAGGAGCCCTCCTATTACAGCATGTGCAATTGAATGATTTCGACCTTACAATAGGCAATATTAGAGAACGTCAACCGAAATGCAGGTATTTGATATCTACTTTCTGAATTTAGTGATACAAAAATACCAGATTAATATAAACCAAGAAAAATGTCTAACCTATCTATATTCCCAAAACTTACCTTTACCTAACAATACAAGAAAAAACGAGAAGGTCAATTGCACACAAAAATATTTACATTTGAAAGGAGCAAATGCCCAAAATGCAAATAAAACATACAAATATTGAATATGTGAACAATATTTGGCAATAGCAACAATACTTTGCAGAAGCACCGCTAAGAACTATTGTGACTTTGTAATTTTTAACGTGGACTCATTAAAATTTTTGGAACAATGTGCAGATTTCAATCCGAATTTCGCCTCTGTTCGAACACGTTGGTCTCTTCAATCACCTTGTAAGCAAATACAATATATCAATTAGTCAAATGCTGACTGACATTTTTCATACAAATTGTAGGGCCATTATTTGTACACTGAATTGGCGACGGATTTTTCCGTTATTTTCAGATCATGACAAGGAGCACATGGCGGGTGTGACCTCTCAGTAGGGGATGCTCACTCCTCCATCGCACCTGATCCCACCTCTGATGTTTCGGGGGTCCGTGTTTGCTCTGCTCTTGTATTGTTTTGTTTTATGGACTTCGATATTGAATACTGTTCGCTATCTCCATGTCCTTGGTTTGAGTTCGCTACGCTTCGGGTTGCCTCGCTCTTAGAGTTCAACCTTTTTTTAAAGACTTGATTTACATGACAATAAGCTGGCATACATTGGTATCAGTGTTTGAAAACAGATTCCTTTTTACGTTTAAAATAATATAAAATATTATTACTAACTTAAAATTAACTAGTCTTTTTTAGAGGATGGAGAGTATTTTACTTACAGAAATAGCTTTTTATAGCCCTATTCAATAAACTTTTGAACAGAAAAAAGGCCGTATTTATTTATTGAACAATTCGCCCTAGAAAGGTACTACACTCTTCTAACATCATTTGAAGGTCATGGTGATATCAAAACAAACCTTACTTTTTAGTTATTTTCTCTTATTTTTTAATTAATTCTCACAAATATCTTTATAGAGCAAAAAGAACATTATTTGAAAAAAAGTTGTCAATAAAAGTGTCAAACATTAAATTTTATAGCTGCAATACTGTAGTTCTATGCCTGAGAAAAATCGGACAGATAAAGCAGAGGGCTACAGATCCAAAACCTTCGATTTACGACGATGATTTTTTTGTCGCTCGCAATGGGTATTTTTTCGTGTATTTTATACATTCCCCAGCTTTAAAAATAATTTTAAATGGTATCTAATAATTAATTAAACATTCAACTCAAATTCTTGATCATTTACTAACCTCTCAACACTAACAAATCTCTGTTTTCGGTTACGGACGTCGAAATAGAACTCTTTTAAACAGACTTTACAAAACTATATACATGTGTACAGGACTGTTTCGGACCGTTAAAATGTAAACAAAGTATCAAAAATAAGAGTTAAATATTTTAATTATTAAAAGATACCATTCTAGAATCCAGAGAAAGCTTAAATTACGAGAAAAAAATACCCAAAGTAGCGACGAAAAATCTTCGGCGTGAATCGAAGGTTTTTACAACGCTTGGATCTATAGCTCTCTGCTTTATTTGTCCGATTTTTCTCAAGCAAAGAGCTACAGTTCTGCAGCTATAAATTTCATTAAAATTAACCCCTATCAGTACTTTCAGTACTTTGATTAGTGGAGGAATATTGAGTGAAATATCGAGCCCGATGCTAACAAAATTGTATATGCGATAAAATAAACAAAATCTGTTGCTCACCAAATACGGTAATTAGCCCTTGGTCCCTGGAGACAAGTACCTGTCGACTTCCTTCTACAGCAGCAACAGGGAGGCAATGTTTTCCAACTTTCATTTGATTTTTGTCATTTAGGCCACACCAATAAAATTTCTTGTTCTACGGACAACTGACCCCCAAAAATTGGGGCGAGCGAGCGATTTGATAATCATAATATTAATATTTTTGTCAATAAAATTTTCAGGCGAGGAAGAAAAAATAATGGAGCGAGCGATTATATTTTTTAAATTTTCCTTTTCATTTCTAGAGTAAATCATAATGAAACCTTGTCAAAGTCCACTGATCATGTAAGACATTCAATATCCTATATTTGTGCCTAAACAAAACAGTCATAACAATGCTGTTACTATGTTTTCTCACTTTTTAATTACATAATGACTTTACTCCATATGTTAAAAAAACAATTTTAAAAAACGTTCTGATTCCTTTACATGTTTAGAGCATTATAAGGACATTTGACACAGGTTGTTTATTTCATAAAGGTACAAAATTCTGTAAATAAATCTGCTAATGACATAAAAGATTAACTCTCCTATGAATCTCAAACCTTTGATGTTTTCAGGGCTTTATTTTGCCCTGTACATGATTTGCTTGTACATTTATGAGATTTATCACTGTTTAAATAAGTGTTTACCTCCATCTTTAACATATATTTCAAAACAGTATTCACAAAATGTGATGTGATCAAAACTTATACAATCATCTGAAACTGGTCAATTCCAACAGCACTGCTGTTCTGTATTTATGCACAATATCAGAAGCTAAACATGGTCCCAAAATTCACATAATTAAAAAAATCAGACATAATAGAACCATCGACAAGACAAGTATGTCCCATTACTTTTTATCATTTACAATTAATGCCAGCAGTGATAAGTTATCATTACATATGGTAATTCACAAATTTATAATAAAATATGATTGACAGTGACACAGAGCTCAGAATAACAAGGTTCAACAAATATGAATTATAATCAAAATTGTTTTTTTTTCAAGGGTTGACTTATAGAGAATTTGAAATAAAGTATCAAGATGTTTAAATATTATTCAAATTATGGGTAGCTACTTCGGCAAATTAAGGTAGATGGATATTTTGAATTCTTCTGGTTGGTCCAGGACAGCATGGAATTAGTACATGTAAACAAAGAATCTGTGAAAGAATTGTCTGTGGAAACAATTTTATGGCTTCATGGAAATATCTACCTACAGTGTGCATTCACTGTGGTTCAACTGAAGACCTTCTTGAATAACAATGTCTGCACTTATTCACTATATAAACAGATAAAAAGTTCTAGTCCAGTTTATCATTCCACTGCAGAAATTCAGAAAAAAACTCCACCAAATCCTGCTGGATCTAGGGCTTCAACACTCATCATCCAAAGTAAATAAATCAAGAAGCTTAGCAGTCTCCCTAAACTAAAATAGATGCAACTTATTAAAAGTGTTAAGTATATATATACTTATTCAGAAGGGGAAAAAACGTATATATTGTATATATGCATCTTTATCTTATCTAGTCTTAATTTCTTGCACTTACATTTAGGCAGATTCCAAAATTTGATTTATATCCATGGTGGTCCTCTGCTAAAACATAACAGATCTACTCTACCCAATCTTTGCTGTTTATCACGGAGTTATAAAGTTTACTTGTTTCCACGCCGTAACTCTCAAAGCATGGTTTAAAAAGTTGTGCAACTGTGCATCATTAGAGCTAATGACAAATGCGGGTGGTTTCGCACTGATCACCTGTACGCGCCGAGTTTCAACGACAAATACCGTCATATCTGAACAATAGTCAATACATCCGAGTGTCAAGTGTCCTTTCTCGTGCAAATTGATAAATGTTGTCTTGGTTTTTCCCAACATGTAATATTTCCTACTGAAATTTCAAACTCAGAAATGATCGAGTATTTAAAATAAAATGAAAAATGGGGCGGGAAATGGAACGAAAATTTCCGGAAGCGGGAAATTTAAAATAATATTATTTTTTACGTTTCTCTAAAATACGAGCGCGCGGGTCCATCGAACAAGAAATTTTATTGGTGTGGCCTTAGTGACATAATATTACAGAAAGGCTGAAATTTTATACAGAATTTTCTTTTTAACGAGAACTGTCTACAGGGAAATTTTCGCCCCCGTTTTATTTTCGCTTTACCCTCTTTTGGTCGAATTTAAATCGAGGCGAATTGAAAGAATCAGTATAATTTCTTAAACAAAACTATAATTGGGCGAATTTAAATCAAGCAAATGCTTTTGGAAGTGAAGAGTGAAAATAAGACGTGGCGAAAATAACCCTGTACACAGCATTAAAAGCCAGCAGCTGCATAGTTGGAATCTACATGCTGAGAGTTCAACTGTCGAGATTGAAACATGTATTTCACATTGAACTTCTCAGTTTAATACATTGTAGACCTGTGGTAAGGGTTAATATGCCGAAATTGAAGCTTTTGATAGTTTTCACTGGGAATTGTTGTACCTTCGATCAGGCAAGTCTTCAGAGACATTGTCATGTGCTACCATAAAAATCATTAAAAAAAACCAGTCACCCTTCAGTCGGTTTACATATCTCAATGGATAAAAGGGTCATACCAAAGCATAGGATCTTGCATTTTTCATAAGAATGCATTAGAATTAGATGACGTGGGTGTGATCGCATCATGATCATTCTAACTACTTCAATTACAAGAAATTGACACCCATGGGTTTTAAGTGCCGACTTGGTGACGATAAAGTTTCTCGGGTGATCTCCCTTTGATTACATAATGACCATGGAGACGAAATCGGGAGATAAAACATTAATACATTGTTTGAAGAATAAATAAGATTTAGGGGAAAATGTATCACATGTTCAGATGTTTTCTGCACAAATATGTCGTCATCAAATGAAAATTTTGGCGTAAACTATTCAAGTTTGATACCTAAAGATAATATTTCCGTAAATTATTTTCTTCTCCCCCTCACTTTATTTTTCCTAAAATCATAAGGCCGATTTAGCACATTCGTGGATTTAGCTCTTTAGGTGTAAGAGAATATACATGGATTCCGCAATTGTCACGATGTGGTACCACAGATTTCTCCCCAAACCCAAACTCTTGAAAATGATGATGGATGATCCTCAAAACGGTATTTGGTCCATGCCATCTTTCCCTATTGTCTAGTCCTCATCAAGGAGGTAGTTGTAGTGGGTACTGGATCCTTCCATACAAATTCCAAATATTTGTATTTTTCTTGGTGTTTCAAAGAAAAGAGGATCAACTTGCCTAGAATGGTGTGGAACAGTTACATTTAGAGCGAAATCAAACGTGTAATGAGACTTTACATATTCCGTGGAACAAGCTGCATGTGGAGCATTTTCTAGGAATAAATACCTGTGTTCTATCCTTGCTTCTTCGATGCATTTCATGTGTTCTCTTTCTGCTTTTTTGAGATGCTCTGTAAATAGCCGTGTGGCATCCAGCTTTTTATTTTCAGTGTGTGCATACATGATTTTAACTCTATGATGCTCACATGTACTACATACATCTGTCCTCGGTGTGGCAATCTGGATGCTGGGCAGGCACTAAAAAGAGGACAACTTCACACATCTTGAATCTGAAGTACTGCATGCTTCAGAATAACTTACGTGCAGATCCTTCTTGGTGAGAGAGCAAGGTAAGAAAATCGGTGGTTCAGTAAGAAAACCAGTGGTTCAGTATCCCTACCTCTTGGAACTGCTGGCATTGGCCGGCATGGAAGGCCGTGTTCCTCAGCATATCTCTGAATAAAGCTTACAACATACTGTGTATCGTCATATTTCAAGGCATTGTGCGGTGTTTTTCCAGTATTCCCGTGCATCCGTGGCCTGATGCCGTTGTTTTTCATGTGTCTTACTAAGTTTTTGAGGTATTTTTCCCCAATGGCACGAATGAATAGAAATGCGTCTTTACAAATCTCTCTGTCATTAAAGTTGTAATGATATCTTTGTCTTTTGATTTGTTTACCAGAATCATCCCCGGCACCACTACATTTCAGCTTCCCCATAAGATACATATCTCTCTCCTCATTTGAAAGTTCTTTCATGCAACACATATGCCCCAAAATCTCCTCAAAACTTAATTTTGAAATACTAGTACATTTCATTTGACAATGACAACCATCATTAACCTTTTCTCTAACTATTTGCTCCATATCAGACATTGAGGCATCTTCAGGCTTGCTTTCTGTCGTATTAGTTTGGCAGGCATAAAGCTAACATCTATTTTTGTTCATATCATCACTCTCACTGTCAGATGAATATTCTCTACCATCCGAACTATCACGGTCAAGTAAACTTGTTTTGCAGAAGGGAAATATTCTCTGTGAAGCTCATCAATAATCTGTTAAAAATATTGATTTCGTTGAAATTAAAATGAGAGAGAAATAGAGTAACAGTATATGTGTGTTTACAAAAATGATACCCTCCCTTAAATTAATTGGTTAAGAATTTTGCCCCCCCCTAAAAAAATAAATAAATAGGACAGGGAAATATTATTTCTATTTGAAAAATAAACTAATTGGCTATTTATCTTAAATAATTTAATCAAATGCAATGGCTATATAAATGTAAATATATATATAAAATACTAGTATGCGGATTGTATGCAGTAGAACCCGAAATAAATATTGATAGTACTTGCAATATTTTATTTGCCGATAGGCTTAAAGTCAAAGTCAGAATTTATAATGCAATTTTGTGTAATTTAAAGTAATTTTTACAGTTCTAAAATACACCTCTTATTCAAAATATATTTTTACCTAAAAATTAGAATATTTCCATGATTTAGTATCCACTTTTTTTTAGCTCAAAATAAAACCAGAAGTCTCTGTCAAGACTGAAGCTCGATCTACTGGTTTGTATTTATAGCAAAGGTAGAGAAAAGTTCTTAAGCAGTTGGGAATTGAAACATTACAACAGCAATAAAAAAAAATAATCATCCTTGATTCAGTCTCTTTATGTTCTTAATGTAGTCTACTTGTATGCCACATTATATTAATATAATTAGACTTAAATTGTATTTGGAGTAGCATTTTGAGAGTATTTAACAGAAAATTCTATTTTTAGTAACCAAAGCAAAAATTTAATCAAAGTCAAAAACTCATAAACAAAATTGTGTATCTAAGTGTAGTCTTCTTGTATGCCAAGTTATATTGAAATCAGACCAAAACTGTAGGAGGAGTAGCATTTTGAAAGAATTCACAGAAATTTCTATTTTTAGTAAAAACGGCAACACCGTTCATCGAAATCAAAAACCGTTTAACAGAATAATGTATCTTAGTATAGTCTACTTGTGTATCAGGTTAGTTTGAAATTAGACCAAAACTGTAGGAGGAGTAGCATTTTGAAAGAATTTCACAGAAATATCTATTTTTAGTAACAACGGCAACACCGTTCATCGAAATCAAAAACCGTTAAACAGAATAATGTATCTTAGTATAGTCTACTTGTATGCCAAGTTATATTAAAATCAGACCAAAACTGTAGGAGGAGTAGCATTTTGAAAGAATTTCACAGAAATTTCTATTTTTAGTAACAACGGCAACACCGAAATCTCTGACCAGTAGAGCTCAAAATCAAATAGAGTTTCTAATTTTCTTTTCTTTAGGCCTTTTCTTTTCATTTTATGCGTCAAATTTATTTGTCATAGATTTATCGGTTTTATCAGATTTTAAAACAAGAGGCCTAAGGGCCATATCGCTCACCTGAGCACTAAGGGTAGGAAAAAGTAGAAAATGGCTTTTTAATGTAAAGTTTAAATCAAAAAGTAATCCCATGACCAATCATGGATTTGTTATTTTTTAGAAAATGCTTTCTAATGATTTTCCTATATTAATCTTTAAAAACTTTGATCTGCCATTTTGGCCCTGCCCTACCCCTGGAGGTCATGATTTAAACAAACTTGAATATACAATACCTGAGCACACTTCCAAATAAATATGATGAATTATGGCTTTGTCATTCTTAAGAAGAAGATTTTTAAAGAATTTTCCAATATATTTCTATGTAAAACTTTAGTCGGCCATTTTGGCCCCGCCCTACCCCCGGGGGTCAAGATTTGAACAAACTTGAATCTACACTACCTGAGCATGCTTCCATATAAATATGATGAATTATGCCTTTGTCATTCTGAACATATTGTTTAACGCCAAGTTGGCAATATTTCAGCCATATTTTGGCGGGCAAGTATTAACCGGTTTTTGAAAATTTTTGGTTTCTCCGGCGGCCCCCAATGAGCCTACTCTTTATCGAACTCCAGAAAAACGGTCTTTTGCGTGCCAAGGGGGTTGTTATCCTTGACACGGGGCACCATTTAATGTCCCATCCGACGGACTTGAAATTTAAAAATATGTAAACTGTTAAAAATAAAATCATCTAAATACATCCTATAAAATTACTCTTGTCATTTCTATATTTTATTGTAAAAATCAGTTTCATGTAAATATTCCAAAATTGCATGTACATTGACATTTTTAAAAAGGTCATACATCGTTTTTGCGTTACCAAAAAGTCTACTTCAAATTGGCGAAAAGTCAGAACATTCTAATAAAATATGATTTACAGTTATCGGACAGTCACAGGATATACACTCCGGCTGAGACTCCCGATTCAGCAAGTATTCATGTGTAATTTTAGAGTGACCGATTCGTATTCTTGATATAATTTCTTCGTCTTGACGTTTCAGACCGAAGTCACATGATTTGTTAACTTTGTTTTCAATAGCACAAAGCTTACTTTCATCACAAAAATTCCAATAAATTTGCCAAATAGAATCAACATAAATTTTAACTAGGTATTTCAAATCGGTGTAAGGAATTTTAAATAAAGTAATTTCATGTTGAAGTGCTGTTTTTGTTGCATTGTCAGCCTAAGTGTTTCCAGAGATCCCGATGTGGCTCGGAATACAACAAAAATTTACTGTTTTACCCTGTTGAGCGAAATAATTATTATAATACTGTATCAATATATCTAAAATATAAGGGTGATCAAGATTCCTAAGAAGAGGAT
Source organism: Saccostrea cuccullata (assembly GCF_032062105.1). NCBI lineage: Eukaryota > Metazoa > Mollusca > Bivalvia > Ostreida > Ostreidae > Saccostrea > Saccostrea cuccullata. The sequence goes on along the minus strand of NW_026932235.1, from coordinate 342,200 downwards.
TTTTAAAGAATTTTCCTATATATTTCTATGTAAAATTTGGTCGGCCATTTTGGCCCTGCCCTACCCCCGGGGGTCATGATTTGAACAAACTTGAATCTACACTACCTGAGCATGCTTCCATATAAATATGATGAATTATGGCCTTGTCATTCTTGAGAAGAAGAATTTTAAAGAATTTTCATATATATATATATATATATATATCTATGTAAAACTTTAATCGGCCATTTTGGCCCCGCCCTACCCCCAGGGGTCATGATTCGAACAAACTTGAATCTACACTACCTGAAAATGCTTCCAAAAATATGATGAATTATGGCTTTGTCATTCTTGAGAAGAAGATTTTTAACGAATTTTCCTATTTATTTCTATGTAAAACTTTGGTCAGCCATTTTGGCCCCGCCCTACCCCCGGGGGTCATGATTTGAACAAACTTGAATCTACACTACCTGAGCAAGCTTCCATATAAATATGATGAATTATGCCTTTGTCATTCTTAAGAAGAAGATTTTTAAAGAATTTTCACATATATTTCTATGCAAAATTTGGTCGGCCATTTTGGCCCTGCCCTACCCCCGGGGGTCATGAAATGAACAAACTTGAATCTACACTACCTGAGCATGCTTCCATATAAATATGATGAATTATGGCATTGTCATTCTTAGGAAGAAGATTTTTAAAGAATTTTTCTATATATTTCTATGTAAAACTTTGGTTGTCCATTTCGGCCCCGCCCTACCCCCAGGGGTCATGATTTGAACAAACTTGAATAAACACTACCAGTGTATGCTTCATATCAATATGATGAATTATGGCTTTGTCATTCTTGAGAAGAAGAATTTTAAAGAATTTTCCTATATATTTCTATGTAAAACTTTGGTCGGCCATTTTGGCCCCGCCCTACCCCCAGGGGTCATGATTTGAACAAACTTGAATGTACACTACCTGATGATGTTTCCCCATAAGTTTCATCTTTCCTGGCATAGTGGTTCTTGAGAAGAAGATTTTTTAAATATGCCACCAAATTTTCATTAATTCCCAATACGTTCTATTTCCACCATGGAAGAGTTATAGTTCTTAGTGCACTCTTTTGTGAAAAAGTCGGAGAAGGTACAAATCTCGCGGGATTTCTGGGACAAACGTAACGTAAACATATAAACAACACACTGAATGTCGATGAACAAATCCTAACAAAATGCATATGAAATATTTTATTGTTGTCGACTTTATTTAAATGAAGAGAAGAGATGACGAAGATATTGATTTACATCTTTTGGTGATCGTATATATCTATTTTTCGTAATGGTACATTTTAAGTCAATACACATACCTCGGCAAATGACGTATTTTTAATAATAGACGATAAAGTTAGGGTTTTCGCTCTTTTTCATATGTCTTTTAGTTCTTTCATTCTTAGTTAGAATGACAAATGCACTTGACATTTAAAATTGGATTGATACTGGCATGTTTTGTATAATCCGCAATGCCAATGCTGTCCCAGTCAGACGACGAAACGCGCCTCTAATTCTGAAGAGTACACTAATGGAAATACAACGTATTATCTCCCCTTGAATGAGGGCATAGCCCTTCATTTGAACAAACCTGAATCCCCTTCACCCAAGGATACTTTGTGGCAAGTTTGGTTGAAATTGACCCAGCGGTTCTTGAGAAGAAGTCGAAAATGTGAAAAGTTTACAGACAGACGGACAGACAGACGGACGGACAGACAGACAGACGGACGCCGGACAAAATGTGATCAGAAAAGCTCACTTGAGCTTTCAGCTCAGGTGAGCTAAAAAAATTGAAAAAATAACTTATAATCAAACACCCTTATCGATCACATGGCAGACTTCATAAAGGTGTCTATAATATGCAAATTAATTAAATACTTTACTCATCGTGATACACTTTCATCATTCGACATTAACGGGGAATAACTCTAAAAGTGTAACTAACAGAACGCTGACTTTGACACTAGCGGGACGTAACTCTTATAATGCATCGTGCACGAAATTCTAAAATCTCGATAATGTTTTGACCACCATGTACAGGTACGGCTAAGAAGTTAATTATGATGGTTGAAAATAACCTGTTTATAAAGACATTTTTTTAATTATACGCAACAGTGCATTGAAAAATTTGCAAGTTATTGTCCCCCAGTCAATCAGTGCTGTCAACATGATGTACATGTACGGATGTAAACAAGATTATATAACAACATCACCGGACAAATTTGATAAGTCTATAATAAAGTGATCATTTAATTCAAGTCAGTTTATATAATACAATTACATGTATGCTTATTTCTGCATACATGTATCTGATAATGTTGTTTACGGTAAACAGCACTGTACAGCTGTAGTACGATCTTTTATTTGAATGTAAATATTGTCGCATTGCTTCGTGAATTTATTAATTATGCCACAGGTGGGGATCAAGGATTTTATTCAGCTAGTAATTAAATATTTTCAGCAAAATACCTGTCTGTAATTAAATTATAAGCATAGTTTCTTTTTCTAATTATTAATATTACCTCTAAAAAGTCCATCACTGACACTGTGGCATTCTCAATTCGTTCTTTCTTCTTATTTCTGCAGACGTCAATGTCTTTGCAAACTATGACGTTAATTTTCGGCGACGTTTTTTCTCAAATATGACTTAATACCAATAAGGGCCCTTTTCGCATGGGACGGCTCAATTACCTTAAGTCTCTTGATAGTTTCATTGAATATTGTTTCTGACCTTCACGTAGAAGACAATAAAGAACGAAAACGACCGATAGTTCAAAAAGACCATCTCATGAAAAATTTTAGCAAGGGTGAGGGTGTCTCAAAAGATGCACGTGTCCAATACAGGATGAAAATCCTCACTGCCCCTCTGCCATTACAGCCACGACAGATTGCCATTACAGCCACAACAGCTGAGCATGTCGACATTCTTCAAGCTACAGCAAGGAAGGAAATGTATGTCAACAATTTTTTGCTTTCATGCTGTAGTGTAACGTGCAACGCGGCCGAGCTTGGTTGCTTGGTGATATGTCTTATATCACCGAGGCGTTACACTCAGGTTCGTTAACCTGTTAACTCAGGTTTTTGTTGACCATATGAAAAATATACAAATATAAACGGTTTCTTCTTGATTGGATAACAACTAGCTGTGGTCAACGGGTGTCTCCCGTAAATAAATTTCTTCTTGACCTGCCACTCCAAAAGTCTCCTGGCCCTTCCCCCACCTTTTCCTGTGGTATGCCATCTCTCTCTCTATACAACCAAGTGACTGCCTTATTCAGGTTTTACGTACTGGTTTACTGTTAAACACATAGCTGTCTATTCTCCGCAACTGTCTGCCTTACTCAGGTCTTATAACGGCATACAGGAGACGAAACGAACTAGGGTTTATCAACTCCGTCACAAGAGAGGTTTCAAATGCACTGCTGTTCAACTCGTATTATCCCAGTGCAGACCCAGTATAGCGGCAGATTCATACTACTTGTATAATAATAAAATTAATATTTTTAGTGTTAAAGACTTTGAAAGATAACGTAGGTCTAACGTTAATACGAAACTAAACAATGAAAATCAACTTCCGTTTCAGTAGTATTGATTCTATCCGTTAAAAACAAACGTGCCTTTGTTTACTTCTATACAATAGCTTTAATGGTTTAATGCTTAGAAAATTCCAAACGTGATATCACTGTGTCAATGACTTTTTATAAGTGAAAAAAAATGTAAAGTTCCAAACAGGATATCACTATCAAAAAATGTTTTAAACTTTTTTCTCTAAAAATCTTGTCTTGCCAGTGATCTCAAAGTTATAACTTTGAGACCGTTTTCCCAAAAGATTTGGACTGTCTTCTTATTCTCTTCTTATCTAAAAAAAACTTAAAGAAAGGAAATAAAGACATTTTAAAGAGTTAAAAGGTAAAAAAAATCTGTTTATTTTCGGCTTCTGTTGTAGGTAATTCCGGTGTTCAAGCTTACAAGAGGTGTATGTAAATCTTTGATCACCGCGGTATAAAATTGGATAATACACATTCAGCAAAATAGGGCGCCTTATTACCGGTCTGTTTTAAAAATAGGACAAAGCAGAAAAATGTACTGAAATATAAAATAAGACAGGCGAAGCTTATAGCTTTTTTGGAAATAACGAAGTATTTAATGAACAAGAGGGCCATGGGCCACATCGCACACCTAAGTAGCTTTGTCAGTGCTGTTCTTTACCAGATTCTCTCTTCTAATACTTATTCTTGCCCCGCCCAATCCCAAAGGGTCATAATTTAGACAATTTAAAATCTAGCCTACCCAAGGATGCTTTCGTTGAAAGAATGAATCGTTTAAACGTCCATATTTGGCCCCCCGATAATTTACAAAAAATAAGTTTGAAGATTTCCTACATATTTTTGTCTCAATCTTTCCATCAAACATTGTAGTTTATTAATTTCATTTTCAAGTTTCACTTACTTGCACTGTAATTGGGTATTTATCTGATTAATATAGCAGGGGTACGTTGTTTACATCGATTTCCCATAGACTTTAGGCCACACCCCCACTTTGCAAGCCAATTTTTTATATGAGCGCAAAGATGTTTCAAGTTGTAGTAAATAAGGTCAATGTAAAGAGTTAGACTTGTCATTTTAATTCATGAAAGAAATTGAAACAGTCGTGCGCTCACATGTTATTTTCCAAAAAGGTGCAAATTCACGGGTATCTGTCCCTATAGTAAAGGCACCTTGTTTACAAATTTCAACCCGCCTTTGACCTTATGAATAACAAAGCATTGAACACCTGACTCAAATCTATTCACTTTCATGCTTTGAGCAGATCAATGCGACATCGTTTACAGTGTTGCGAGTTATCGATGGTCAAATCATTTTCAAATGGGTAATGTACCCTGGGATAATTTTTTTTTATACCGGTTTATTTTAGATGTGTTAACATTTTTTATTTACTTGTTATTAAACGAAATTTTAGTTGATTATGTTTGATTTGTTTTCGGAATATATAAATATATTTTTGGAGGCGTGAAGTACAAACCTAGCACTTACTGTTTGTATCTCATTAATACAGAATTAAAAAAAAATACTGTGAATATATATATTATAATTTTTTTTGTGTTCCTAAGTATACATTGTATGTAGTCTATGTACATTACATTGAACAATGGGACGTTAAAAAGATATGTATATCGGACGAAAAGTCACTAGACGAATACATTGCACAGAATGCACCCCTAATATTGAATAGAGGGAAACACCGGATTTCTTCTGACGACACTACAATTTTTATATCATTTTGTATCGGCACTAAATCTAACAACAATTAAAGATTTGAATATAATTATTAGTAACAAAATCGAATGAAAAGGGGCGTAAAAATTATTTGAAATGATATATTATTTATTTCAGAAATAGACGAGAGTTTGTAAAAATCAAAATGTACACGAGTGGATTTCTACAAATAATAATTCCTAAAAAAGGAAGATCATATCACAGTAACTTGTCTGTGCATGGCATTGATTAATAATGCAATTTGGACTGTATTTGTCTAACTCTGATTTTTTTTTTTTAATATTTAGCAGCGATAATATTGACGTTAAACTGACGTTTAATTTTTCACTTTCGTGCGATTTTATTCTTTATGCACAAAATAATCAAACTTTTATACATAATGTTTTATATCATAATTCAACCATTTTTTTTGTAGCACACGAATTTCGCAAAGTTATATACATTATGTACATACTATGAAATAATTATTTACGAAACAGTAATAAGCTTTAATGGATCATCTGTAAGCCTTAGTGGATTAATTATCATCGCTATAAAAATAATGTTTTAAAGTATGAAAAAGTGTTTCTTGCGTTATACGCTCTATTCATAAAATCCATTGTTTATTTTCATACATAAATAATTTGTCGAATTTCTAATAAATCATTGCAAATGAAACTCGTAAGTTAAGCAGAAAAAACGAAGTTAAGCCTGACAAATTAAAAAAAAAGAAGATGCTTATATTTGGTCGGTCTCTAGCAATAAGAAAAAAGGGTTTTAGGTGTCACTTAGGTGTCACTTAATTATAAAACTTCGTACACTTCGAACACTCGCTAATGTATTCACACTAATCGCACGCTTGATAGACGCCCCGCCTTCTCATTCAAATACTAGTACTGCAATGACCTACATAGCCTTAATGGCGAAGTTTTTACAGCGAAATATGCCACTTTCTTTTATCCAAATCATGTATATATTGAAAGCTTTTATCTTAAAAAATCATGAAATAGTATCTACATAGACAATACTTGAAGACTTTAGCTATAAGATAACAATGTTGTGATTTAAAACGGTAAAATTCTGAATTTAAAAAGGGGCGAGATTGCAGCGTTAAGAAGACTCATTCTTTCAGCTTTTCTTGCTCAGTAGTTTCTAAGAAGAATATTTTTAAAGGGGGTCATGAGACAAACAATTGGAATCTACATTTCCCCAGGATACTTTTACAGAAGATTCAGCTTTTCCGACAAGTTGTTCTAGAGAAGATTTAAATGAAAATCCTATATTTCTATGTAAAACTTTGATTCCCTAGTGTGGCCACTCCCTATCTCCAGGGGCCATAATTTGAATAATTTAGGATCTACACTACCAAAGGAAGCTTCCAAATAAAATTCAGCGTTTCTGACCCAGTGGTTCTTGAGAAAAATATTTTTAACGTTTTTCCCTAAATATTTCTATGTAAAATTTGATTTCGTATTGTGGCCCCGCCCAACCCCAAGGGGGTCATGAGATTCATAATTTAGAATCTACACTACCCCAGGATGCTTCCACAAACCTTTCAGCTTTTCTGACCAGTGGTTTCTTGATAAAAAATGTTTAATGTTTTTCCTATATATTTCTATGTAAAACATTGATTGCCTATTGTGGCCCCGCCCAACCCCCGGGGGTCATGATGTGAACAACTTAAAATTTACACTACCCTAGGAAGCTTCCACAAAAGTTTCAGCTTTTCTAGTTCAGTGGCTCTTCAGATTTTTAAAAGACCCCACCATATTTTGTCTTATGTTGATTACCTCCCTTTATAAGGGGACTTGGCCCTTTATGTTTAAAATTTGATCTCCCCGTCACCAAACGCTGCTTTACACCAAGTTTGATTAAAATTGGCCTAGTGATTCTTGAAAAGAAATCTAAAATGCCAAAAGTTAACAGACACACGGGCAACGGAAAAAATGTGATCAGATAATCTCACTTGAGCCTTTGGCTCAGGTGAGCTAAAAATATAAGCAATGAGTTTATACTTTAACATATATTAAAGATTTGATTGATAGCAGATAAATGCTGAATTGCAAAACATCTAATGATCAAAAAGTAAAACTGTACATAGACAAACTTATATACTATTCAAAAAAAGAAACGCATAGTAGGAACAATGCCCTGAAAATCGTATGATACAATGTAGTTTTGTCATACCTTTTATTTTGTATGGATACGATGTATTCGAGTGAAATGCATGATTTTTCAATGCAATTGTTAACTTTACAGCTATTCTACAAGTCTATTAGACAAAAAGACCTGATTTTGCAAAATTTCCCAAAAATTTTGGTCTCAATTTTCATTTATTGAATTCCGCTGCAATTCTTTTAGGTTCAAAGGAGCTATCAAAAGCGGGGGTTCACGATATTTTGAATCTGGTTTTATCTGAAAAATGACGCTTCCTAAAATTGCTGCATCTGAACTTTGTGTAGCACAAAAAGGAATATGGGCGACTGGAAGCAGGGATACCGCAATCTACAATTGGAAGAGGTTTTAATGTTACACACAGACCTTATCTAACCTATAAAACATTAACATTGAACACCCAATGTTCGCATGGAAGACTATGTGTGACATCAGCAGCACGGCATCACTTCCGAGGATTACGTAAATTGCATGAATGTAATGCAAGGACGTCATCTAAAGCATTAGCTATCCCTGAACTGCACAGATCTTCTAACAAGACCGTTTTCAGTCGACTATGAATTATGGCAAGAGGATTATTCCTGCCATTGTTCCGACCCCAAATAATGACTTCAAAGGTCTCAGATGAATAGAGTATGACCACAGGATCACTGCTGAATATTTTGGTTACCCTACTAGTCCAGAATGCTTATCTGAAAACTTCTTATAAGTTTAAGAGTGCTAATGCTTTGTCATGAATGTTAGACAGATAACTGCCTCCAGGACGTTTAAAAGTTGGTGGTGGTAGTGTAATGATATGGAAAAGGTATTATAAGAAAGTTAGATTGATTTGGTTCGAATTCAATGGGTCCTCCCCCGGAAAATATTTAATTCTTACATTGCAGGAGGTGGCTTCTGGAACCTATCTGGGCATATTTTGACTTGTTTCATTTGTTTTCAATACGACACTTTTTACCAGCCCATTTTTTTTTAAAAAATATATCACAGGAGTAGCACACAACTTATGATGATCTATAAAACTTCTTTGATTTTTGTAATATATGTATGCTGTGAATAAAGATTTTTTTTTTAATTTTGCTTTTTTGTAGCAGTTGTTTGATTGAAAACGTTTACATTGTTAAGATGTGATATCCAAGAGTCCGAGTATCTGCAGCCTAGTAACTAGATATATGTACGCTGTATTAACTAGATATATGTACGCTGTATTTTCACAATAATAAAAAAATATGCAAGTATCATTGAAATCCATACAGAAAGTCACCCTTACAATTCTTTTTCAAAATAGTGATGCGCCTGTATTTCTATCGGTAGTTTAAATAATCCTAATGTGTCGCGGGACAAGGCCTCACCACAGAAACTTTCCGAAACGAATTTTAAGTATAAACAGGGATTTACACTGGAAATAACTTCAAAATTAATAACAACAATTATTTTTAGGTTGCTTATGCCTTTAAACCTAAATTAAAATCCAAATAAAGACGATAATTCAACTAATATTCTAAACGTTTTTTTTGACACGCCATGATTGTTTTCGGAACTCTCTGGAAACTTTGGTAGATGCTTAGACACTATATAACCTATGGGCTTGAATGGTGCGGACTCCCAGTTAAAATTGGCAAATTAAAAAAAAACATTTCGACATCGAAAAAATGTTTGAAAAGCCTCAGCCCCGTAATTAAAATCCTCATAAAATTGCTCACACCCCGAAAACTTTATTCAGTTTAATATTTCACAGTGTTGAGATTTTCTTTTTTTTCTCGTAAATATGACTCTATACTAGGATGAGAGTAGAAAGTTGGATCTGAATGGTATCTGAAAGGCTGTTTTTGAAAGCATGACATGTATGAAAACAAGACCCCTAGGCCTATAGAACCCTCATTTACAATGTAGTTTTGCTTTCAAGTCTTATCATTTGGAGAAAATAAACAGTGAAAACCACCTACAAGAGGCTATCCAAGTTCAACTAAACCTTCATTGATAAACATATTTTGTTTCTGTAATGACGATTCTGAAAATATATGCATTTTTTAGAAGATTTTTTTTCTCAATTTTAATATTTTTTTCCAAGTATTTTTAAAAAAGTGATACTTTCTATTCATTAATCAAAAAAATCTATAAACTGTAAAAGTTAATTGTTACTTTATACCTCACATAGTTTTGGAGGTATTGTAAAAATATTTTTTGGACATGTTGACCTTTGACGAAACCTTAAGCGGAAAAAAAATATTCAGTCGTACATGAACATTCAATTTCAATCGTATCCGAATTAGTAGACGTGGGTATTGTCAATTGCAAGTCGCACGTAAATTTTCAGGATAATAAAGGAGACAAAACGGAAAATTTAAAGAAAAATTTCAATGATTAATTTGAAACTGAAAAGGGTTCATTCATTTACATGCCACCAAAGTATATGGAAGCTTAGAATTGATTGTCAAAAGGTTTTCTCCAAATCATGCCCACAAGCCGTAACGGACACACTAACACACATAGTATTACGCGATGCTGTATCCCTTCCGCAACTAGTTGCGCGAGGGGGTAATAATATATTCCGTTCCGCGTTTAAGCAACACCCCTAAAAATGTAATTTTTGTTTTATTAAGAATGAGACATTATTCAATGTAAATACATGTAAATGAATATCGAACCCAATCATTTTCCTCATTTCTTCTTTAACCGAGATGGCGTTGCATTCATTTAGAATAAACGTTGCCTGTTAAATGCCATTAGGGTAATGTTTATTATGAATATTGTTACATGTCAAGTGCAGCTTAAGGTGCTTATCAACCTGTGCCGCACTAAGAACACGGCTTTCTCTATAAGATTTATAACAATCTCCTTGGATACAGAGAACGAAGTTTCATCTGAACAGATTTTTTATTACACACAGGAAAAATTAATCTTTCAGTAAAATCTCGAGGCAAAACATATGTAATAATTGTACAGCACAAAACCATATTTTGGAAAATATTAACAGGGTATCATTTTGCAAAGAGGTCTCCAAAATTGCTTTTATTGTTCAGTATTGAATAAAACCTTTAATCAGTAAGGGTGGACAATTCCTTAAAACGTTCACCCGCGCATAACAACAAAGTTATTGGGAAGTTTTGAGACCATTTATTAATGCAATAGCTCGGAAGTATCTACAGTAATTTTAAGAATTTGACATCTGTTACTTATCATAAAATACACCATAAAATTAGCCCTGGGTAACGTGTACTAGAGATTGTAATTAATTATATAGATCAATTATAAATCTTCATAATTACATACCACCATTTCATAATCCTGAAGAATGTGTAATAATAAAAGAAACCAGAAGTCTCTGTTGAGACTGTAGATCTACCGGTTTATACTTAACAAAACAAAGGAAGAAAAAAATAGCAGTTGGGACTTGAACTTTGAAACTGCAATAAATAGAAAATTGAACTTTGAAACTGCAATAAATAGAAAAATGATCCTTGCCACTCATCAAAATAAAAACCGATGCATAGAATTAAGTATCTTAGTATAGTCCACTTGTGTGTCAAGTATTATTGAAATCAGACCAAAACTGTAGGAGGAGTACCATTTTGAAAGCATTTCACAGAAATTCCTATTTTTAGGGCAACTATTGCTATCTGTTCTCGTCCGTCGTGCGTTAACATTTGAAAATTTTCAGCTTCTTCTCTGCAACCACTGAACCAATTTCAACCAAACTTAGCATAAAGCATCTATGGGGAACACAAATTGTAAATTTCATGATCCCTGGCTGCCCCCCTGGGGCCTGAGGGGTGGGGCCAAAACCACTAAAATTAATGCAATCTTTAACCAGAAGTCTCTGTCGAGACTGAAGCTCTACTGGTTTGTACTTATTATATACCAAAGGAAGAGAAAAGTACCTTAGCAGTTGGGAATTGAAACTTTACAACAGCAAGAAATAGAATAATGATCTTAGATTAAGTTTCATTATGTTCTTAGTGTAGTCTATTTGCATGCCATATTATATTATAATCAGACTAAAACTGTATTTGGAGTAGCATTTTGAGAGTATATAACAAAAATATCTATTTTTAGCAACTGTGGCAACATAGTGAAAAACTGATAAATAGAATTATGTACCTTATTGTAGTCTTCTCGTGCGCCAAGTTGTATTGAAATAAAACCAAAACTGTAGGAGGTGTAGCATTTTGAAAATATTTTACAGAAATTTCTATTTTTAGTAACCACGACAACACCGTTTATCGAAATCAAAAACAGATACACAGAGTTATGTATCTTAGTGTAGCCTACTTGTGTGTAAAGTTATATTGAAATTGGACCAAAACTGTAGGAGGAGTAGCATTCGGAAAGAATTTTACAAAAATTATATTTTTAGTAACAACGGCAACACCGTTCATCGAAATCAAAAACCGATACACAGAAATAATTATCCTAGTGTAGTCTACTTCTGTGTCAAGTTATATTGAAATCAGGCCAAAACTGAAGGTGGGGTAGCATTTTGAAACAATTTCACAGAAATTTCTATTTTTAGTAACCACGACAACACCGTTCATAGAAATCAAAAACCGATACACAGAATTATATATCTTAGTGTATTCTGGTGTTAGGGCGGGGCTCTGTTAATTATATAGTGAAAATACGTGATTTCTTTGAAGGTTTTCATCTTTGCTCTTAGGTATTAAACAAATTAAGTACATAGTTGTGGTGAACAAGAATGCCTCTACCAAAATTTTGAATTTTATGGCCCCAGGGTCAGGGGTTCTGGTGTTATGGCGGGGCTCTATTGATTATATAGTGAAAATACATAAATTCTTTGATAATCTTTTTCTATGCTCCTAGGTATAAAATAAACTAACTAAGTGCATAGTGATGATGAGCAAGTGGGCCTCTACCGAAATTTTGAATTTTATTGCCCAAGGGTCAGGGGTTCTTGTGTTAGGGCGGGGCTCTGATTATTTACTAGTGAAAAAACATGAATTCTTTGAAAATTTTCTTCTCTGCTCCTAGGTATTAAATTAACTAAGTACATAGTTTTAATGTTCATCGAAATCCAAGGCACAGAGTTATGTATATAAGTGAAGTCTATTTGTGTGCCAAGTTATATTGAAATCGGACTAAAACTGTAGGACGAGTAGCATTTTGAAAGAATATCACAGAAATTTCTATTTTTAGTAACCATTGCCACACTGTTCATCCAAATAAAAACCGATGCACAGAATTGTGTATCTTAGTAAAGTCTCCTTGTGTGCCAAATTATATAGAATTGCCAGTGGTTGGAGCGTCTGCTAAAGAGTCGTAAATTAAAGGAGATGATCCTAACATCGCGGGTTCGAATCTCGCTGAGGAACATGGATTTGGGTCGTTCGGATGAGACCGTCTAAACCGAGGTCCCGTGTCGCAGTAGGTTCTGGCACGAAAATGATATCTTCCTGGTCAATTATTGTAATAGGAGAATTGGCAGGAAAGAGATGTTTCCAAGACAGAAAATTATGACAAATTTTAAAATTACTGAATTTGTTAGTATTAACAAATTTTTTCACAATTTTAAAAGCGTACATGCTAGGAAACACATCAAGATATTCAAAGGTGAAATACCGTACCTAGATAAATCTTTCTTGTTTCAGCTTGTCTTCAAAGCAAAATATTTAATTTTTAAGAAAGTAAATAAATAGACATTTTACCGCATAAGCTCATAAATAGATCCATCGATGTTAAAAAAAAATCCATGATGAATGATCAGAATTTAGTGTCATCAAAATGAAGATGTAGGCCTTTCAGGACGAACTCGTGCTAATACCCTGGATCTTGGTAGCGTGATAATACTCATGGATTCTGCAAAGTATGCTATGTTGCAAGAAACCGCGGTACAAAATGTAGAAAATATATCTTTGTGTCATTTGCAGATGTAGACCATATTCAAAACAATTTTACTAGTTTGTTAAAAAGAATCCAATTTTTATTCACCATGCACTTTTACCACGCCATTATTATCCGGAAACTCATGACGACTTCTTTTTTTATCTTATACACTCCAGGACTAGGGATCTATTGTAAACTCTTATTAAAACCATAAATTTTCAATACTTGGTATCGCGATTACTTAACTTCGCGGAACTCTTTCGCTATGGAGATAGGAAACGTCTGTTGCGTGAGGTCAAATGTGCTATTTAATGCAATGCAAGATTGATCATTGTAGCATTTATGAGGATAGATAAGTAAAAAATCCCGGTGGAATACCTTGCTTAACAATCGCTGAACCAACCTTAAAAAAAATTGAGAGGAGACCATCTTAAATTGTTACATTTGTAACGATATTTTTTAAATAAGCGGACTCTTTTCGTTATATTTTCATTGAAAATCATCACAATTTAAAGATGATAAAATATTTAGAACTTCCAGGCGCGGATCCAGAATTTTTTTCCAGGGGGGGGGGGGTCCACCCCAATAAAAAAAATTCCAATCCAGGAATTTCTTGACAGCAAAAAAGAAAAGTAAAATCGCGCAAACGTCAAAAACCTATTCCATGGGGGGGGGGGGAAGTGAGTGGTGACTTCTATTGCTTCAAATCTTTCACTTATCTTTCCCACTTCACACATGTTCACGCTTACCAGGGGGGGGGGGGGGGGGGGGGTCTGAGTTTTCCAGGGGGGGGGTCCATGGTAACTGTTTTTCTTGTTATAGTATATACATTATTAACATTACTCCAAAAAGGAAAAATATCCCTCTTTTTGATATATTTAAAGATTGGGAAGTTGAAAAACTTAATATGAAATTCTGTAAATATATTATGGGTGTATCTAAATCTTGTACAAATGTAGGAATCTATTCTGAACTAGGGAGGTACCCATTATATATAGACATGTTAAAGCAAATATTCATGTACTGGTATAGACTAGAACATACATTATCTAACCTACTGAAAGCAGCTCTCAATGAGTGCAAATCAAATATCATCAACAGTGATTGGTACTCCAGTATATTATTCTACAGCGAAAAACTTAATATTAATTTGTCCCTTTGCAAAAAACTAAGTGAAAACAAATTTAAATTGTACATGAAAAGACAACTACACAATAGTTTTTTGAACACTTGGCATGATATTCGTACCAATTATTTGGAAGGCTTTGGTAAATTAAGCATATATTTTAAGTATAAAAGGTCTTTTTATTTTGAAAAATACTTGAATATGAAAAACCGAGACAATCGAGTAATTCTCGCAAAATTCAGAATTAGTAATCATTGTTTAAGGGTAGAAACAGGTAGATATGAAAGGAAACTTAATAAATGTGGTAAAAATGAAATTCTTCCCAGGTGTGAGAGAGTCTGTCGTTACTGCACCTCAATTCCAACTGAGGATGAATTGCATTTTTTGCTAGAATGTCCATTTTATAATGACTCAAGAAGAGAGTTTTTAGATAAAATCTTTAAAACCTTTCCAAATTTGATACTTCTTAACAATGATGACCTGTTTACATGGATTATGTCAAATGAAGATTCTGAGTTTGTTGTTTTATTATGCCAACTTTTAAATGCAAATTTTAATAAGAGAAAACAACATAGTTTAATATAGGCATATTGCAGATATTATAAATAGTATACTTATAATGTACATTTTATACATCCTAAAAGAAGATAGCTAACTCTCTGTTCATTATACAATGTTTGTTTTGTTCTGTTTTGTATATGTATAACTGTGATGATTTTGGACACTGTTCTGTATGCTCCACTGTGGGCCCAAATTGGTTGAATAAATATTCTATTCTATTCTATTCTATACAAGGGGAGGGGTCCGGACCCCCCGACCCCCCCCCCCTCTAGATCCGCGCATGACTTCCCTTATTTGACAATCTCTTATTTGGAATTCAATATCTAGCAAAACATCGGCATTAAATTGGTGGAATCAGTAATTTGTCACTACTGTAAACAATGTCATGTACCGCAGAAATTTAAACCTTTCTTGACTCCCCCGCAAAAGAGCGGCAGTAAGTTAGATAACTAGCTGCGAGGTACTTATTGGTTATCGCGATATTACCTATTATCTGCTGAAAAATGATAATGAAATTGAAATTTAAAAAAAAACAACTAATACTTAGTTTCTCCAAGTTTTTTACTCGTTATATTTTCAAAATTATTTATACCGAATTAATAAAAAAAAATAACGTCTCATTTCCCCATGTGCACTTTCTAAAACAACCACAAATAGATCGGCCGCTACTGCGGCCAATAATAAAAACAAATGGGTCAATTTCAAATGGTTGGAAACTTTGACTGATTGTGTGTTGTTTTACGTCCCATACGAGATTTTTTCACTCAAACGGGGGTGTCACTATATTCCGGTGTAACGACGAAAAGTGACCCCCGTAGAATATTGACCGGGGGGTCATTTTTCTACGTAGAAAAATGACCCCCCGGTCAATATTCTACGACAAGTAGGGTCATTTTTCGACTGTAGAAAAACATTCCAAACCGTTAATTCTACGACTTCACACACGTTGAAAAATGACCCTCATAGAAATTTGACCCCCCTATATTTTATACAATAAAACTTTGTATATGTGTCTCCTGATTTTTCATACTTTCAAATCCAAGTAGGGGGGATTTTTTTATGCAATCTTATCCTTTCCAACTTACATTCAATTGCATATCTTAAACGTAGCATCACAACCAATGCATGTATCTGGTATGGGTATATTTTTTGCTTGCAGAATCCCAATGAATATTTATTCATCGAGAACATAATTTATGATTATATATTTTGGTTTTTTTTTCATTCGAAGTTTTTTTTGCGAAAATGGCATGATACGTTTCTAATTACTATAATCTTTGAAAATTCTTGCAAGAAAAAAAAATAGCACAGAAGCAAGAAAAAGGGATATGGGGATACCGAACAGTATTCAATATCAAAGTCCATAAAACAATACAAAATAGGAGCAGAGCAAACACGGACCTCCGAACATCGATAGCAACATTGTTTAACTATATAAATACAATTCCATTGTATGCATTTATTCTGCTTTAAAATACATTCTTTTTAACTACCTTATATATTACTATACTTTTTACTTTATATACAGGAAATACAATACACATCAAGAAGTTCTTATGATGATATTACAAATTTCTCCAAAACTGGCAAAAATTTACACCTGAGTGAAAAATATTTCAACCTTCAGAGATATCTATAAATTAAAATAAAAACTTAAAAATCTCTTTTCAACACTTTTTAGCCGACAGATACGTGACCAATGGTTGCTGTTACATCCACTTTCTTCTGGGATTTTATAGACACTGATAACCTTTGCAAATTAATGAACTCTTAGTTGTCATGCCCTTACTTCAAAATAAATTTCTAGCACATACCGTCCAAAAGTTAATGTTAAAGTAAAAGTGTGGAATTGTTGATTTTTTCCACAATGGATTAAATGTATCAGATCCATGTTAACGCCGCGTATTCAAGGATTGAGGGGTAATATGAAAACCCTCATTCATTCTGTGTTCAATAATCCAGAAGTGAAAAAAAAAATAGATAGATTATATGATCAGTACGTACTGGTCCTTGTCGACAAAGCAGGTTGTCTTCGTTTGTAAGTCTCATTAATTGTATTTTAGAAGAACTTTCAAGATTTAATTCTACAAGTGGTAATCCTACTTATACTCATACTTCCCTTTCTAAGGAAGAAATTCTTCAAAATTTTTGGTCAGTTTTAAATATTTTTAATATTACACAGAGCAAAAATAAATTTGAATTACCCGATATATATTGGATTCCAAACAAAGACACATTGCAGGTTCCAGTAAATGTTCATTCAAATCTCTTTTGTACTCCGCACTAAAGTATTGACAGTAGAGAAGGAAAAACTCTTAGTGTACTGCACAACAATATATTCAAAAAGTGGTGTGAACCAGGATTTTTTTTTATTTCAATGACAGCTGCTTTTTTAATAAATTTTTGTAAATTTACAATGGTCATTGGTCATTTGCAAAATTATTTTGTTAAAACACATTGCACACACAAGTACTCTGAAGTTGACGTGAAAGAGATGCTTGAGTTACTGATCGACAATATCTGTTTTTTTTTTTTGGAAGACCAGATATTCCGACAATAAATTGGAATTCCCATGGGTACCAATTGCGCTCCGTTATAAGTAAATCTATTTTTATATTCACTTGAAACAGAATTTGTGCGAAGTGAAAAGAAGAAATTACTTGCTGTGGCCTTCAACTCAACATTTCGATATATACGAGGGTTGTTCGAAAAATTCGTGGACGATGTAATTTTCTCCAAAGATATGTTGCAATTCGAAAAATTTTGTGTATTACATTAAATGATGATATATTTTGAGATAATATGCAAAATTTCAGTAAGTTTTACTTACTTTAATTAAAGTTAAATCACTTTTTCTGATACATTGTCAATGCCCGCGGAGCAACTGTGGCGTATTTTTTGACGTCGTTACGTCACTATGTTTTATGAATAATCTTGCATCTTCTTAGAAACTCTTTCGATGCGATGATCCGCCGATTTTTTTTTCATCAAAGTAATTTCGGCACCAAACGAGTTCAAACCTTTTCAAATCCAAGAGATTTTGTGATTATTTCATGTGCCAAAGACGTATTTCAATTTTACCTCTTTATCCCTAACTGCTAATCTTCTATCTAAAGTTGTCAAGATATAACATTGACGCCGTCAATTCAGAATCAATAGTTGTAGGTCTTTCTGACTTTTCGTCATCCCAAGTATCACATCGTCAAGCTTAGTCTTTAAATCGTTTATACCACTTGCACACCATTGATCATGATATTTTTTTATCTATCCTCACTTCTTCTAGCTATTGTTTTGTCTCAAAAGTAGTTTTATATGTTACCACATAAAATTTTATCACAGTGCACTGTTCTGTGACGTCCACTTCTGACGCCGTTTTTAACCGTGAATTGAGACCATTCCCCTTCATTATAAATCGATAATTTGACAACCACTTGCTCAAAATAACTGAAACTTCTCAAATATGACGATTGCCTATTATTTTGATCTTATATTAAATATCATAGATTTTCGAGCGCAAAATTAAAAAAAAAATCTGTAATGACAAAATCGACTTAAAATATTCAAATACGCAGAAAACGAGGATGCTCCGCGACCCCCTGCTTAAGAAATTAGAACGGCTATGATATTTTGATTTAATGGACAAAAAAACTGAAAAGTGTTTTTTTTTTAGAAACATGGTAGAATAAAAGTATACAAAGTTTCACTTCAAACATACAAATACAGCGGTCAGTACCGAACCCGTCCACGAACTTTTCGAACAACCCTCGTATATATCGACGACGTATTGTCAATTAAAAATGGTAATTTTCATTCCTACGTCGATACGATATATCCTTGTGAGCTAGCTTGAGATGAAAGATACCACAGAGTCTGACACATCTGTCTCACCCATGGATATTTTACTTGAAAAAAAGACGTTAATGGTAATCTAACAACTAGGCTTAAGGATAAATGTGATGACAAACTTTTCTATCGTCAAATTTCCTTGGTTATGCAGCAATTTACCTTCATCACCTGCAAACGGAGTGTATATATCTCGGTTGATTCTATACGCAAGAGCATGCTCTACATATGAACAATTTCTAAAACGAAGTATATTATTGACAAGCAAGTAAATGAAATAAATAACAAGAATATCGGCAGTCTCATTTGAAGTCAACGTTAACATTTCGTTAATTCTATGGTTGACACAATGACATTGTCAGCAAATGCAATTTATCAAATTGAAACAAATGCTGACTAATGTTTTTCGTGCTTTTTGTTGGTCCGTTATTTGTGCGTAGAGTTTGCGGAGGATTTTCCTGTTATTTCCCAGTCGTGACAAGGAGAACATGGCAGATGTGACCGGTCAGCAGGGGATGCTCATTCCTATATGGCAACTAATTCCATCTCTGATGTTTCGGAGGTTCGTGTTTGCTCTGCTCCTTTATATTTTGTATTGTTTTATGGACTTTGATATTGAGTACTGTTAGTTAATATCTCCATAATTATTATCCTTGTGTAAAAGTGTGTCAAACTCCAAGGTCAATATTAAAAGGTCAAAATTGATTGTACACAAAAAGGTCTTGTCACAAAAATACACTTGTGAAATATGAAAGCCGTAGTCTTACCCAGTCATGGGCATGGGCAAGGTTCAAGTTTTGCAGAAAAATATACAAACAGACAAGCGGACAGGTAAAATGCTATATACCCCCAGAAACTTCGTCTTCAGGGGCAAAACCCCGGAAATTTCGTTTACAGGGGCATAAGTATATCATGTAAAGTAACAACTTTTTCATCATCTAAATTTTTTTTTCTATTGGTTAAAAACTCCTAAAATCACCATATGTATTTTTATGTACATGATAGAACGGGGAAAACGATACTACATGTGCCTTTTTTTGGAAAGATGGGGACTTATTATTATTTTTTTTTTTATTTAATCATGTTTTATGCTACAATCCCTATTTTGTTAACACTAGCAAACGACAAAAGACATTTTACAGGTTTTGAGCTAACCACTTTTTGTTTTCCTTGTATCATACATAAAGTTCAGAGGCAATTTAATTTAGTACTTATTTTTACAAATTAAATTATCCCTATTTTTTTAAAAAGAAGTTTGAAACTTCATTCATAGAAAATCAAATATTTTTATACGATTTTTCTATGTTGGAACACTTTTTCGTGCCCGTTTTAAAAATATGGATAAAAAACTTTAAACTTCTGAAAAATTATATATCCAGGGTAAAATAAAAAAGATTCATTATTGATTAATAACGGAAACTTTTCTTTCTGACACCATACTGTCAGCGAGAAATGACCCATAATACCCATAGTCCTCTGCTTCTCCGCCAGAGAGAATTGAGATTTGGTTTGGTACAAACGAACTCTAGTGGAAATAACCCATTTTTAGAATTAAAATGGCAACCGTGGAAACTTATTTACTGGTTTAAAATTACTGGTATAAAATTTAATAAAAATTTCTATGAATTCTCGTATCTCTGCTCCTATAGCCTTTGGGTTAGAACATTTTGATACCGTTTTCCTCTAGTGGAGATAAACAGTTTGTATCATTCATGCAAGGTATTTTATCGCTTTGATTTTGTTATCTTAGCTTAAAAGCTTTCAGAAATTAACACTTTAAAGCATAAGTCAGCTTGATATTACCCGCTTGCATATGCCTAATAAGAATATTCCTTCTAAAATGAATTGTTTTGGCATCAAAAATGACAGGGGGTCATTAATCTACGGGGTCAATTTTCTACAATGCACACGGAGAAATATGACCCCAAGGCCATGATTTCTACAGAAAAAGGGGTCATTTTTCTACGTAGAATATTGACCAGGGGGTCAAATTTCTACGTAGAAAAATGACCCCCGGTCAATATTCTATGGGGGTCACTTTTCGTCGTTACACCGGCGAAGGGCTTTAAATTTTGACTAATCAGCACTCAGTAACATTGAGCAGCGAGGGATCTTTATCGTGCCAACACCTTCAGGAAAGCGGGTCCTCGGTTTTTGAAGTCTTGGAAGACCCGCGACTATCACTTCAAATACCGAGCACATGACGAAGGAACAGTTGCTTTCTTTAATTTCCTACTAAGTGTCGCGGATGTATTCCGGAATTCTGATTATCGGCCATGAACAGTCTAAATTTATGTTAAACTATTTTTGTCAATTAACCTGTTCCTGATTTATTCGACTTCAGTTCTCTAACTCCCTTATTTTATTGAAATCTTATCATTGGGTTGAGAATATAATTTGTAAATTAACATTGTAGTATACTTGTGTATTTAAGATGTCGCATGTAGTGAATAAGTATTTGCTACCTGTTTTCCAACGAAATACGAACGGACGGTTTATCTACTTTATCCCATCATGTAGCACCTGGGATCTAAATAGATGTGAGGAGTGTCGAGCACGCGGTTTGGGGAGAACAAAGAAGTCTGTGTAGATAGACAGACGTACTTAGTTTTGAATGTACATCGGTACTTGAGTTAAGAATATTGAGAGAGTTAAAGCTCTATATTTTTTGGTATTTAACTATAATTATACTGTAAGACAAGTGGGTTATCGGACAGTTTTGTCCTGCTTTGGATTCGTGGCCTTTTGAGGGCGGTTCATGAATCGGGGGTTTATTGATTTAAGCGTATGACTGTCGCTTTACGGTGCTTGTAAAGTGTGGGACCCTGCGTCTTGTTCTTTTGTGTTTGTCTGTGCTGTAGAGCACTGGGCCTTAGTTTTTGTCTTCTGTTTCGTTGGATTAGTATGTTTTCTTGGCATGATTCGTAAATACGTTAAATATATTTAGTCTGTTTTAACGTTGCGCATATTTTTTTTATTTTTTCAGCGCACATTAGAGTCATAGTTCTATCCCTAAGGTCTGATTCTTATCAGACCCGATCCCTGAGTGTTGTAGGGAGGCCGATTTGGCTCTAGTCCGCCTCCTACATGTTACACTAAGTTTAGTCACGGCCGAGATTTGAACTCGCAACCTCCCGATCACGGAGCGAGCGTTTTTCCGACTGAGCTGCCGTGTAAGTTTGGAACTTTTATTCTTATATATAAAAAAAAGACAGTCGCCTTCGTGGCGCCGTGGTTAGAGCATCTGATCAACAGTCCAAAGTAAAGAGTCTATCTTTACGTATCCCACGGGTTCGTGTCCCACTGAAGGACATAAAGACCGGTCCTTAGGATGAGCTTGTATAAACCGATCGCAGTAGGTGCTGGCACGAATAAAGATTCCTCCCTGCTCAATGGCCCCCGAGTGCCTAGAATAGGACCTTCAGCTCTCCATCAGCAAAATTGATGGCATCAATCTAAGATATTCGCTTTAGGATATACTAGTATTTATTTTTTAAGTAAAGTTGAACTTAACTTACCGACATAAATTGATACATAACCTACTTGTACCAGACCATGTGAAAACAAACTTTAACATTAGAATGAACATTTCTCAAAATTATTGTTGGAAAATTTATAGATTGATTGTTTATTCTTTAATGTCTCTTTCGAGAATTTTTCACTCATATGCAGACGACACCACGACTTGCCGGTGGAGAGCTGCAAATGTTGCCTATACTCGGCACTAAGAGTCGTTGAGCAGGTATGGATCTTTTTCGTGCCAGCACGAACTGCATAACATGACATAAATTTATTCGGCCTCACCCAAACGAACGGTCTCCTCGTCCCGCATTGGGGTTATCGAATGTAGACGTATGAATTGGCAATATAATAAGATGTCTCGGTTTATTGTTACAAACGAGGTACATATGTAATTACATGTAATAGTTAAATTCCTTAAATAGAGTCACCTGCGTGGCGCAGTGGTTAGGGCGTCAGCTCTAGAGTCACAAAGAAACAAGATGTGTTTGTGAAACACTGATGCCCCCGTATGGCAACATAGAAAAGATTAAGCTTATCTTAAATGCAAATTTAATGAATTGGTACCAAAAGTAGGGTATTCTCACTTGAAAACAATTGTGAAATTTGAAAGTAAGCCAATGTAAAAGTTTTTTTAAATAAGTACAAAAATCTCCAAAGTCAAGGTCGATGTAGTTAGTATCAAATGAAAGGTCTTGCCACATAGAATACTTATGTAGAGCATGAAAGCCCTAGCCCTAACTATTCGGAAGTTATGGCCAACGGTCATTTTTTTAAAAGTAGGTCAAACTCCAAGGTCAAGGTCAAAGTTCTTGTTATCAAATGGAAGGTCTTGTCATAAGAATCAAATATGTAAAGAATGAACGCACTAGCCCTAACTCTAAACAAGTTACGGTCAATGTTTGCTTTTTTAAAGAAGGTCAATCTCAGAGGTCAAGGTCATAGGGTCAAGTTCTTGATATCCAATGGAGGGTCTTTTCACAAGAATTACATTTATAAAGTATAAAAGCCATATCACTTACCGTTCAAAAGTTATGGCCAAGGTTAAAGTTTATTCACAAGTACGGAAATCGTCAAGGTCAAGGTCAATGTTGGTATCCAACGGAAGAAATTTTTATAAACATTGCATATATGAAGTTTAAATGTCCTGGTATCTACTGTTCGAAAGATATGGCCAAAAAAAAAAAAAATTTCATGTAAAAGTGGGTCAAACTTCAAGGTCAAGGTCAAATTTGGTGGTACCCAAAGAAAGGTCTTGTCACAAGGAAAATACATATTAAATATGAAAGTAATAGCTCTACTAAATCAAAAGTTATGGACAAGATTAAAGTTTTTGCGGACAAACAGAGAGACAGACGGATACGACAAAAACTATATACCCCCGAAACTTCGTTTACGAGAGCATTAAAGGTGTAACGTCACAAAATATAAACAAATAAATTGATTATGGAAGAAAAAAACTTCTCAAGATTCAGTATCAAGGTCTGTATAATGTTTATGTCAGAAAAGGTGAATGGCACGAAAAGTATTGGAAGACATGACATTGCCAAAACATTTCTGGGCCTCTATTCTGAAAACACAAGGCTCATTAATATAATGGAGATTCTGGCAAAATATGTTATACCAATGAATTTGATCAAGATATGTCAATATTTTTTGTTACTTGCTTCTCCCATCATTGGGGTGGTCTGAAGTATTTCCTTTGGTTTAATTGACCCGGTTGAAACTATAAAAGTTTATTTGTAAAATTTCTCGTTTACATAGAAGGATATGGAAATAACGAACAGTATTCAATCTCAATTCACATTTTAGTTAAATCGTTAATAATCCATTCGACATAAAACATAATGTAACATTATGGCGATAATTTATGTAAGGGGAAAATTCCTAAATGTAACTTAACACGAGAATCTTGTTTATTCACTGTCCCCTCAATCTTCAAATCCCACTTTTCTGATTGCTCTGTGACCCAGTGATTTGTCAACTGGAACTGGAGGTCTAGTGATTGGTCAACTGTCTCCTTTAGAGTGTATGTTCAACTGGAAGTCCAGTAAGACGATGAAAACAGTTTAACGATTCTATTATTCAGAAAGAAGGCAGTTAATTGATAGAATGTTGTATTACGTCATTTTCGAAAATTTGTCATTCAGCTGAAGACGTCACCACTTGCCGAAGAAAGCGGCAATACTTTTCCTATACGCGGCACCATTAAGCTGTGACGGATTTTTTTCGTGCAAGCACCTACTGCAATATGGGACCTAGATTTAAACGGTCTCATCAAAAGGACCAATCCCAACGTCCCTCAGTGGGACCCGAACCCGCGGCGTAAGGATCGACTCCTTACTTCGCGACTCTCGAGCTTTGCCAAACCATCTTGACCTGTCTAAATGCTAAAGAAGAAGAGAGACGAATAAGAGAGTTATTGCCGATCTCACAACTATAGGCGCTAAATCCACGAAATGTGTCACTTTCAGATTTGTCAAATAAAGAAATAAACATGATTGGACCATAACTTGAGAACCCTTTGACAACTGTCATTTGGAATTGCAGAGGTCATATGGGGTAAGGGTGCATGTTGTAGAAATTTGTTACCTCTCTCTAATTATTAGAAAGTCCGAGGAAACTTTTACAGTAAAATGAAGCCAGACCATTGATTGGGTACCCTTTGATATTTGGATTCTAACTTGGAATAATTAAATAAGTTAAGTAAAGACACATTTATGACTAAATGCACTACATCATAAGGTTTTCGTTACCTTATACATGTATAAGAATGTTAACTATTTCACTCTGATGTTAAAGGTCTGCAGACTTGTGTATTAAGCTATCGTAGGACATTTTGTTTCCCAATTTAATTCAGAGAGAAGGCAATTGTTTTATTCAAAATTGTTTAACGTCAATGTCAAGAATCATATGGAGCCGCCACTATTTCCTGCTGAAAAACTGCAGATTGTTTCAATTACTCGGAACTCAGGTCCATTGAGCAGAGTGATCTTTGCGTGCCAGCACCTACTGTGACACGAGACCTCGATTTTAACGCTCTCGTCCGAAGGACCGGTCTCCAGTCCTACAAATGGGTTTGTATTCCGCTACATAATGATCAACTCCTACTCCTAGACTCTATTGCAGACACTTTTACCACC
The DNA here is from genome assembly GCF_032062105.1 of Saccostrea cuccullata. Lineage (NCBI taxonomy): Eukaryota > Metazoa > Mollusca > Bivalvia > Ostreida > Ostreidae > Saccostrea > Saccostrea cuccullata. Next base: position 316,729 of record NW_026932235.1, on the reverse strand, counting down.
GAGTCTGTGCCACGCGGGCAAGATTGAGTTGATAAGGAAATTCGATACTTGAAATATTTAATTAAACCGCTTCCGGGAGAGAGAAAGAGAAGGGAGGGGGGCTACTCAAGGATATGTTTCAGAGAAAGCTAGAATAGAAGCTACAGGTACCCAGCGGTATTCATGATTACGTAATTTATATTTTTTATTAGCTGTACTGGTCAGAAACCAGAATAGCTTATGCGATAGTAATGCGTCCGGCGTCCGTCCGTCTGTCTGTAGACAATTTTCAAAATGCTACTACTCCTACAGTTTTGGTCTAATTTCAGTATAACTTGGCACACAAGTAGACTACACTAAGATACATAATTTTGTGTATCGGTTTTTGATTTTGATGAATGGTGTTGCTGTAGTTACTAAAAATAGAAATTTTTGTGAATTTTTTTTCAAAATGCTACTCCTCCTACAGTTTTTGTCTGATTACAGTATAACTAGGCAAACAAGTAGATCACACTAAGATATATAATTCTGTGTATCGGTTTTTGATTTCGATGAACGGTGTTGCCGTGGTTACTAAAAATAGAAATTTCTGTGAAATTCTTTCAAAATGCTATTCCTCCTACAGTTTTGGTCTGATTTCAGTAAAACTTGGCACACAAGTAGACTACACTAAGAACACTTTATCAATGATCATTTTTCTATTTATTGCTATTGTAAAGTTTCAAATCCCAGCTGCTTAAGTACTTTTCTCTTCCTTCGCTATAAGTTCAAACCAGTAGAGCTTCAGTCTCGACAGAGACTTCTGGTTTTATTAATTTAACACCTTATCTTAAATTGATTGAAAACTGTTCAACGTGCCTCTCCAGAATATTTCACTGATATTGAGACGACACCATTGCCGGTGAAGAGCTGCAAAGAATGAATCCTCTAAACACTGCAATCTCGCCCCTTTTTACATGCAGAATCTTACCCTTTTAAAAGTATACACGCTATAACTTGCGCCAGTTAAAATACGATTGGAAATTTATATAATTTGTTCATCGATAAAAGTTACGAAAATACTGTAAATTACACCATTAAAATTAAACGCGTTACAAAGTTATCAAATTATAATTATTTATTATCCTGCAAGGAAAGAAAAATATCTATTTTTAAATAAATCCATCACGTGACGCCGTCGCTACTTTTAGATTGATAAACACACGTGGTGTTAAGAAAACAAAGTAGGCCGTTTGAGATACTACTCACTTTTGACGTGGATGGCAAGCGTCTTACTCTTAATGGTACTAATCTTTTAACGTATTCGGTATCAACCATCTTTTCTGTTATGACTAATATTGACCTTATATTAATAATTGTTTTCAAAATGCAACATACCTCGTTGTCTGTGATTTCCCGTGGACATGTGTTTCTATATATAGGCTTACTGTCTACGCACTTCCTTCATCAATATTCATGAAAAAACTGAATTCTTAATTCCTAGATATGTTTAATTGTTTTCTTATTACAACGACATCTATAGTACAATTTTGTGGAAAGTATTATTTTTCATTACACTTCATGTCTTTGAAATCATTAATAATTTTGTTTCACACAAAATTCGGCGTTCATATAGCGTATATGAGTTTAAATAAGACAATTGTTATCTTATAGCTAAAGTCTACAAGTATATTCTGTATTGATACTAATAAAGGATTGTTTAGGAAAGAGACTTTCAATATATACATGATATCGATGAAATAAAGTCGCGTATTTCACTGTAAAACTTTGCCATTACGGCTATGTAGGTCATCGTAGAACAAGTATTTGAATGAGAAGGCGGGGCGTCTATCAAGCGTGCGATTTGTATGAATACATTAGAGTGTGTTCGAATTGTACTTAGTTTTATGATGAAAAGACACCTAAAACCTCTTATTTAGTGATAGAGACCGACCAAATATAAGTGCCCTTTTTTAATTTGTCAGGCTTAACCTCGTTTTTTTTCTGTTTAACTTACGAGTCATATTTGAAATGATTTATTAGAAATTCGTCAAATAATTTATATATATTTACACTTGCAAATGTTTTGTCTTATATAACATTATTTGAGTGGGTCGTTTTTACATCCCAATAAAACAGGTTTGGGGTCAAGAGGTCATATGATAAATACCGCGCATGAATACATTGACCTCCTCAGAACTGGGTCACTACTTTTACTACGAACGTAAACAAACCCGGCTGAAATCAAATAAAAGGCGTTGAAACACAATGTCGCATTAAAAATAAAATAATTTTAATAAATAAAATAAATCTGTTCAAAAAAACTTTTTTTTACATTACATAAAACTTTTTTTATTCATTTATCATAATACACGTCTGCTTTTAACCCCCCTACCAAAACAATGGCTGAGTTTGGCGATTTTGACCTCTGTGATAACGACCCATTGCTGTATTTTCTGTTTGACAATGATATTATGGCCGCTCTGGACCTCCCTTTTATGGCTCCAGCAGGCGTTGAAGAGACTGAAGAGGTCGAGAAGGAGCTGAAAATGTCTGATATGGAGGGACTTTCTAGCCCTGGTATGCCTGCCCCCCCCCCCCCCCTACTAAGAGATTCTAGTCCATGTCTGAGGAAAATTTGAAAGAATTTGAGGAATCCAGACAATCTGTCTCAACAAAACGAAATACCCAATGGGCAGTGAAACTCTTTCAAGGTACATAATTTTAAGTACTGCTTAAAAATAACAACAAACTAAAACAAGGAGTATAAATAATAAATAAATTGAACCAATGATAAATAAAACAATGCTGATATTAATATATCCTTGTAAATAAGGCAAAAGCATGTTCTACCGGTATGTTTACAGTGAAACAATACATTCACCAGCACAAAGGTATACCAGATTTTTCTCTGCAGTCTACAAACAGATGATTGTTTAATACAGAATTAAAATGTAGGCCAACAGCTTAGCAAGCAAGCAAACAAACAAACAAACAAATGCAGAAACTAACATATCAATATAACAAATCAAACAATGCAACATGCAAACTAAAAAATTCTTTAATTCTTTGATTTTGTCCTTAAGCTGATCTACTTCAGTTTTTTCATTTTCATGGTCATCTAAATAGAGGAGATTCATTATTTGAATGGGATCAACCCGACTTTGACAGGTAGGGCAGGTCTTGAATTTGTTCAACCACCTGGATAGGCATTGTTTATGGAATGTGTGCCCACAAGGGACAGCTCTTACGGCCACTGATGTGTCGTTGTCATAGGGTTCAGTGCAGACGTTACAGTGGCCCTTCATGTCATTGGTATAATTACCTGCAAGATTAATCAATCGAATCAAAACAAGAGTCTGGACATCAGGCCCACTGGGGCCCTTATTTAAGAAGGCCAGCTATTTTACTCTGACGTAAGGATCTACAGGCATAGTTAAGAATCTATTTTAGGATATTTCATTTTCCCCCATGTGGTTCAAAGAGACAACAATTGATTGATTATTATTCTGTGTCTCTCGACAATGTTTCACTCATGCGGAGACAGGGCACTACCTTACAGTGGAGAGCTGTAATTTTTTCCTATACTCGACACTCTCATCCATTTAGGCAGGGGGATCTTTTTCGTGCCATCACCTACTGCGACACGGGACCTCGGATTTTACGGCCTCATCCGAAGGACCGGTCTCTACGTTCCATTCGAACCCGCGATGTATGGATACATTCCTTACTCAGCGACTCGAGAGCAGACGCTCTAACCTGTGTGCAACAACACAACACTAAAGGAGAAGGGGGTATTCTGTTTTACTCTTGTGTGTCTTATATTTAAGTTATACTTACTTTTGCATAATACAAGGACACTGACTACCAGTTTACAAAACCTTATGTTTAGATTATAAATTATTTTGTCAAAATTCCAGGATTTAGACCAATTTATTGAATAACTTTTTTGTCGTATATGCAAATGACTATTAAGTAAAGTACATTATAAATACTATCTACGGCGATCTTTGAGATATTCTTGGCTTTAACTCACTCTATTTCGCCGTCATCTGGGCCGCACTTCTCAGAGCGGGGCTCTAGGAGGGATCGAGAGACGCTATACTATGACGGGGAGTTTAACGATCATTATCTTTGCTTTTCACCACTATATGATCATCGTTTGTATTCTCTGCTAATTTCAAAACTGTTATTTATAATAAATTCTAAGAAAAGACATTTATTCCTTCTCATTGGTTCACAATATCATAATTTGTATTCACCAGAAAGAATTTTCTTTAGTGACTGAGCTGTGACTCACAGACTTCTCGTTTTAATCTTTCTTTGGTTATCGAACAGAAAAGATAAATTTCCTTCAAAAGATTGAATAATTAATTGTGTTCACTCACAATACTTTTCCTTTTCTATGGTGTGTGTGTGTGTGTTTTAACATGTACATGTAGCGCACATTTTAGTAGACAGACAAAAAATCAAAACTTATCCAGTGTATCAAAGTCAGAAATAATAAAAATTAAATTAACCATTCAGATTCATTGCATCATCCCGGCAGATTTATATTAGACCTTCAGATTCATCTGCGCTAAGGTGACTTATATGATCTAGAGCCTATCGTAGTACTTAGCAAGACATTTGACCATGTACAAGTCTTTCAAATAGTAATATTTGACGTTTATATTTTTAAAATTAAATATTATTATTTTATGATTTTAAAAAGCCGCGCTGAAGATTTTCTTTGGGGTCCCATGTGGATGTCTCAAATTCACTAATCTGGAATGTGTAATTGCAAACCATTACAATTGCTTTGTCTCCAGCTCCCAAGAGGTTACTGATTTGAACTTCCTACTCGTCTGGAAAGGAAAGTTTTTCACGCAAGAATTTTTATCTTATTCATCTTTATATGATTCAAGGTTTGTGGAAGTCTCAGAAAAGGTCTTATAAAATGTTGACATTTGTACCCCATAAAAGGAAGAAAATACAGTTTTAAAGAAGTAAGATTTTCCTGAATTGAGCCCTTAATACCAATGCTTATTAGCATGATATTAAGTTAAAAGTGATTTGTGATGTCCTGCAAGGAAAGCAAAAGCCTTTTACACTATATATTATAGAATACATGACGGAAATAGAAGACATATAATACTAAATAAGTATAAAAATCATGACAATTTCTTTGAATGCCTGGATACCTAATGTTTTATAATCTAAAATATATTTGTTGTTCAATTTACAATTAGAAAATGTATAGCTGATTTTCCTATTCACTTTTTCTGAATATACATTAGAGATTTGACGATTTTCACTGTATAATATGATTAACTTTAATGTTTAAATTTAAAGAAACACTGGGTAAATTTACATTACATTGTGGATTCAGAGATATTTTTGTGAGTATTTTCGATTACTTGACTGCTAATTTTATGAACCTGAGGATCGGACTACCTTAAAGGAATATGTCTCTAAAATGTTTGAAAAAGTTTTATAGCCCTAGTTCGGAAAATATATTTTGAGTTTCCTGAAAAGTTACATTTGATTCACAAACCAATTTTTCGTAGCGGTAATTTTTTTTGGTTGAATTTGATTGAAATATTTTACTTGCCAATCTTAAAATGTCATATATAGGTATGAAGGTATTCCTCCCTTGATAAGACCTAATGTTGTAAAATATCATTTCATTTAGTTAGAATATCAATAAATACATATAATAAATAATAATTAATGCTGCGCTAGAACGAATCAAGATAACTTCTGAGGCTCGGATATAGAACCTTCTCTCCAAGGGAGTGAAGGGGGGGGGGGGGGTTCCAACTCAGTCAAAAATTTAAAACCCATAAAGTAAATAAAAGATAAACAATTAATCCATTATTGAGATAATTTTTTACTAAAGGTCATTGTTTCCAAAGTAATACGGTTCGTTAAAGTAAAATGTAATTTCTTTCCTTTGAGGAATCAGATTAAAACCAATTTCTACTTTCTATTAATAATGAATGGATTATTCCGGATATTTAAAGTTTTCAATCCGAATAGACGAATACCTGTTCAAGTGTGTTCAGTCATGCGGTTCAATAGAACCGGTTTCAATAGAGTAGTGTTTTGAAGCCAGTTTAGGGCGACACGTTGAGCTGTTAACAAGTTGGGTTTATAAATCCAACTTGTCTTTACATTTTAAAATGTGTATTATTAATACATTTAAGATGTTTCGTGTCGTTGCTACTGCATTAATTGTGTTGTACATGTATTATTTGGTATCAGGGAGTAATGGGTTTTAAAGCAGACTTGTCGTCCACTATAGTTATAATTATGTGCGACATTGTATTATGAAATCGTGTTCGGAAAGTTCCTTTGGAAGTCATGTGGTTAATGTGTTTATATAGGGTCTACCAAAGCAAAACATGCTCTTTACTATTATAACTATATGGAGGGGTAGGGGGTATCATATAATGTACTCAGTGCTCACAGTACCTTTAGTTTCATTTGTGATTGAACGCAATCACTGCATGTTTATTTGTTAATAAATACTTGCTAAGAAAAGCCTTTTCTCTTATATTAAAAAAGAGACAAATAAAAGACCCATGTATCTTTTTATATAATGCGTGGGTTGATATCATTTTCAAACCCCCTTTTTATTTGCTCTTAATAAATATCGAACAGCTTTATAAAATTAAAGCCTTTTGAAAAAACTATTTTAAAAGATTTTTTTCAAAAATAAATGGAAAGCTATACAGCAAAAAGGATAGGTAATTAGGCCTTATTGCTGAAAGCATTCCAGAAAATCTCCTGCCATTAAAATTCGGTAAATTAGATAAGTATGACCAGAATTAGAAGATCGGCTTGTCTTTTCTTTCAGGTTAGCAGTTATTGATTTATATTTTAATAATAAAGTGCTTTCGATCTCTGTTACCATGTGATTTAACAGTCGCAAATTGTAGAGAGAGTATACATATCGACTAATGAGGTTGTGTCAATTTATCCCCAATAGAACAGCTGTGAATTCAGCATTAACTAACAGTTATGCTTTTGTTCATATTTAAAATTGATTCTTTAAGTGTCCCTTTGAGAGAATTTTCAGTCAAATTGATTCCTTGACAAGCAAGTGTACATGGCTTTTTTTAACGTGCCAGCATTACTTTTGTCACGGGTCCTTGGCTTCTCCCTACCCCAGTTGGATTCCAGATTGCAATGTAATGATCAACTTTTTACTTCGCAACTGAAGTCTCTCTCATAATTTTTATTAATGTAGAAATGGGATAGTGTAGTCATTTTCACTCAATTTCTCTTTTTAGCTCTACTGGTCAGAGACCAGAAGAGCTTATGCGATAGTAATGCGTCCGGCGTCCGACCGTCTGTCTGTCCGTCTGTAAACAATTTTTCAAAACGCTACTCCTCCTACAGTTTTGGTCTGATTTCAACATAACGTGGCACACAAGTAGACTACACTAAGATACATAGAATAGTACATCGGTTTTTAATTTCGATGAACGGTGTTGCCATTGTTACTAAAAATAGAATTTTCTGTGAAATTCCTTCAAAACGCTACTCCTTCTACAGTTTTGGTCTGATTTCAATATAACTTGGCACACAAGTAGACTACACTAAGATACATAGAATAGTGCATCGGTTTTTAGGTCACCTGAGTAAACTCAGGTGACCTATTGCTATCCGTTTTCGTCCGTCGTCGTGCGTCGTCAGTTGTGTGTTAACATTTGAACATTTTCAGCTTCTTTTCGCAACCACTGCACCAATTTCAACCAAATTTGGTACAAAGCATTTATGGGTAAAGGGGAACAGAAATTGTGAATTTCATGATCCCTGCCCCCCTGGGGCCTGAGGGGTGGGGCCAAAACCACTAAAATTAACGCAATCTTTAAAAATCTTCTTCTTTACTCCTGGACATCAAGCAGTCAAACTGTTTGCATGATTGTAATCAGCATTGAGTCCTCTTCCAAAATTGTAAAATTCATTGCCCTGGGGTCAGGGGTTCTAGTGTTAGGGCGGGGCTAAATAAGTATATAGTGAAAATTCATTATTTCTTTGAAAATCTTCTTCTCTGCTCCTGGGTATTAAAGAAACAAATTAAGTACATAGTTATGATGAGCAAGAGTGCCTCTTCCAAAAATGTGAAATTTATGGCCCCAGGGTTAGAGGTTCTGGTGTTAGGTTGGGGCTCTATTGATTATATATACTGAAAATACATGAGTTCTTTGAAAATCTTCTTCTCTGCTCCTGGGTATAAGATAAACTAACCAAGTACATAGCAAGAGAGTCTCAGCCAACATTGTGAATTTTATGGCCCCAGGGTAAAGGGTTCTGGTGTGTGTGTGGGGGGGGGGGGTTCTATTGATTAGATAGTGAAAATACATGAATTCTTTGAAAATCTTCTTCTCTGCTCCTAGGCACAAGATAAACTAACTAAGTGCATAGTTATGATAAGCAGGAGTGACTCAACAAAAATTGTGAATTTTATGGTCCCAGAGTCAGGGGCTCTGGTGTTAGGGTGGGGCCCTATTGATCATATAGTAAAAATACATTTATTCTTTGAAAATCTTCTTCTCTGCTCCTGGGTATCAAATAAATCACCTAAGTACATAGTTATGATGAGCAAGAGTTCCTCTACCAAAATTGTGAAATTTATGGCCCCATGGTCAGGGGTTCTGGTGTTAGGGCTGGGCTGTATAGATTATATAGAAAAATACATGAATTCTTTGAAAATCTTTTTCTCTGCTCCTGGGTATTAAATAAACCAACTAAGGCCACACCAATTTAATTTCTTGGTCTTCGGATTTTTTACAGAAAAAAAATGGGGCGAGCGAGCGATTTGAAAATTTTAAAATTAAAAAGCTGAAGTTTAAAAACAGAGGAGCGGTGTAAAATGAAAAGAGGCGAGCGATAATATTTTATTTTTTAAATACCTGTTTATTTCAATTCATAGTGATTCAAGTAGGAATCATACATCATGTAAATGTCCAATTCACATCATTTTATCTTTTACACCTCTTGGGCAGAATATTTTTCCTCCAAGTTCTAGGGTCTCTGTGAATATTTTCATATTGAAAGTTGAAAAAAGCTTGAATAATTGAATATTGTTCATAAAGAGCAGACATATAAGGGTCTATATCATCCAGAAGATTTTCAGTACTTTCAGCAATGGACACACACAGGTGGAAGGTAGTGCTTTAAAGTACTTGAAAAATAACTGTGCAGTTTGTGGCCTCCTTTACTACTAATTCCTGGATCCTCTGTATCCTCTGGTACCAGGTATAATATTGATCCCCTTTTAAACAAATAAATAGCTCCTCCTACAACAACTTTCCATTATGAAAAAACAGTCTCACAATACATGTATATCAATCTAAAATAAATTGAAGCGTAAGCTTGTAGGTATCTGAAACTGCAATTCAAACCATAAACAGGTAATCATCCCTTCTACTTAAATTACCTTTTTTTACTGTAGAGTATAGACATATCTATGTTTTGACCACTCTCCACATACATTTTATTTTAATATCTCAAACTTTCTGGGTCTTAAACACTTCCCTGTTTTTCTATCATCTGTGTCTTCTCCATACACCTATGACATGCTTTATGAAAAGTCAGATTCAAATAAGTTTTTACAAAGTTATGCCCTTATCGGACAATAGTGAAAAGGAACGCAATTGACATTTCGTTTGACATAATATCACTGCTTCTTAATTCATAATATCTATTTCATTAGGCTTGTAACAAACACATCTGTATAATAGACATGGCAGTTTAAACAAAGATACAAAGTAACTTACATGAAAGTGTAGTAGATATTTCAGAAACATCGATATCAGCATTGTCTGCAAGAATGTACAGGCATTCTTGATATATTTCTATGCTAAACTCCTTACCAGAATACTGACATTGAGTGACAATCCGGCGCCAAAGATTTGTGATACAATCAGTGTAATTCAGGAATAAACATGTGCATTTATTAAAGCCTTGATTTAAAACGCAACCGTGACTTGGAATGAAAAAATGAAAGTTAGAGTCGAAAATGATGCGGAAAACGGAACGAAATATTCCGGATGCGGGAAATTTTTTTTAATATTATTTTTTGGAAAGTTATAAATTACGTGCGCGCGGGTCCGGCGACCAAGATATTGAATTGGTGTGGCCTAAGTACATAGTTAAGATAAGCAAGAGTGCCTCTACCAAAATTGTGAAATTTATGGCCCCAGGGTCAGGGTCTCATGTTAGGGCGGGGCTCTATTGATTATATAGTGAAAATACATTAAATCTTTGAAAATCTTCTTCTCTGTTTCTTGGTATGAAGCAGATGAACTACCTATATAGTCATGATGATCAAGGACCCTTATCTTCTAGAATTGTGAATTTCAAGGACCCTGGGTCAAGGGGGGGGGGCTGTACTTATATACTAAAAATGAATTGTTGAAATCTGTTCCTTTGTATTTATAAAACTTTTTTTATTTTTTGATAGGCAATTTTAAGAGTGCCTTTTTAAAATTTGTGCAATGTGTGGACCTAGGGTCACGGGTTTATGTCCCAGTGATAGGGGCACTACTGATTATTGCTGAATATTACTGATTAGTTGGAATGCATTTTTGTTCCCCTACCCTTCATATGGGTATTCAGTAACCAAGCTACGCAACTGCTAAGTGTACTGTTATGATGATCAATGGTGCCTCTTTCAAAATTGTAAATACCATATATCACCTGGCTTAAGTTAAAACATGAATCAAATTAAATAACTGGAAAGTTGTTGCATAATGTTCAGGTGACCTATAAGGCCCGTGGGCCTCTTGTTGATTTTGATGAACGTTGTTGCCCTGGTAACTATAAAAAAAAAATTTCTATGAAATTCCTTTAAAACGCTACTCCTTCTACAGTTTTGGTCTGATTTCAATATAACGTGGCACACAAGTAGACTACACTAAGATACATAGAATAGTGCATCGGTTTTAAATTACGATGAACGGTGTTGCCATTGTTACTAAAAATAGAATTTTCTGTCAAAATCCTTCAAAACGCCACTCTTTCTACAGTTTTGGTCTGCTTTCACTATAACCTGGCACACAAGTAGACTACACTAAGATACATAGAATAGTGCATCGGTTTTTGATTTTGATGAACGTTGTTGCCCTGGTTACTAAAAATAATATTTTCTATGAAATTCCTTCAAAACGCTACTCCTTTCTACAGTTTTGTCTGATTTCAATATAACGTGGCACACATTTATTCTCTGAGGCATGCGATATGGTGGGATACATTTTCGCTCAATTCTGATGTCAACTTCCTGTTTGTCTGTGCATCTGTCTGTTTCATACATTACCATAACAAATCTTAAATGCAGTTTTCTCATTAGCTATTCATAGCGGATACTTGAAATTTTATTACACTCTTTGTCGATGCATTCCATATGGTGGAATTAATTCTGACATGAATCTGATGTCAACTTGATATTTTTTTGTGCATCTGCCTGTAATTGAACTTGTGTATATTAACATGATAGTATTCATTTACATCAGAGGTATTATTTGTGAGCATTGGCTCACAGATTTCTTTGCTTTTCAAAATATTTGAACTTCTGTCGTTATCTTTTAAATTATCACAATTTAATTCACCAAGTAGAATAATATTTTCGTCATTCAAACAATATTTTGAGTTCCACTGTCTACTATCATGTTCACTGTTTAACAGTATCATTCTACCGTCTGCTGATTTATGAGTTTAAAGTGGAATTTTGCATTAATTAGTATTGAAACACCTTTGCTATGTGACGATGCGGAAAAACAGTGAAAGGATGCACTATTCCATCTAGAGTTAGTTATACATATATTCTCTTTCTAATACAAAATGAGTTTATTGTTAACAAGCAATATCACAATTACTATTGTTTAACCAATCATTTAAAATTACTCTTTTTTGATAGTCATTTAAACCTCTGTAGTTCAGAGATACATATTTAACTGAAGCCATCGAAAATAAAAGTCAGGCACATCAAGTTATTTATTTATAAAGTTTTCAATACCTTGTTGTGTGTTTTTTCTGCCTCTTGGAAGGGAAACAGAGCGCTGTTTGGTTTTACGTAACTTGTCCGCAAGTCGCTGGATTATCTTTCCGAACTTGTTCTGCCCAGACCACGCATCCGGATCAGTGTGTGCTGTTTTCAAGGCGTCCAAACCGGTACCCCAGTACAGGTCGTAAACGGAATGGGAGAACGTTGTATCGGGTCTGGAGGACGTACGATCTTTCATATCTTTGAGCTGATCTATCGTAGCGCAAAAGATTTGCTCCATGACGTCATCTGCTTCTTTTTTCCATTCAGGGGTACTAGTGACTGTATTGCCTATAAGTTGGAGCTGACTTGGTATCACGTATCCTTTCGGCTGCAACAAGATTACCGGTGCAGACAGCTTTTGTGAGCTGGTACGCCTGTTCTGCAGATTTGAAATTTTCGCCAAAAACCTTGAGATCACAAGGATAGATATTTGATAAGACATTTTTTCTCCTTGAATATTCACAACATTTTTTGATTTTCTATATATTTCTGACAGATTTCTGAGCCCGTTTCATGTCCTGGCGATTTACAGGCAGCACTCTTTTTTTCATTCAAGCAGTTACGGGCATGGTGATCACTCTCCCAGCATTTTGTACAAGCTAGTGGGGACTTCTCAGATTCTTGTTCACGATGTAGAATTTTACATTTGAGGCCAGTGCAGTAGCTAAACCTTGGAAGAGGTTTACACGTAAGTGGCTCGACATATATGAAGCGATTTCCATTTAACACATTTGTCATTTTGTTATTTGAGGGGTTTCTGATTTTCTCGTATTTCAAATCACTTTTTGGGCGAGCACCTAGTTTTGTAAGCATTCGAGTATAGCACTGTCGTCTACTGACAACGGCACTCCGCAAATGGTGACTTTTAGAGCCTTGTCACTAGGGTTCTGAAGCCCAACAGCGTAAGGATTTGTGTTGTAGACATCAATATGAAGGTTCTTGAAGTCAATGCCATCAAGTAAAACAGAATCCCTGTTTTGTTTGTCATTGAGATAGATTCTCCATAGGTTTCTATCAAGTTGAATGCATTTAATCGCATCGGCAACGACACTGTGATTGACAGCATCGAGACTATAAAAGTTTGATATACGTTCGTTTTCCTCTTTGGGTAGATCACTATCTTTTATGTATACGGGTTTAAGCAATTGTGCCATTTTGCCATATAAATAAAGCAAGAAAAATGTTCAAACACTAACGCATTCACAAGTATTCACAGGTAAGTAACTATATACACAGAAGATATACACATCGACACATTGAGGACTGAGATCTAAGCTATCGTCGATTTAAACGAATTATATCCCATGAAAACACAAAAAAGCATCCAAATCACATCCACATCACACCGAAACCTCTTTTCACAAAATTTCGGTTATATATTTTGGATATGTAACTCGCAAATAGAGCGAACGGTCAAATTGACAGGGAGCGGTGAAAACACGTCCTCCCCGCTCAGTGTCCCGTGACTTCTCCCATCGTGCCACACCTGTTGTGACACTGGGCCTCGGTTTTTACGGTCTTATCCGAAGGACCGCCCCATCTAGTCGCCTTTTACGGTCGTCCTCTCCATCTTAATAGAGAAGATTCATTAACTGAATGGGATCAACCCGACTTTGACAGTTAGGACAAGTGTTCGATCTTTCCAGCCACTTTACAAGACATGAATTGTGGAACATGTGTCCACAAGGTACAGCACATTTTGATGTGTCGTTGTCATAGGGTTCAGTGCAGATGTTACAGTGGCCCTTCATGTCAGTGGTATAATTACCTGCAAGATAAATCAATCGAATCAAAACAAGAGTCTGGACATCAGGCCCACGAGGCCCTTATTTAAGAAGGCCAGCTATTTTACTCTGACGTAAGGATCTATAGGCATAGTTATGAATCTTTTTAGGATATTTCGTTTTCCCCCATGTGGTTCAAAGAGACAGCAATTGATTGATTATTATTCAGTGTCACTCTTAAGAATGTTTAACTCATGCGGAGACATGGCACTACTTGACAGTGGAGAGCTGTAATTTTTTCCTATACTCGACACTCTCATCCATTTAGGCAGGGGGATCTTTTTCGTGCCATCACCTACTGCGACACGGGACCTCGGATTTTACGGCCTCATCCGAAGGACCGGTCTCTACGTTCTACATAGGGATTCGAACCCGCGATGTATGGATACATTTCTTACTCTGCGACTCGAGAGCAGACGCTCTAACCTGTGTGCAACGCGAGCGGGATTTGTTTTTCTGTTGTGTTTCTTTCTATTGAATAAAGAAAAAACTGTTAGATGTAGATGTCAGCTTCGGTAGAAAAATTTTTTTTTGATAGTCTCAGGTGAAAATTTAAAAGTGTCTTTTCTTTTTAAATTAAATGTGTATCATTTTTTTTTCAATTTCTACAAAATGTTGCTAAGGGCAATAACTCACGTCGTAGTTCTTCATTCTCCATTTTTTCTTTTTAGATTTCTTTTTTTTTCTTTACGTTTGTCTAATTTTTCTCTTTCCCCTTTGTTCCTTGTTGTATAATTATGTGTATTTGTTTTATGTATACGGCATATCTGTATTTGTTTTATGTATGATGACATGATTCCAAATAAATACTACTACTCAGTACTCACTAATACTTACTTTTAAGCTCTTCGTTTTCATTTTTTTCTTCTGATATTTTTCTTTCATTCTCTTATTTTCTCTTTTGTTTTCTGTTGTGTAAAGATAGAAAAATGTTTGAGGCATATTTCAGATTCGGTAAAAAAAAAAATTAGTTAAATAGTTCTGATGAAAAGATATTGTAAAGAAAAAAAAATTAAAAGTGTATTCTTTCTATATATTAAGATTTTATCAATTTTTCAATTTAAAAAAAAAAAAACGTTGCTAAGGGGAATAACTCATCATACATCTTCATTGACATTTTCCCTTTCTAGTCTTGTATATTCTTGTATATTTTTCTTTACAGTCTATCTTTTTCCCCTTTTGTCCTCCTATATTTTTCTTTTATTTTTTGTTGTTTTTCCTTCGTTTTCTGTTGTATAAAGAAAGAAAAATGATTGAGGCATATTTCAGCTTCGACAGGGAAACCACTGATTCCTTGTATGATACGTGTTTACTGTAATTATTTTAGCTATTTTCATTTACCGTTGATGTAATACTCATACGTTTTTGCAAAATCTAGGCGTCATTTTAGTTTCCAGGCGTAATTATTTTTCGTCCTGGCGTCAATTACTTTTCTGGACGAAGCATTTTGACGTGGAGACCGGTCCTTCGGACGAGACCGTATAAACCGAGGTCCTGTGTAGCAGTAGATGCTGGCACGAAAAAGACCCCTCACTGCTCAAAGGCCGTGAGTGCCGAGCATAGGACAAAATTTGTAGCCCTCCATCGGCTAGTGGTGGTGTCTCCATATGAGTGAAAAATTCTCGAGAGGGACGCCAAACATACAATCAATCAATCAGTTATTTGCATTTTTCGCAGCAACTTCTTGCCCAATTCCTGTTGGTTTCCTCTTGAGTTACGTAAGCAACCTGTATATCATCGTACATGTACAGACACCAACTGTCGCCTGGAAATCCTTCTCCAAGTATGTCCCAATATTAGGAAGAACATTTCGTACAGGTTGAACCGTTTTATACATTATTTTCCTATAAATATACTGTTGTATGAACCTAAAATTGCACTACTTTAAAAGATGAATATTATTCGGTTTTCTTGCAACAAATTTGTATTGAAAACAAATTTTCCATCAATTTAATTACAAAAGCAATACAAGAATTAAAAAAAAAATGTAAAGACAATTATAATTATGCATGTACAAGGTGCACTCTTAATATGATTTAGTTTCAAACAGTATCGTCTGTAAATTTCTCATTTACTGTTACATGTACACTGCATTTAAGCTTTGACTAATACCGTAAATTACTTTGTATTCATGAAAACTTTAAATTTTACATTAATGCACAAGATGGTCTGCTCAAAAGAAAGTTCATTTTCCATAGATTTTTATAGGTATAAATTATATGAACACGTATATTGAGCGATAACCAGAATTCATCAAAATTCTGATCTGCTTATAAATACTTGATATTATACTATAATTATATCTAATATAAAAAGGTGTCTTGTAAATGTGATGAATATATTTCAGCTATCCGCTTTTAGATGAATAGAACATGCAAAAGACTATAAAAGCTGAATTATGTACCTCCAATTGTCTGTTTAACTCCTCAAGTTCCATCTTGCATAGGACTATAAAAGCTTAATTTGTACCTCCAATTTATTCTCTGTCTCTGATTTTCTCTGTGATTTTTCAGCCATGCTGTCGTTAACTGATTTTTATTTGAAAATTAAAATAAGTACAACTTTACGGCTATTTTCATCTTTCTAAAAATTGTATCAAAATAAAAAAATCTTTAACGAAAAAAAATTGAATATTATAACAGATAAAAATATTTAATATAATAAATAATTAAATTAATTAACTTCAGAAATATATTTTATTTGAATATTTATAATTCATCTGTGTAATTTTGTAGTTTTTAATTTTAAAAATTAAAATTAAGTGTAATAAAATATATACATTTATTTGGTCAAAAGTGGTAACTTTTGCTTCGTGATAAAGCTATAAAAAAATTCAGAATATTAAACAGATGATTTACTGATCTCGCTGATCAAAACTAAACCTTTCGTTAAATAACAAAATGAAATACATGTGTATAGAAGTACCTTACATTTTCTCCCATGCATGCTCAATATTTCCCTATGAATTTACCAAGACAAGAAAAAAAGAGTCTTTTTCAGCTATCCGCTTCTAGATGAATAGAAACATGCAAAGGCCTATAAAAGCTGAATTTTGTACCTCTAACTCCATCTTCAAGCCTTCATTCTCAGCTTCAGCCATTCTATAAAAAAAGTTCAAAATATTAAACAGATGATTTACTGATCTCGCTGATCAAAACTAAACCTTTCGTTAAATAACAAAATGAAATACATGTGTATAAAAGTACAGATGAATAGAAACATGCAAAGCTTAATTATTTACCTCTAATCTCTGTGATTTCTCCGTCTCCATATTTTCAGCCATTCTATAAAAAAAATGTATCTCTAATTTCAGCTACTGGATACAGAGTTCATTTTAATTGTCATTTGGAATGTTACCATCCACAGTTTCACTAATATTTGCTGTGGTATTCCACTTATACACTATATAGCTTTCTTAGGTGAAAGAACAGTCATTTTAAATGGTATCATCCTCCACAGCCATAACTGGTATTTTATAGCGTGTCATGCAACACTGGCACAAAGCGTTTCCAATTTCGCATTGATGAGGAATATTCAATCTCCATCACCCATTTTATATGCATCACAAGTGTCTCTTAATATAAGAGCAGTTTTCATGAATGATGCACGCCAAACTGCAATCTTGTCTGCGTGCTGGGTGTCGTGAACTGTTCCAGCACTAAACAAGGATAAGGTGTTAGGGTTAAACTGTTGAGGAGATCCATTGATTTCTTCTTAACCCATGACAATCATGGCAGCCCCAATAATGAATGCATCTAAAGAAACCTCCTCAAATGCAAAATGAGCTCTAATTAACAACCACAGATATAAGTACATGTTACACATCTGAATATTAAATGAAAGACGGCATATGCCTAGATTTTTATAAAGTGAGGTTCACTCTTAAAACATACCTGAATGCCTCCACAACTCTTTCTTTTCCAGTGACATCAACTCTTTGAATAACATTTCTTAACTGAAATAAAGTTCAAAGGAAGCGGATGGTTTGAAGAGCTCCTGGTGTATGAACTGTAAAATAAATTATAGTTTCGTGTAAAAGAATCTTATCAAGTAGAAATTTTCATAAAAATAAGAACTTAAATTTATAAATCAAAAATTAAATATTAACTTTTCAATGTGTTTTTATTAATATAATATATTTTTTCTTTTTCAATCAGAAATGGGGAAAAAAGTATTTCTGAACTTAAAAATCTATGGACATAAAAGCTGCAAAGCTTCCCCTTCTGTAAATCAAAGCGTGATATGTTTTGAGTTTTATTGTCAATACGCGAGTCTCGAGATTGTAATTCTTCTACAAAACAGGCGCAAATAAGTATCCGTATAAAAAAGGAAGTGGGACAATTTGATAGTGTATACAAACGTTCATGAATAAAGAACGATGTTTTTAGCTTATAAAAATTTTTTAATGTTAGAGAAAGATAATAATGTTAATCAGTGATGCATCTGATAATTTTATAAAGCTCACCTATGCATATTTACAAATCTATTTCAAATTAGGATACTTGAAAACGGAAGAAATGTCAAAGTCTTTATAAGATGTAAAAGATTTTCTTCATTGTTCAATTCTTTTCTAAAAAGTTTGTGACCTGGTTTTTTGAAGTTATGATACAGGAAAAATCATTTCGATTGTCGGCTTGCAACTATCAGATGCATCTGTACCGTAATGATTAGAGGTTCATACCTCACTGTCCACAGTTTTACTCGTCTGAAAAGTCTCACATTCACTTATACATTCTTTTTTGTTCCGATATTTTTTGCTTTAAAAATGATTTCGGACATTAATTCGGCTATCCTCAAGTAGAAGAGTGCATCCTGACAATCATTTACTTGTCAAAGAATTTCTGGAGTTGAGCCCCCCCCCCCATTTTTAAGTTTGTGACTACGCCTCTGGACTCGGATTCAGCAAGGAAATGATGCTAATATAGGCATCATCTCAATGTGAAGCTAATATTGCTTTTCAAAGGAGTGTGATTGTGGAGTGTTCCAAATAAAGTGCTTGAAACAGTAATCAGCACACTTAGGAATGAAGCAGTTTTTTGAACGATACCAAAATTAGTTCATTGAAGGAAATAATTGTGCTTGCGAAAAGTTGATTTTACTAATAACACTGACGTTCTTAGGGTTTTGCGTGACAGAATACGCCAGTAATATGAGGCTGTCTGAGAGTTGTATCGAGAGACAAGTATCGAGTAATATCACAGTCGATCCTATTTATATTAGAAGTTACATTAGTCGCTCTAACTGTTCAATTTAGAGTACATTATACAATATTACATCAATTAAGCTGGCTCGGTTTATGACCAGAAATCTTATACAATATTACATCAATTTAGCTGGCTGGGTTTTTGACCAGAAATCTTAGTAAAGTCGGAATCTTTGACATGATGGCATCTTTATGATATAAGTGTTGGTTTAGGAGAGAAGGAATAGTGGCTGGTATTAACTTCCTTATAAAACAATAAACTCAGTCGTCCCGTGGGGATCCGGATTAGAATAGGTCCTCAGTACCCCCTTTGTCCCGTGGGGATCCCAATTAGAATAGGTCCTCAGTACCCCCTTGCTTGTCGTAAAAGGCGACTTAATGGGGCGGTCCTTCGGATGAGCCCTTATAAACCGAGGCCCCGTGTCACAGCAGGTGTGGCACGATAAAGGTCCCTCCCTGCTCAAAGGCCGTAAGTGCCGAGCATAGGCCTAAATTTGCAGCCCTTGACCGGCAATGATGATGTCTCCATATCAGTGAAATATTCTGGAGAGGGATGTTAAACAGTATCAATATAAACTCAGTCATTAGTGTCGACATTGTTACATTTTTTTTTTCATTTTACCGAAGGCTTTTATATTTGAAGCATCATACATAAAGTGATCGGTGGGCTGGTCACTGAAATCAAACTTGTCTTTGTCCTTTTCTTTGTACAGGTCTTCCATAAAAATATTGTAGCATAAGATATATGTGTCTGCAAAGAGAAGCTCAATCTATTTTCGTACCTGTATTTGACATGGTTGTAATGGAAATCGTACATCAGCACCTTTCATAGTTCTAAGCTTGAAAATCCAACGTAAATTGGGAGATTCAAGATTTTATTTTGTAAGTTCCACTGATGCTAGATCTTCGTTGAATATTTTGAATGCTTTGA
Source organism: Saccostrea cuccullata (assembly GCF_032062105.1). NCBI lineage: Eukaryota > Metazoa > Mollusca > Bivalvia > Ostreida > Ostreidae > Saccostrea > Saccostrea cuccullata. The sequence continues at coordinate 296,816 of NW_026932235.1, read as the reverse complement.
ACCCTGGTTTTGCAGTTATTTTGAGAAGCCTTTGTTCCCCAGTGGAGGAGCTAAATATCAACCCTCTTTCCTAAATTCTCCACAGTTTTCCTAAATGCACTTTTATTCATTAATAAGTCTTTCTTAAAGTCACTCTTAGCTGCTTATCGCATAATTCATAGTTCCGACTAGTCTCCCGATGCCCCGCCTACCTTAGTTACAGTTAGTAAGTCCCACATTATGGCGATGCTGGGTACATCAGCGGATGTCGCGACTGACAGTCTTAAGTCTATTCCAGACGATTTTTGCGTAAAATATTTGCCAAATAGCTCAAAATTGTCGGACAAAGTCTTGCAAAAGGGTTTAAATTATTTTACGCAAGGGTACAATCACGATATTAAGATTTTTAACTCGGATGAGTCCGTGCAAGCTACAGCACGATGCTGGAGATCGATGCGGAAAAATCAACCCCCACATCGACATTATTTGGAAATTAAAAATGATTCCATAAATGAGTCACATTGTTCCTGTAAAGTTGGGTATGTGTTTAATAAAAATTACTAGTAACACTCACTTACTATACGCATTTCACAAGACAATGATGCAAATGAAACGGCGGTTGTGTATTGAAAAAAAAGTAAACATTAGGCCTACTGTAGTGACGTAATCTTGTGCAGCATGTGTATGCGTTATATGATTGAAAAAATCATTAAATGTAAAACAACATAATTAAACAATTTATTGTCTCATTCCTTAATTTATTTCCTAATTCGAGTGTGCAATTTATAGCGTATATATTATATTACCGAATTTGTTGTGATAAGGCCATGCTTTTAAACAGAAACAGTTGACTAATCCAGAATTAAAATTGTGGCATATATTTTCTAAACAAATCATCCATAATTTTTTTATATAGACATTGACAATTATTCATGCTCATCTGATACACTTTCTTAAATGGTCACTGCTCTCACATAGTTGGCCTTATAAAAAGTTTGCAGGGATTCAAACTTCATAACTTTTCCAATGTACCCGAACAGCAAAGCTGTACAAGTATACCACAGCAGTGGCATGTGCCAAGGGGTTCTAAGATTAAACCCGATCCAATCAACCATTTAGTGGTGGCAAGGCCCACAGAATCCCGAAAACGAAAACCTGTCACATGTCAGATTGACTTAGATCAAGAGTATGTGAAATCCTAGATAATTGTTTTTCTTTTCTTGGCCATTGCATTTTACACTTGTTTAAATGTAGATGCAATTCAAGATATTTTAAAACTGTATATATATATATATATATATATATATATATATATATATATATATATATATATATATATATATATATATATATATATATATAAAGTTGAATGATAAGTTTTCATTAAAATTCAAATTTTTCGGCGGGTTTAATTGACATATCGTTGCACTCTCACAAGTTTAATTTTATTCTCAATCCTTAGGAAAATTGGCAATTTCGTTTTGTATAAATGAAAAATATTAACACTTTAATCAAGAAAATTCAGAGTAGACACGTTCGAAAGCAAAACAAACACACAATATATTGTCAGTCCGTGCAGTTGTGGTAAGCAGACTGACGACTGAACGCACCCGGTGAATTCTAAATATAAACAATAACAGAACTCGAGCCCTGTTTACAAAATCTGTGTACATAACACAAGTGTGCTCGATTTGCTAAACTCTGCACGCATCTCTTAGTTCGGAATGACGGTACTCGTGAAGGTGTTTTGCTTTCTAACATTTCTACTCTGAATAAAATTATTTTTCTTGATAAAAGTTTTAATATTTCTCATTAAAACACATCAAAATTGCCACTTTTCCTAAGGATTAAGAATAAAGTTAAAATTTGTGAAAGTGCAATGAGGTGTCAATCAAACCCGCCAAAAAATTTTAAGTTTTAATAACTTTTAAACGAAATAAGATTTTTAATTAATCTTTGTGTGAAATGCTATTAAAATATGTAATTCGTGATATTATACAGAAAAAATGAGAAAATATTAACTTCAAATCTGTGTCCAAGTACCTTTAAAGGGAACCCCTCTAGAGTATACAATATCAGCAGATCATCCACTTGTAAACACCCCCCTTGGTGATGTGCAGATAGACTCAATATTGTCATATCAGGTACAAAATATTATTACATAAACATATGCTTTGAAAGATTACACAGATTATAGAATTGGGGCATCACCTGTACAAGACTATCAATATCATGTTAATAACATATACATAATCATATCATTGACTAAAAACTGCTTTTTAAACATATCAAGCATTCAGTTTCTCCAACATTTCTACAGAAAGATGGTCACACTGAGATTTTTTTCCTGTAACAATTTAAATAAATAATGTTATTTAGTTACATCAATTTTTACTCTCTGTGACAAACACATCATGGAATAAAGTGAAGTGACAACATACAGACCAAATTTTGTTAATGTTTTTAAATAATGATGTAGGAATGCGAACAGAAAGCATTTTGTAAGTTTTAACCTTTGCGATAAGTCTTTCAATGTGCACACGATGCTTTGCATTCTTCTCAGTAAGCACAGTGTCTGAAACTGACATCTGGCATGTTGAAGAAGCCATTGGTGGACTATTCAATTCCAAGTTTAAATTACTTAATTCCTCTCTAATAGTAAACCCTTTATCAGCCGTGAAAGCATCACCATCTTTTACGTAACCTTTAAATTTTAGTGATTTAAGAACATTGTAAAATCCTGACTGTTCACAAATTTGATTATCTGATATACGAGGGCTGTTCAATAAATAATGTCCTCAGTGCTCAGAAAGAAGCAAAAGACGCTTTTCAACGATTTAGCCTTTATGATTTTACTAATTAATCTCTTTGAAGTAAAATACATGTCCGTAACATTTTGTATCCAATTTCTGATTGTTGTTAGAACTCATTTTTGGGTATGGTCATTAGTATACTGGAAAATGGCAGATCCAATGATTTCCCGGACTTGATTCTTCCCTCTGAAAGGTGTTTTTTTCAAGTTTGAAAATAGAAACAAGTCAAAAGGTCAAAAATTTGGCGAATATTGTTCATGTGAAAAAACATTAACTTTCTGTTTATCCCGAAAACCCCTTTACTTTTCAGGGCATGCGGGTTTGGACGCTGTCTTGAAGAAATTCAATGAAGTAGATTCTTGATTCTTGGTCCTTCCTCTAATAAACCTTTTGACTTTTTTGCAAAAAAATTGCTTTCTAGACTCCTCCAGAAATTAAACTGTCTCTCCGAATACGAATTTGAACAACAATACCACTAATTTTTAAGAAATTTACATATAAATCTGTCTCTTTGCTCTTGAATTTCTGTGCTCTTGTCAGACTTTCGCTGTTTTTATCAAGTAGATCTTATGGTAAATTTTGTTTTGAGGGTTTTAATCAATAGATCCATGTTCCAATATCTATTTAAAATTAAAACAAAACGTGGATAACTGAAATTACTGATATTTTAAAATAATTGTTAAGAATTTCGTATACGCTGTCGTTTTCACTCATTTTTCAAAATATAGGGTGACCTTTGAGTACCAAGCTTTTTTGCCGTCAAACGTTTCTTAAAAACAGTGTAAACTGCTCCCGATATGATGTCTTTTTAATTTGCTATGTGTCTGAAAGTCAATCATACATCATCAAATATTATTTGTTGAAATTTGCTAACCAGTACATAAGTTGTTATAATATTTGTTGGCAAGGAGGATACCCATTTTTGATGCCCATTATATAATTTTTGATCATTGAAATTTACCTGCTCTTTTGTCTATAAAACAGGCATTGGTTGCTGTAAATGTCATATATTTCAGTGAATATTTCTTTGGGATTTTGAACAAGTTTTACGACAGCTATAATGAAGCTTTTATTTTCACTCTAGTTTACTGATTCTTTACCATTCATTTATAATGCAGTGTCTCGAAAAGCCCTTGTTTCCCAGCTTCTCACGATAAAACTTTGTGATGAAAAGTGGTCACATAAACTGTTATGAATTCATGAAAGATTCAGTAATTAGAGAAAGTCAAGTTTAATGTCAAATGATCTCTGTAATGTATGTTATATAGTTCAGGACATTATTTATTGAACAGCCCTCGTATATCCTGTAAACAATTCCGATGCAAAAATCACTGAACCATTTGGGTCACAACCAATGAAAGCTTTCAAAGTAGTACTAGACTTATAATCACTGTATAGCTGACTCTGCAAACCAAGTGCATATGGTGCTTGTGTTCTAAATTCAGTACCATCAATAATAACCAAAGTAGTAAGGTAATCATTTTTAAAATCTTTAGGCATGTTATTTATAATTACATCACGATGAGGCCAAATACAAAGCTGACCCAACTTAAAATACATCAATGAAATCCAAGTATTAAATACAATTCCAGATGACTGCAGTGAAAGTTTGAAACTAACTGACAAATCTTTCAAACCAAAGTTATGTCTCAGTCTACATAAAGTTAAAAAGAGTCCATCTTCCAGTGACAACTTTTTAATGTCTTTACGACCTTTTTCATAATTTACTGAGGATCCATCTGAGACTAAAAATGCCAGAAGACCAGCAAATCTTATATATACAATGCCAGTGTAATATTTGAACAAATTTTTTAGGTCACCTGAGTAAACTCAGGTGACCTATTGCTATCTGTTTTCGTCCGTCGTCGTGCGTCGTTCGTCGTGCGTTAACATTTGAACATTTTCAGCTTCTTCTCTGCAACCACTGAACCAATTTCAACCAAATTTGGTACAAAGCATCTATGGGTGAAGGGGAACAAAAATTGTGAATTTCATGATCCCTGCCCCCCTGGGGCCTGAGGGGTGGGGCCAAAACCACTAAAATTAGTGCAATCTTTAAAAATCTTCTTCTTTACTCCTGGACATCAAGCAGTCAAACTGTTTGCATGATTGTAATCAGCAATGAGTCCTCTACCAAAATTGTGAAATTCATGGCCCCAGGGTCAGAGGTTCTAGTGCTAGGGCGGGGCTAAATAAGTAGGTAGTGAAAATTCATTATTTCTTTGAAAATCTTCTTCTCTGCTCCTGGGTATTAACTAAACCAACTAAGTACATAGTTATGATGAACAAGAGTGCCTCTTCCAGATTTGTGAATTTTATGGCCCCAGGGTCAGGGGTTCTGGTGTTAGGGCGGGGCTCTATAGATTATATAGTGAAAATGCATTATTTCTTTGAAAATCTTCTTCTCTGCTCCTGGGTATTAAATAAACTAATTAAGCACATAGATATGATGAGCAAGAGTGCCTATTCCAGATTTGTGAATTTTATGGCCCCAAGGTCAGGGGTTCTTGTGTGTGTGTGTGGGGGGGGGGGGGCTATATAGCTTACATATTGAAAATGCAATAATTCTTTGAAATCTTCTTCTCTGCTCCTGGGTATTAAATAAACTAACTAAGCACATAGTTATGATGAGCAAGACAACCTCTTCAAGATTTGTGAATTTTATGGCCCCAAGGTCAGGGGTTCTGGTGTTAGGATGGGGCTCTATCGATTATATAGTGAAAATGCATAATTTCTTTGAAAATCTTCTTCTCTGTTCCTGGGTATTAAATAAGCTAACTAAGCACAAAGTTATGATGAGCAAGAGTACATCTTCCAGATTTGTGAATTTTATGGCCCCAGGGTCTGGGGTTCTGGTGTTAGGGCGGGGCTCTATAGATTATATAATGAAAATGCAATAATTCTTTGAAAATCTTCTTCTCTGCTCCTGGGTATTAAATAAACTAACTAAGCACATAGTTATGATGAGCAAGACTACCTCTTCAAGATTTGTGAATTTTATGGCCCCTGGGTCAGGGGTTCTGGTGTTAGGGCGGGGCTCTATAGATTATATAATGAAAATGCATTGTTTCTTTGAAAATCTTCTTCTCTGCTCCTGGGTATTAAATAAGCTAATTAAGCACATAGTTATTATGAGCAAGACTACCTCTTCAAGATTTGTGAATTTTATGGCCCCAGGATCAGGGGTTCTTGTGTAAGGGCGTGACTCTATAGATTATATAGTGAAAATGCATTTATTCTTTGAAAATCTTCTCTGCTTCTAGGTATTAAATAAACTAACTAAGCACATAGTTATGATGAGCAAGAGTGCCTCTTCCAAAATTTAGAATTTTAAGGCCTCAGGTTTAAGGGTTATGGTGCTAGGGCGGGGCTCTATTGATTATATAGTAAAAATAAATTCTTTGAAAATCTTTTTCTTTGCTCCTGGGTTTTATGCCAATTATCCAAGTATATATATATTTATGATGAAGAAAGGTGCATCTATCAAAATGGTTTTTTATGCCCCCAGGGTCAGAGGGAGGGGGGTTACATAGTTTAAAAATAAATTAATGCTTTGAAATCTGCTCTTTTGTCTTAATCAACCATTTTATGATAACATTTGCAGAATTTTGAAATATGTAGCTCCTGGGTCAGTGGTTCCTTTAGGGTGAGGTGCACAACAGGGTATAAAGTGGTAGTGCATTTTCTCTTTGTTACTCTGATCTACGTCTGGGTATTAAGTAAAAAGAGTAAGCATGCTAAGTTTATAATTATGATAAGCAAGGGTGCCTCTTTCAAAATTGTAAATTGTGAATTTCATGGCCTCTGGTTTAAAACATGAACTAAATTTAATTGTTTGAAAGTTGTTACACAATACTCAGGTGACCTATAAGGCCCGTGGGCCTCTTGTTTAATTTTCCCTCTCTTCTTATCACTTCGTCGACTCCAAACGATAGCTTCTGATCGTCGGATGATAGTTTGTCTTTAAGTTCCTTTATTTCCTCTTTCAGAGTGCATATTGTAGCTTCGTGCTGCTTCTCTTTTTCTCTTAACACATGTAGCTCAGTTGCCATTGCAAACATCTCAATTGGAGAAATCCCTATAAAAATAAAAGATTAATTTCAATCTGATACTTACTTACACTTAATTCAGTTTTATACAAAGTGAAGTTTTTTTCCAGACAAATAACATTAAGGAGGTTGAGCCACCCATATCAGATGGTTGTGGCAATACTGATGTATTCCACCCATCCCCTGCACCATTGCCACAAGAGTATATGGATTTGAATTTGAAATACAAAGAGTGTGATCCCATAAAAATTGAATTGTATACACGAGAACAAAGTGATTCAGCACAATGGTACAATAAAAGAAAGAATCGTTTGACTGCATCTAACTTTGGGAAAATTTTGCAAAGAAAGTCAACCCCTAATGACAAGTTTCTGGGAAGCATATTTAACATTAAAAAGATTTCCGCTCCTTCCTTAGAATATGGTAAAATCCACGAAAAGGATGCAAAGTGTAGATACTTAAAAGACTTTCCAGCTAGGCACATCCACACCTATGGGCTAGTTATTAACAAGGAGTTTGCCTTTTTAGGGGCAACTCCTGATGGTAAGGTATGCGACAATGGTCAGTGCGGTCTTATTGAAATATAATGTCCATATTCTGCTAGGAATATGACAATTGCGGAAGCATGCAAGAATGTGCGAGATTTCTTTTTGTGTAAAAACAATGAAATCACATTGAAAAAAAATCATGCACATAATGCTCAAATTCAGGGCCAACTCATGATCACCGGTTGTGCATTTTGTGATTTTGTTGTTTTCACACAGAAAGATATCTCTGTGGAGAGAATACAGCCTGACATTCCGTTTATGACCACTATGCTGGAAAAATTATGTGTTTTTTTTCAAAACCTACGCAAAGCCGTTTCTTGCTAAACAAACAGTCCAAAATTAAGTTAGGTAAATAGGAAATTTTTGAATGCTTACAAGGTTCTTCTGTTACCACTGTTGATGTTGATTAACGTTTCAGTTTCTGTTGTTGAGTTCACATTTTCTCCATGTTCTTCTATATCTGTTGTACTATAAATAAAAAATTAAAATAATTAGTAAGAAAGAAAAAGATTTTTCGTCTGCCATATAATGCCCACTATTAACTAGCTGGTTATAATGGCAAACAAAGTGTGCATGAAGTTACCAAAATTAAAAATTTAAAAGATTAAAATAATAATCATAAATTATGGTACATCACACTACATGTGATCATCTGAGACCTAAATGTCTCTTATGTTTTTGCAGTAACTATCTCTGATGGTATGTTTTTTCACTCTTTGATGGATATGGTGTGATCGACGTAATGAATGGAATAGACAGTTTCACAGTAACTGCGGTACTGCTCTTTTGCGAGGCAAAATGATATAGCTTGGTGAAATATGACATAAAAGTAACTATTTAAAATACGTCATTTTATATCCGTCAACAAAAACTTCACCAAATTTTGCCCAAAAGTGTACTACCGCAGTTGCCGTGAAGGGGCTAATAAGTCGATTGCTGGTCATTATCTCCGAAAAACTAAAAATTGTCAATTTGTGGGTCTTTACCTTAGAAACCTTTTTTTCTTTGACATTGAGGTACTCTCGGTGAATGTGCTAGTCCGCTTGGGAAGTGGCCTGGTCGGTCTAACAGCTGATCCATCAGCTTGTAATGGGTCAGGAAATTCAACGGTTGGTCCATTACCTCCCACAAAATGCTGTAAATAATTCAATAACATTGACATCAATGACAAACCATACGATGTTCTAAAATTAATTACATAAATTATAGCAACACCGAAACACCAATACATATCAATTACCATCTCTTGCAATATAAATAACATAGCCAACTTAACAAAGATGTGTAAAATCGATGCATTCCGAATTTGTACGGTATGCAGGTATGGTATATTCCTGAAGTTCTCGGCCAAAAATTGTCTTGTATAAAGCTATTATTATAAGACTCAGTGTGCATAACAGTCATAAACATTAAATTATAACCAGCTTTACCTTTGAACAAACAGCTTTGTGTTTGTTTATTCTCTGAATGTTCAACTATTCGTGTGGACGTCTGCAAGCTTTGATCCACCGAAGACATTTCTGGAGATTTGTTTTCGGTTTGGGGAACAAAATAAGCTTAACACCGTTCTGTAACCTCTCAGGATATCTCACGTCAATATAACACGTTCCCCACGCATACCGCAAAACCATTTCTTAACAAAAACTTAGACTTCCCACAACTTGTCAAAGGTTTGTTTGTGGGACAATATGGCGGCCGATCGAAGAGCTTCTCTCACTAATTATACGGAACAATCTGATTGGCTAATAAAATAAGTTTGATTGACGTGTCGGGACTATGAATTGTTTGGAAATCAATGTATTTTCTTAACCAATGCGCTTGTTTGTTTCAACCACTTGATGAATTTTGATGACCTTCATGCGAAGAGATATAAGGTTGCAAATTTCTGCAATATCCTCCTTTCATCATTCGGAAACTCTTTTTGAGGAGAGGTTTCCCCAAGATGCAGATCTTTAAGGTGTTGTAACTGATAAGCGCGCATCATGGAATATGTTAGCAGAGCAATTGCAATTCATAACGCCATGTTCACTGAATAACTTTGTTTATTTCTTAAATAATTATTGATATTTAAATGCGATCTTGTATCGAACGCACTTAACCTTAACTTTTTGTTCTTTTTCAAATAAGTCAAGAATGATGATTTCTAACGTCTTCTTCTTCTTCTTTTGAGATTTTATTTCATCTCTGGCCCCTGTAGACAAAATCCCCGGCTGGATATCGCCTGCTTGGTCTTGCTTCGTTTGCCACAATCTGCGGACGACCTTGGAGGCATCTCCCAATTATCCCTTATCAAGGTCATAATACAAGTCATTGCGGATTGAGGTCATGCTAGGCCGGGATAGATGCTCCTGGATTCCTAGGCCGTACAACAAACACCACACAAATTCCTATATCCACCTACCAGTTCTTCACAGTGAACCTCTGATACCTTATCACTCGGCGCTTTAGTCAGGGTGACTCCACTTTGTGATCATGTTCCTTACCACATCAGACGACTTTAACTTCTCTCCCTATCTGTTGATAAAAATGCTACAAGGATAATAGTTTAATGGTTCTGTTTAAAGTATACTAAAAACCTGGCACAATAAGGACTTACAGTATACATTTTAAACATTACGTACACCAAATGTTCCTTCACTTACTTTATTATAGGTTTCTGAGAGATTTTCAACAATAATCTTGAGCTCTCTGATTATGGACTCGGACTTCCCCGAGCTGGTCTGGAGGTTGTTTGTTTTCCTGCGGCTCTGTACGCCTGAGGAAGGAAAGTTGCTAAAACCACAAATAACCATAAGTTAAACTAGGGCTTATTGTAACGGGGATTTTGGGGAAACGTATCGTTACCTTAAAATTAACCTGTTAATCTTTGCCCCAAGAATGGTCTGACTTTTCGCGTGATGTTGCTGTTGAGCCCATTTCAACGCTGGTTAGAAATAATAATACAAATAGATATTTGTTAATTTGCGTAAAGAAACAATACCTTATTCATAGGTAACTGGAACCATCTGACCATTGCCGAGTGGCTGCTCGGGACTTTAAATGACTAGAACACTATTCACGATACCAGAAGTGGGACTATACGCATTGGTCAGAAATCAAGAGATGAAACCAAGCATGAAATTAAATCAACTCTCAGAGGCGGATCTAAAATAACTAAAGTATACACAGTACCTTCCCCTGTATTCACCTGAGTAGTTGATTCAGTAAAACAACTCCAGAGTGAATCAGAAATATTCTATACTGTTTGAACAACTTTTTAGGGCAAGTTAAAGCGAGATAAAATATATGTATGACAATGCATATTTTTGAAATATTTTAATACGGTGACTTTTATTTCACAAAAGCTGCTTATAAAATTTAAGAAGTTGTTGGATTTTTTTTAATTCAGAGAAGCGGAGAGAGAGAGTTATTATTGTTATCCTGTGGTGTTCCCTACCTATTCATCAGTCTGTCTATATGACCTATCGTTGGCTTTTTCATATCTGGTGTTTCAATCGCTAAAACAATGTTTTCTCCAAGTAAAGGTACTTCAACTAATTAAAGACATTTGCCCCTCAGAGTCTTCAGGGTATTTCCTTGTAGATAAAGAAGATACAGATCTCAGTGATTTTTCTACAATTTTTAAAAGGGGCCTGGGCCTTTATCATTGGGAAAAATTGTCGACATTTGTGTCAAATTGGGAAAAATCCATAAGATCGTAAATAAACTGCATATTGACAAAAAGAATAAAATATACATGTGTAACTAAATACAACATCATTATTCAATTTATTTACTACAAAATTTATAACAAATTATACACAGTTCTACAGTTTTAACTTTCTTTTTTCATCTTTGAAAGTCCTTTGTTCCATTTTTTAAAAATATAATGTAGTCATTATCAAAATCATTCTCGTTATAGCTCACATTAAGGATGGAAAAACTTATGTATTGCTGTAATATCCCTGCAATACAAGTTCAGTTGCATGATCTGTTCGGTGTAGAAACAGTTTGATTGTCATGGAACCAGGGGTGCTTGTTGTGGAACTAGGCTACTAGTACTTAGATTTGTAAATAAAGCTATGTTTCACTGATTCAGTTGTATCTGACATTTTTTACGATGTACTGACACACAACTTCACAAGTTGACATGATCCATGTGTTTTTCTAAGTCTTGTGAACGCAAAAATAACCTGCTGTTACTGGTCATTACTTTAAGCATCCAAATGACCAAAAAACAATAGCGTTCAATTTTAGGTAAGTCGTACATGAAATGTTTAATACAACCAAAACAGGTACGATTTATTTTGGGAAAAAAAGTTGAAAATTGGGAAAAAAATCGATAATTTTTAAGAGGGGAAAGGGCCGATATTCGGACCTAAATTGGGTGTAGAAAAATCACTGGATCTAGAGAATTTAATACTACAAGGATCCTAGTTTAATGGTTCTATTTAAAATATACTTAAAACTTGGCACCATAAGATCATACAGTATACATAATAAACATAACGTTCACCCAAATGTTCCTTCACTTACATTATTATAGATTTCTGAGAGATTTTCAACAATATTCTTGAGCTCTCTGATTATGGACTCGGACTTCTCCGAGCTGGTCTGGAGGTCGTTTGTTTTCCTGTGGCTCTGTACGCCTGAGGAAGGAAAGTTGCTAAAGCCACAAGCTAACATAAGTAAAACTATGGCTTATTGTAACGGGGATTTTTGGGAAACGTATCGTCTGACCTTAAAATTAACCTGTTAATCTTGGCCCCAAGAATGGTCTAACTGTTCGCTTGATGTTACTGTTGAGCCCATTTTAACGTTGGTTAGTAATATGAGTGTTAGATATGTACAGATATTTGTAAATCTACCATAAGAAACAAATCCTTATTTCATGGGATACTGGAACGATCTGACAATTGCCGAGTGGCTGCTCTGGATTTTAAATGACTATGAGAACACTATTCACGATACCGGAAGTGGGACTCTACGCATGTGTCAGAGATCAAGAGATGAAATCAAGCATGAAATCAAATCAACTCTCAGAGGCGGATCTAAAATAACTGAAGTATACACAGTACTTTCCCCTGTATACATTTTAAACATTACAATATACATACATCCAAAATATTCCTTCACTTACTTTATTATAGGTTTCTGAAAGATTTTCAACAATATTCTTGAGCTCTCTGATGATAGACTCGGACTTCACCGAGCTGGTCTGGAGGTCGTCCGTTACCTGCGGCTCTGTACGCCTGAGGAAGGAAAGTTGCTTAAACCACAAATAACCATAATTTAAACTAGGGTTAATTGTAACGGGGACCGTTACAGATGTTCTCCAAACGCTCCCCAACTTCCTTTTGGTGCCATATTCCATGTAAGCCTCATTAAATAAGAAAAAACTCTGTACGTATTTAAGTCTTTAACAACGTTTTTACAGAAGTATACTATTGAAGTATATTTCAATTTTAGCATAGCACGCGTGTACATGTGAATATATGTGCGTAATGGCCGTATCATCTTTCTACACTTTCAATGTATAAAAATATACTCAATATTTAAGCATCTAATCCAGAAACATTAAAAATATGCTCATTTGAGTGTATTTTAAATTTTACTCATTTCACGTGCACTAGTGCATGCAAGTGCATAATGACCAAACCATCTTGTAGGAGTTCATTGTCTCTATCTATTTTCTAGATCCCATCCTGTTTGGTTTGGTTGAAAACTAAGGAAGTTAAAACCATTAAAGATCAGACGAGACATTCCTCAAAATCTGTTTTGTATGTATGAAAAATATTCAAAATTTTAATAACATTCTGATTTCTAAACCACTTTCTAAACGTTTTTAAAAGATCCAAACACTTTAACATTTGAAATTGGAAAATTGTTTTTTCTTTATTATACGATTCTGATGCATTTTCCACGACTTTCCTGAGCCTTCAGATCACGACGTCCAAGCTGGTCTGGAGGTTGTCCGTTGTTTGATTCCACATTTTTTTTTATTATTATTAATACTGTATTTCGGCAATAAAAAGTGGGGCACCTGTGTGATAGAAATATTGCTACATAATTTTCCTTTGCCAGAATTCTACAAGATACTGTGATGATTAATGTGAATTATCTTAACGATGTCATCCCATATAAATTTGTAGCTTTCATGCAGCACATAACATCGATACTCTTTGGTGTCCCCACTAATTTCAATCAACCAAATTGAGTTTTATTTACTTTTTTATGAATTAATGAATCTATGTGTGAAATGCAAACAGCGTTAAAGATTTTTTTTCAATATATAAAATTATATATCTCTAATGAAAGATATGGAGATAATGAACCGTATTCAATATAAAAGTCCATAAAAGAATACAGAATAGGGGCAGAGCAAACATGGACCTCCGAAACATTAGTGGTGGGAGCAGTGTTCTATGAGTTTTCGGCGATTTTATATAATTTAAAAAACAGTTTTCACATACGCTGTTATTATCATCTTCTTAGCAAAAAGCTTTCTGCTCAGTGCAGTGACCATGCGTAAATATTAAATTCAGTACACTAATTCGAGAATACATTTATTTTTAATAAATTAGCATTGAATTAATTGTTGGTTGTGTCTGTCAAATTTTATAACTAAAAATCTATTTAAATTTCAGCCTACAAATGACAAGATAATAATATTTTTTTAATATATCCCTTTTTCTGGTATATATTGATATAAAAATAAAATTGTTGAACGATTTGAAAATCCAAAAACTGTTCTGCATTACGTTCTGAACAATGACTATAGATGTCGACTATTCTTGTGTTGAGATTTGCCTCGTAAGTTTATTATTCCTACTTCAATATATTTCGGTTGAAATATTTCGAATCCAAAGATAAGAGGAAATTAATTTCTGTTCGTTTTTGAGAGTTCCATCTTCCGTTAAGCAAAACTCCTTTCGGGGTTTAATGAAATCTTGAAAATCTACAACGATTTTTATTATGAGGTCATGGGATTCACGGAGCAATCACTTGACGTAAGGCGACGTAACAACCAGATTTCAACCCATTAACCTTGTCGCAGTTCAATAAATCTTTCATTTTTACAGATTTTTCTTATCTTTATTCTACTTAAACATTGAATATCTAGATCAAGACATGGTACTTTTCTTCGTTCATGTCTTTTGTACTGATTTGGATATTATTGAAATCTTTAAAAGAGTCTATGCAGTTAATCGATCAGGTATTGCACTATGCAAAACCATATAGGCGCAGCGCAATATCCATGCAAAAAGGGGGTATTGATTGATTGATTAATGTTTTACGCCGAATCGGCAATATTTCAGCCATATATCGGCGATTAAAAGTAAATCGTGGGACCAGTTTTTACAGTTTTAGGTTTCTCTGACGGCCCCCAATTAGCCTACTCTTTTATCTGCCCCCCATTTAGTATTTGCAATAACTTTAATAACATCTAGTGCTTTTGTAGACTTTTCTTTAAGCATTTTAATAAGTGGAATAAAAGATAGTATATTATCAAATATGACAGCTAAAAATTTAATCTCTTTAAGTACTTTAATTGGATCGCCATTTAATTGTAATTTTGAATCTTCGTGGCTTTTTCTTTTAGAGCAGAAGTGTATGCATGCAGTTTTATTTTTTGAAAATTTAAAACCATTTTCATCGGCCCAGTTTTGTATTTTATTTAGACAAGACTGTAAATTGCGTTCGATTATTTTCATATTTTTGGATTTGTAACAAAGTAGAAAGTCATCAACATATAAACTTCCAAGCATATCATTTTTAAGTATTTAAGCTTAACTGTTTATTTTTATACTAAATAATGTGACTGATAGTATACTATCTTGTGGTACACCCATTTCTTGATCGAAATTGTTTGAGATTGTAGATCCCAAACGTACATTAAAATTTTTGTCATTTAAAAATTTCTCGATAAATATAGGTAGTGTTCCTTCGAGGCCAATATTAAAAATACCATATTTCCAAGTTGTGTCATATGCTTTTTCTAAATCAAAAAATATAGACACGGCATGTTCCTTTCTGACAAAAGCATCCCGAATATAGGTTTCTTATCTTACTAGATGGTCAATCGTAGTACGGTTTTTTCTAAAACCGCATTGTATATATTTGTTAAAATATTATTTGTTTCAAGAAACCATATTAAATGTTCATTGATCATCCTTTCCAGTGTTTTGCATATGCAGCTTGTCAAAGTTATAGGTCTATAATTATTTGGATCTGTGTGGTCCTTTCCAGGCTTAGGAATAGGTATATTTGTTGTCTGTGTCCAGGAGTGTGGAAAAATACCCTTTTCCCAGATCGTATAAAAGATTTGCAGAAGACATTATTTGCTGCTCTTTGGAAAGTGTTTCAGTAATTGATAATGAATTTGATCCGGTCCTACTGCTGTATCATGGGATTTATTGAGAAACTTTTGTAAATTCATCGAAAGTAAATGGTTCATTATAATGTTCTTTGTTTTCTGAAGTGAAATCTAATGTTTTCTTTTCCTGTAAATTTTTATATGCAATGAACTTATCACTCATTTTATCAGTTGAGGAATTTTTTTGCAAATGTTTAAGCTATTTCATTAGAAATTTCCTTTTGATCTGTGATATTTTGATTTCTAACATAGTAACATTAAGGTATTGATATTTTTCACCGGTTCCCTTTCCTTTTATTTTTCTTATAGTATTCCATACCTTATGAATATGGGTATGCGAATTTAAATTTGCAACAAACTTTTTCCAAGATTTCCGTTTATTGTAATTTATCGTTCTTCGAGCTTTCGCTCGGAATATCTGAAAATTATCTAGATTTATAGAAGTTGGTAATTTGTTAAAAAGTCTTTCTGCTTTTTTGCGAGCTTTAATGGCTGCATGACATTCCTCTGTGAACCATGGTTTTTTAATTTAAGAAGAATTTGTCGAGGTTTTAGGTATGCATTCATTTGCTATGTCTAATAAAATTTCAGTAATTTTTTTTAATAGGGTCAGGTTCATCATCAAATTTATCAGCCGTAATATATGTTAAACACAAGCTTTCAAATTGAGTCCAATCAGCCTTGTTAATTTCCAGTGTTTCATTGAATTATCGTTAGAAGGTTTATTTTTGTTTTTTAATGAGTGGAAAATGATCGCTTCCGCAAAGGTCGTCATGTACAGACCAATCAAATTCTAAGAGTAAAGAAAGATCTATTAAGCTGAGATCTATTGAGGAGTATGAACCATTGCCCGGATGCAAGTAAGTACTTGATCCATCATTTAATATACATAAATATATATATGAGATAAATCATCTTCACGTTTTTTGCCTATATCTGTTTTTTTATCACTGCCCCAAAGTGGATTATGGGTATTAAAGTCACAATCATAAATGGAGCAGGAAGTTGTATTAATTCTGTTAGTTCATGAGACTGTAATTGATAGGGGGTATTGAAGTGTCACTGGAGTTTATCATTCAAAATGTTAATCCTTCCATTCTTATAAAGCTACATTCATTTGAAAACTTCTCCTTTATATGTGTAAGAAATTCATAGCGGAATCGTGAACATTTAAATCTCTGTTTAGACATTTCCCTGTCTGCACACATAATTTTTACGTAGTGCGGAGCTCCTTGACGCTCAATAATGTTCCGATTTTTGGCTTTGTTTTTTCGCATCGAGCATTCTTAAACGGCTATAAAACAGTCAAATACTGTCCAATTTAGTTCAAAACTTCTCCCAGTGACTTTTTATGAATACTTTAGCGGCAAGTAAAATATCACAAACCTCTTTGCGCTACAATTGTGCAATTTTAGATTTTAAAAAAGGGTCTTTATATTGTAAACGTGCCAAAATGTAGCATGCTCCGTGAAGCAAGTTTTATCAAAATAAAAATGCTGTATGTATTTCAATAATCACATGAGATCACCCAATTCTTGTATATTCATTGAAAAAGAGGTTAAGATTTTATCTGGAAAGTTTGACTAGTTTCGTGGAAATAGCGCGCTCACAATAGAACTTGTCCGCGAACTTTTCTAACACTTTTCGTACATATCTTTTTTTATTTCAAGTTGCATATAAATAAATGTGTCGTTTCAGAACTACCGACATGTGTTAATTGGTGCCCACTTCTTTCACTCTTCCTTTCAGTCAGTCTTGCAAAGTTGAACCAGCTTTGAAAGTCAACTGGCTTTAAATGTTGAAGTCTTGTATCCAGACAAAACAACTCAAATTTTAGATTTCTAAATACACTTGATGCACTAAACAGCATTGTTACAATCCATTTTCCGAAACTCAAATCTAACTTTCAAGACTTTTTCTCAATGATTGATTTCACTTTAATATTGTTCTCATCTCTTTTTGATTTTTTGGGGGGAGGGGGGCAGGATTTAGGTGTCTTTCATCTTAACATTAGAATTTAGTTTAAACTCTCTTATTATTCCATTTATATGACAACTAGACAACAATTTGTGGTCTGAATATTTTTCATCATCACTACCTGTACAATATTCAGGATATTGTTTTTATAGTTAAAGTTTACAACAATTTTTTGCTGCAAGTTGTATTCCATTTTGAGAAAAGCTGACATTATGAGGTCACTGATTATGTCATCAGTTACTTCATGGTATATTATAAATTTCCCAATACTTTGCAATATCATAATTTAATATATATTTGCTTTCCTATAGTGTTTTGATATTTTTATTATCATGCTTAATATTCTAATTATGCCCATTTAGATGTGTGACATAATTTGTGAAACACCCTGTACATCTACATAGTTATTATCTTCAATGTGTTCAATAATCTTTTGTCTTGCATTTGGGTTATTCACGTTTTTATAATTAAGACAGTCTCATTCGGGTTTCAATACTAGATTAAAATCACCACATATTAAAATGTTCTCAGATTGAAAATCCTCAATATATTCCTTAAGTTAAGAATAGAAAGCTGGGTTATCATTGTTCGTCCCATAAACACAACACAGTAGTTACTTTTTTCATCTGGGTTAAATTCTAATAAAAGGTTATTACCATTACTATCACCCCTCTGCTTAGAAACAGAACCAGAAGTCTCTGTCGAGACTGAAGCTCTACTGGTTTGTAGTTATAGCAAAGGAAGAGGAAAGTACTTAAGTTGGGAATTGAAACTTTACACTAGCAAAAAAGAGAATAATGATTTTTGAATAAGTCTCTTTATGTTCTTAGTGTAGTTTACTTGCATACCACATTATATTATCATCAGATAAAAACTGAATTAGAAGCAACATTGGAGAAGCATTTTGAAAGAATTTCACAGAAATTTCTATTTTTAGTAACAACACCAACACCGTTCGTCGAAATCAAACTGATACATAAAATTATGTATCTTAGTGTAGTCTACTTATATGCCAAGTTATATTGAAATCAGACCAAAACTGTAGTAGGAGTAGAAGGATATGGAAATAACGAACAGTATTCAATCTCAACGTCCATTAAACAAATATACAAAATAAGAGCAGAGCAAACACGTACCTCCGAAACAGTAGCAATTTGAAAGAATTTTACAGAAATTTCTATTTATAGTAACAATGCCAACACCCTTCGTCGAAATCCAAAAACCGATATACAGAATTATGTAACTTCGTGTAGTCTACTTGTGTGCCAAGTTATATTGAAATCATACAAAAACTGTAGGAGTAGCATTTTGAAAGAATTTTTCAGAAATTTCTATTTTTAGTAACAACGCCAACTCTTTTCATCGAAATCAAAAACCGATTTAAAGAATTGTGCATCTTAGTGTAGTCTACTTGTGTGCCAAGTTATATTGAAATCAGACCAAAACTGTAGGAGGAGTAGCATTTTGAAAGAATTTTTCAGAAATTTCTATTTTTAGTAACCACGGCAACACTGTTCATCGAAATCAAAAACCGATGTATCTTAGTGTAGTCTACTTATGTGCCAAGTTAGTATGGGGCGTAGCATCGTTTTTGGAAGTGGGGGGGGGGGGGGCAACCTGAGCAAAACAGGCGCGTAGCATCGTTTTTGGAAGTGGGGGGGGCCAACCTGAGCAAAAATTTTTTTTACTTACCTGAAAAAGTTGACAAGGGGGGGGGGGGGGGGTAGTGGCTAACTTTTTTCAAGACCAACTATCTTTCAGTTGAAACTTTTGGGGTAAATTTTCTTTATAACACTATCCTTTGCTGAAATGTGGGGGGGGCAACCTTCCCTTCAGTAAACATTTTCTATAGTAAAGGTAATGTCGGGAGAAAAAGTGGGGGAGCCTGGCCCCCCCCCCCCCCCCCCCCCTGATACTACGCCCTTGATACTGAAACCATACCAAATTTGAAAGAATTTCACAGAAATTTCAATTTTTAGTAACAACGCCAACACCGTTCGTCGAAATCAAAACCGATATATTGAATTATGTATCTTAGTGCAGTTTACTTGTGTGCCAAGTTATATTGAAATCAGACCAAAACTGTGGGAGGAGTAGCATTTTGAAAGACTTTCTCAGAAATTTCTATTTTTAGTAACAATACCAACACTGTTCGTCGAAGTCAAAAACCGATACACAGAATTTTGTATCTTTGTGTAGTCTACTCTTGTGCCAAGTTATATTGAAATCAGACCAAATTTGTTGGAGGCGTAGCATTTTGAAAGAATTTCACAGAAATTTCTATTTTTAGTAACCACACCAACACCGTTCATCGAAATCAAAAACCTATACACAGAATTATGTATCTTAGTGTAGTCTACTATATTGAAATCAGGTCAAAACTGTAGGAGGAGTAGCATTTTGAAAAAAATGTTTACTGACAGACAGACGAACGGACGCCGGACGCATTACTATCGCATACGCTTTTCTGGTTTCTGAATCAAAATTGTTTTTAAATAAGATTGCTACACCTCCGGAGTTAGAGGAGTATGAACTTAAGTAACATCCATAGCCCCAAAGGTTCCTAATATCATTTTCTGCCTCTGGTGTGAAATGGGTATCTTGAAGTCAGTATATATTATAGTTCATATTTCTTAAATAATGAAACACGTCTCTACGTTTGTTGATGTCCCTCAAACCTTGACAATTAACAGATAGAATTTTCAACGATATTTGCACATTTTAAATAAAACATATTTACCTTTGATGAGACCGGAAGCCTTCGATTTATAAATATTGTTCTCCAAGGAAATTGAAACAAAGAAAGAAGAGAGAAGGGAAAGCAGAGAAACCGATGGAAAGACAGAAGATTAAAGCGTAGAAGAAGAAATAAAAGACAAACAACAAAACAGTTCAAAAAACTGCGAGTGGCTTTGGCCGTATAATATTTTCCGAGGCAATGTCACACCATTTTGGAAATATTCAAGCGTTGTGTTGAAGAGCAGAACATTTAAGCTTCTTTATGAAAATAAATGGAATGATACATCGATACCTGGAAAGAGCTTTTGTAATATATTGCATAGAGAACTTGATAAGTCAAGATCGTTAAGATCCCACTTAAAAAAATATATGAAACGTTTTATCCCAAATACTAAAAGAAAAATATTGTCTCTCAGTATGACAAGTCTTTGAAAAGTAATGTTAAAACTGATGCATGGTGAAAACTAGAGGATGTACCAAGCACCCCCTCCCGGTTTTCCACAAAACATCCCAACTATTCCTAAGAAATTTTGTGTGGTTCAAACTGTTTGCAAGCAAAGGGCTAAATTTCAAAGAAAATGCAATAAAATAGACTGATAAAAGTATTGTTTAATAAAGATTCTAAAAGTAAACTAGATGTCTGATGCTGAAATTTGACTTTAAATAAATGAACAGATCTTAACATCTAAATGAGATTAATATTTGAGTACCGTTCTTTGTATATCTTTTTTTTTCAAAATCGGACAAAATGATATAAATAAAATAAAAGAAAGAGGATAATAAATGAAAATCACCACTGTTCATTGAGATTTTTTTTTTATCATTGAGCTTCAATTTGAAAAAAAAAATTCCTCCCTCCTTCATGGGTCTGAAAACCCCCAGGCGGCAATTCCAAACAAATTAAACATTTTTTTAAGGATGGCCTTGAAACAGAGGGTTTGACAGTTAAATAATGTCAGCCATACGTAAGCATGGTAAGACCTTCTGCCATAACAGTTGACCGATTGTAGTAAGCAATTTTCAAACCGTCTTCCCTCTGACAGTTTTTCATTGATTTCCATAACCAGAAGTCTCTGTCGAGACTGAAGCTCTACTGGTTTGTACTTATAGCAAAGGTAGAGAAAAGTTCTTAAGCAGTTGGGAATTGAAACATTACATCAGCAATAAAAAAATAATCATCCTTGATTAAGTCTCTTTATGTTCTCAGTGTAGTCTACTTGCATGCCACATTATATTATAATCAACCTTAAACTGTATTTGGAGTAGCATTTTGAGAGTATTTAACAGAAATTTCTTTTTTTAGTAACCAAAGCAAAAATGATCATCAAAGTCAAAAACTGATAAACAAAATTGTATATCTTAGTAAAGTCTACTTGTGTGCCAAGTTATATTAAAATTAGACCAAAACTGTTGGAGGAGTTGCATTTTGAGAGTATTTAACAGAAATTTCTATTTTTAGTAACAACGGCAACACTGCTCATCGAAATCAAAAACCGATATACAAAATTATGTATCTTAGTGTAGTCTACTTGTGTGTGAAGTTATATTGAAATCAGACCAAAACTGTAGGAGAAATAGCATTTTGAAAGAATTTCACAGAAATTTCTATTTTTAGTAACCACGGCAACACGGCGAAATCAAAAACCGATACACAGAATTATGTAGCTTAGTGTAGTCTACGTGTATGCCAATTTATATTGAAATCAGACCAATTCTGTAGGAGGAGTAGCATTTTGAAAGAATTTCACAAAAATTTTTATTTTTAGTAACAACGGCAACACCGTTCATCGAAATCAAACACCGATACACAGAATTATGTATCTTAGTGAAGTCTACTTGTGTGTCAAGTTATATTGAAATCAGATCAAAACTGTAGGAGGAGTAGCATTTTGAAAGAATTTCACAGAAATTTCTATTTTTAGTAACCACGGCAACACCGTTCATCGAAATCAAAAACCGATACACAGAATTATGTTTCTTAGTGTAGTCTACTTGTATGTGAAGTTATATTGAAACCAGACCAAAACTGAAGGAGGAGTAGCATTTTGAAAAATTGTTTACAGATACACAGACGGACGACGGACGCATTATTATCGCATAAGCTCTTCTGGTCTCTGACCAGTAGAGCTAAAAATTGGTACACATGTAGAGAACACTTACATACCCAATTCTTTATTTTATTACTTTTATTTCAATAAAAATTGTTGCCATGGTAACAAAACTTTGAATTTTGAGAAGTGAACATCTAAGAAATTGTACCGAGTTGAAAAATTAGAAAACATTAAATTTTTAATACCATGCTGCAAATTGAATTACAAATAACGTTACAAAAATTAACATTTATTAGACGTTGGTCGAAGGGAGATGGAAGATTATTGCTATAGAGAGTATTTCACTTTTGTCAGTTAAATGATAATTATGATTTGATGTCTTCAGAATCATACCAGGAGATATCTGGCCTCGATTACCCGGTTTTTTGCTTTTTGGGAAAAAGGCCACATGTATTGAATTGATTCATTGTACAGGTATGTGAATTTACGTCTGATTCGAAAAATTTATACGTTTCACTCATAAATAAAATCCTCTATATATGGACGAACTGAAGGGCATCAAATTATGACCTTTAAATAGCACTAACGACCATTGAGCAGTAAGGGATCGTTATCATGCCAACGCTTGCCGTGAAACGGGACCTCGGTTTTACGGTCTCACCCGAAAGACTTACAACTTTTACTTCAAGTGCCGAGCACATGGCAAAAAAGGAACAGTTGCTACCCCATTCATATGGACTTCCAGTGAGGGACAGCTATCCAAACAATAGAGATGCATTTTTTGGTTAAAAAGTGATGAATAGAGGCAATGTTTTCACTATATAGGCCCTAGTTTGTTTGTTTTTTTTCAAACCTTTATATAAAAAATATCAGCCATAATTTTCATGCGACTTTTTGTCTGCTTTTCATAATACATAAACTTATTCTAAAATAGCTTAATAAAGCTATATTATATAGGTAAATAAAGCTATATAGGCACTGTAATTTAAGCTTTATAGCTAAATAATAGTGATTTTCCTGGACCTGTTAGAAGCAACACCTTTTTGATAAATTAATAAGTTTTGATGCTTTTTAAAGTTATTTACGCCGTATGGATGCCGATTTGTTTGTGAAACAAAATGATTAAATGATTTGAAACGCATAAAGTGTAATGAAAAAATAATATTTCCACAAAATTTAACTATAAAACTCGTTGTAATAACAGAACAATAAAGCAATATCTGCAATCAAGAATTCAGTCTTTTCATGAATATTGATAAAGGAAGTGCGTAAACAGTAGGTCTAAATATAGACACGTATGTCCACGGGAAATTACAGACATCGAGGCACGTTGCATTTTGACAACGATTATTAATAAAAGGTTAATATGCGTCATAACAGAGTATAAATTTTTGATACTGATTACATTTAAAGATAAGTTATATTAATAGTAACACGCCATCCATGTCAAAAGTGAGTTGTATCTCAAAGGGCTTACCTCGTTTTCTTGACGCCGTGTTTGTTTATCAATCTAAAAGTAGCGACGGCGGCACGTGGTGGATTTACTTAAAAATAGACATTATTCTCCTTGCAGGATAATAAATAATTATAATTTGATAACTTTATAACGAATTTTATTTAAATGGTGTAATTTACAGCATTTTCGTAACTTTTATTGGTAAACAAAATAAATAAATTTCCAGCCGTATTTTAAAATGGCGCACGTTATATTACTTTAAAATAATTCTGATTTAAACTACTGTTTTCTTTATTACCTATGAAATTAATTAATTGAATACTTACTTCCCGTTGAAGGTGTTGTTGCAGAATCAACAGGCTTAAAAACCGAATTCAGAGCTCTTCCGTTCTCGAAGAAGCGTACGATGTAGATGCCACTGTTCCTCTGGCCATCGAAACATCTGCCACTCTTCCCTCTCTGCGTGCCTGAACACTTCCTCAAACGTCTTGGGGTTAGAAAGTAAAACATACCTCTAAATTTCGGGCCACCATCCTTACACGAAATGCTCTTTTGTGAGGGTTTCTTTTTGCCGTCCTGGCATTACCATGTAGGCACGTGTCGCGAGCTTCGTTATGTTTGCCACATAATCTTCTATGGGTTGCATCTCTGCTTGTTTGTATCCGAATCCGAATGATTCAGTGATTGGAGTACTTTAGGAATAAATCTCTCCCGCAGAGCGTCACAAACAGAACGATAGTCCTCTTTCACATCGTCGTCTAAAGATTCATAATAATCTGCAGCTTCATCTCGCAGTAATGCAGGTATCGTTATGCATTTTCTTGGTTCGGTCCAGAAATTACCTCTGGATATTTGATCGAAGTTCTTAATCAACGAATCAAAGTCCTCGTCGAGTTTTCCGTAGAATGGGGTAGGCTTTATCTGTCTAACTTCAGGCGGCACGGCTTGGGGAATAACCTCCTCAATTGGCCCCTGTCTCTTCTTATGTGGCATCTTCACAGTATTTGACCAAGAGTTAATTTCCAAAGTATATTTTGACTTAGTTACGTTATTCTTATCCTACCGCTGCCACCATAATATGTGACGGGGGTCCTCCCTGTCACTGGCACTGGTAAATAATGCCGACTGTTTTTATTGGATATTTTAGGTTAGGTGAACTTCTACAGCTGTCAGCGATTATGGATAAAGAAGTGTGGAAACCATGTTGTGCCTAAATGAAATTACTAATACAAACAAATTATATAATCTGATCAATCAAAATGCTTATTAGCTACATTCGATTTTGCATTTTTTAATGGTCAAAACAGAAAAAAGTATTCCACAGAATATCATGTATACATCTGCACAAAATACCAAATGCCAAAACCAGATCTACTAAATAATATAAATATATTCCTTACATACAAATACAAATACTTTATTGGCACAAAAACAATTACAACTAGACGAGCTTGTTGCAAAGCAACAAATAAGTCTTCCGTCTAATTCTGAAGACGATGATATCGAGATTGATAGACATTTACGGTTATGTGTGCAAAAATGAGCCTTTTACAAATACTCCCGGCCTGACCGGAAGTGACGGTATTTTAACGACTTTAAATGATCTGTGCCTCTGCTATTTATTATTTTGAACAACTTTCCTTCTATGATGCATAACAAATTGTCAACACTTTTTGAGATAGCAGAGAAAACGTTTTGGCCCCTCTGGATCCTTTATTTTAGGGGCCAGCCCTTTTTCTTGGATATCATTTGAAAGATCATGCAATTCTACACTTCTTTTGCTTTATATGTCTTTACAAAATATTTCTAGGTAAAAAGATATCTTGGAAAAAGTGTTAAAAACTTTGAAATTCGTGATACGTCTATTTTCGGGCCATAGCGAGCGCCGACGTGCGGCACTTCCGATAAAAATGAAATACGTTATACATATCTACAGACTTTGGTCTATTATATCTGAAAGTTTCATGTTTCTATCTTGAGCCATTATTGAGAAAGTCTGCGGACAACCAGACCCTTCAAAAATCATAAAATCGACAATATCTCCAAACCGGAAGTGACGTCATCAAATCAGAAAAAAAACGCATAAGGTTCAAGTGATGTTACATAAGTCCTTAAAGTTTCATGGAAATCCATCAAGCCGTTTTCGAGAAATCGCGTGCACAAAATCGGTAAGAAAAAAAAGAATAATAAAAGTGAAAAAGAAACCTAAGAATAACAGTAAGGTCTTCCGCTAAAGACGGAAGACCTTAATAATTGGCAAAGGCCCACTGAACAACATTAAATAATGTTTACATATTTTTTCAAGAATTGTCAAGTAATTGACTTCTAAAATCAAAACAGTCTCTGATAAATTTAACAGTAACTTTCAAGACTTTTTGTTTATTACTGTTTATATATAATTGTAGCATATATTTCTCATTGCTAAGATTAATATTTTTCTTTGTTATGTTATAAATATTACTAAAGAATGTGTTTCTTAGCTTAGAGTAAGAATTACAGTGAAAAAGAAAATGTATTTAATCCTCAATCACACCAGTATTACAAACATTACAATATCTTTCATTTCTTGATGTAGAAATATATATATCTACCACTTTCTGTTGCAAGTTTATGTGCGCTTAATCTAATTTTACTAAGAGAGGATCTCTCTCAGTAAATCAACATAAGAACTTCTTTTTCCTGAGTATACTTTTTTTAAGATATCAAGATTTTCTGAACCAAAGAATTTTGATGTTTGCTCTTGAGTGCACTGATCAATGATTCTTAGTTTAATGTTTGGTAAAAGGTATTGCATGGAACCTGTATATTTTGTAATGTTGGAGAATCCAAGTTTATCAAGAATAGAAAATAATTTCTTAGTCCAAGAATTACAGTTAATTGTGGATTGGTAAAGTTTAAAGGCCAAAGAATCAGAAGTTTTCAGGTGATTCCAATATTTGATACTTGAGAGGGAAATTTTGGACCAGAGTGGTAGTCTTTTAAGTTCTGCTAAACAACCAGCAAATTTTTCAGATGTTAGGAAATAATTGTTAAGAATGACATATGAAATTCATGGTTTTATGAATCTAAACGAGGGCATAATCATGCAATATATAATTAATTACGGAAAATAGAGCTACTTTATGGAACTCCCCCACCCCTCCCACAAAATTACATCTGATGACCTTTTTAAGCCTTTGAAGGAACAACACATAGCATCAGTGGGCTGAGGAACCTGTTCCCTAAAAGTTAAAAAAATACTGTTGAAAATAATCATTGAACATGGCCCGGTTTAACCCCCCCCCCCCCCCCCCGCCTTTTCCAATTTTTGTTGCAGTTATAGTTAAATAGGGTAATGTAGTGAAGGAATAAAATTTTATAGTGAAAGATATTGGCACCTATTTTACTTGATTTTTTTTAGCTCTGCTGGTCAGAGACCAGAAGAGCGTATGCAATAGTAATGCGTCCGTCGTCCGTCCGTCTGTCTGTAAACAATTTTTCAAAATGCTACTCTTCCTACCGTTTTAGTCTGATTTCAATACAACTTGGCACACAAGTAGACTACACTGAGATACACAAGTTTAGCTTTTTAAAAAAGCTTAGAGAGTCAGCCAGTGGAATTTTCTTTTCTGTGATAACGTTTTGAAGAATCATAGAGAACTGAAAAAATACTTTCAGCAAATTTTTTAATTCGTAGCAGAGTTGGGCACTAAAATTAACACATCGTCTTCATATTTTTTCTGCATAGGAACAGAAGCGTTTGTGCATGCAGATTCTTGGATTTTTGTCTCAAAATCAAAAGAAGTCGATGACGTATAAGTTGATGACGTAGCACCGTTGATGTTTACGTGCGTCGAGAGAAAGTAGATCGAGTTCAAAATTTAGAATATTTGCTATCTGTGTCTTTGAAAACATCATGAGACAGTTGTTGGAGCTGTACATCAAACGAACTTCTGACTGACAATTGTTAGGACTATGGGGATCGTGGAAATCAACTCTTTTTATGATGGCTGTACAAATCGTGCTAGGAAAGGCTAGGGACCTACTATAGACTTTGTCTAGATTGTTTGCTGATCCATGGTAAGTTAAATTACACCTAGATTAATATGTTGACGGTGCGACCGTTATGGCGAGCGCAGATGTTTATTTTGTTAGAATTTAAATCGGGCTCGTACGTCAAACTGCACGTGACATTTGATGCGTCTAGACTCTGACGTCACATGACGTCGTATGTAAGTTACATTTCCCCCAAAGAACCCTGAACAGTGCTGAAAATAAATGAAGAACGTTTCGTTTGCTATTTATCTTCAATATTTATCCATTAAATCAGGGCATGTTTACTTTTAGTAGAACTTTTGCTACTATTCTCACGAGAACGTAGCTTTAACGTAGCTTAAACAAGTGATGCATTGTGGGTCCAAATTACGGCATCAAAAAATTCTATCGAATGAATGTGCAGTAGTCCGAATTTTCTCTTCGCACAGGCGTTGCTTTAAGAGCTCGCAGTGACGAGCGTCGCTTCGCGACGCTCGCTGCGCTCGCTACTAGGTAGGCATACGTAGTATAATATAAGAAAGCATTGTTAAAGATGTCAAAGGAGTCTCATAACAACAAGTGAACTGGTAGGCTTTACTTTCTCCTAAAAGGATTTAAGGGGGGGGGGTGTTAACATCTGTCTTCAAATAGCCAACGGGTTCCTTGATAAAATAAGACACTTCTTTACATATACCAGTCTTTTTCTTGCTTTTAACGATATATCTACTCTTTAACATTCCTTTTATGAGGGCAACAATTTTCACAAATAAAAGTTTCAATAAAATAAAATCTTGAAGCGAGGGATCGTGTCAAAACCGGAAGTGCTATTAATAAAGCATCTACCCGTTGATAAAGCACAAGTTTATCCAACGGCCTGTATCACCAACACGTATGAGATAAAAACATTTAAGTTCCAATTCACGTAGCATTAATCAAAGAATTCAGTTATAAACCTAAAATATCATTATCAGATCTATAAGGTTTTAGGGGAAGGGGGGTATATGGACATTATGCCATTTTTAACAAAACGGAGCCCAACCCTAACAAAAAAATACTATAGTTAACTATAGTAAACTATAGTTTACTACAGTTAACTAAAGTTAACTATAGTGATAACTTTGACACTTTGATTTACTATAGTGATAACTTTGACACTTTGAAAAACTTTGACGAAAACTTTGACACTTTGAAAAACTTTGACAAAAACTTTGACACTTTAAAAAACTTTGGCGAAAACTTTGACACTTTGAAAAACTTTGGCGAAAACTTTGACATTTTGAAAAACTTTGACAAAAACTTTGACACTTTAAAAAACTTTGGCGAAAACTTTGACACTTTGAAAAACTTTGACGAAAACTTTGACACTGATTTACTATAGTTAACTATAGTAAACTATAGTTAACTATAGTATTTTTTTTTATTAGGGAATAAGCTGCACTATCAACCTTGTTAGAGTTTATCATGCCGTCGGTTGAATCACTCTTGGCTATGTGTTTAGTAAAGGGAAACACCCTTGTCCCTGCGATACTTAAACAGCCATACTGAATCTTCGTTTGAGAATACAAATAAAAGATTATTGAAATACCTAGTACATTTTCTTGTACATTTTAAAATTAAAAAAATGAACATTTATTTTTCATTCAAACAGGTAACATGTAAGCTTTGACGGTATAGCCTAGAAGCTTTTATTTAGTTTATCAACTGTCGTCATTTGACTTACTAGTAACTAGCTGAATTTTGGTTCATAAAAAGTAGAATTGAAATAAAGCAAACTTTACTCAAGACCTACAAATTCATTTATCAGACCTCTTATAATATAATAAACCTATTAATTCATAAATTGCCACAACCTAGATTATCAGGTCGTAGTTTATGAAAAACAAGCCAATTTACGGATAAAAAAAAGTATGCGCAGAATGGGGGGAGGGGGGTCCAGGGCGGGGCCATAGGGAGTTATGGTTTATGACATTTAATTGCAAAAACTCAAAACCTTCCTGAGATATTGACTGGAAATGAACGTTTTACACAGAGTCACACAGAAATATGAATTATAACACTGACGTTTGAACCTCAAAATACACAGGGGTGTTCCTTACGCCATATATGTGGCCGGCCATATGGAGTTGTAGTATAAAATTTCATTGCAAAAGCTCAATGGCTTACAGAGATATCGCACAAAAACAAGTGTTAAAACAGACAGAATTTCTAAATTAAATACCTTGACCTTTGGCCTCAAAATCAAGAGGGTTTTCCAAAGGCCATATAATTTGTAAACAGTTGTGTAAAATTTCACTGCAATAGCTCAAAGACTTCACGCAATATTGCCGGGAAGTGAAAGTGTTACAGACAAACAGAACTATAGATGGACGGACAGACAGACTGAAATTGATATTCTCTAATTTAAGCGGGGGGGGGGGGGGGGGGGGGCAACATACGAGCTATTCCGAAGTATCTGTTGTATGACTTAACAAGTCTGTCCACTATTTTGCATCGGGATCGAAATGAATTGTAGTGAAAACGAAAGTAAAAGCAGTAAAAACTGAAAAGCTAAAAATATGTAACAAACCAATGTTTGTTCTGTAGATTTAAATACATAAGTAAAAATACTTTCAATATATTTTATAAGAGTGCTTCAATTTACGCGTCAAACACTAAATCCAACAGAAGCAACTGTATGCTTCGCTGCGTAGAACACATGATCATGTGCGAACCAGTTAAATTACTGCGAACCAGTAAACTGTTTGAAACCTTCTATACAAAAATAAGCATAGGAAATTCCTTTTTGAGTTAAATTTACAGATTGCCTTGAGGTTAAACAGGGATTTGATGGTTTACAATCTATATTGGTTTTCCTGAAATAAAATTAGCAGGGGTGATTTACTGCAGAACCACTCCCAGGATTCCAGGTCACGCAAGCGCATTGGAAGTTCTTCGTACCATATCTAGTCAGCCCGCGGGCTGACTAATAATTCTGTGTATCGGTTTTTGATTTCGATAAACGGTGTTGCCGTGGTTACTAAAAATAGAAATTTCTGTGAATTTCTTTCAAAATGCTACTCCTCCTACAGTTTTGGTCTGATTTAAATATAACTTAGCACACAAGTAGAATACACTAAGATACATAATTCTGTGTATCGGTTTTTGATTTCGACGAACGGTGTAGGCGTGGTTACTAAAATTAGAAATTTCTGTGTAATTCTTTTAAATTGCTACTCCTCCTACAGTTTTAGTCTGATTTCAGTATAACTAGGCAAACAAGTAGACTACACTAATATATATAATTCTGTATATTGGTTTTAGATTTGGATGAACAGTGTTGCCGTGGTTACTAAAAACAGAAATTTCTGTGAAATTCTTTCAAACTGCTACTCCACCTACAGTTTTGGTCTGATTTCAGTATAACCTGGCACACAAGTAGAATACACTTAAGATACATAGTTCTGTGCATCTAATTTTAATTTTGATGAACGGTGTTGCCGTGGTTACAAAATATAGAATTGTCTGTAAAATTGTTTCAAAATGCTTCTCCTCCTACAGTTTTGGTCTGATTTCAATATAACTTGGCACACAAGTAGACTACACCAAGAACATAAAGAGACTTTATCAACGATCATATTTATTCTTTTTATTGCTGTTGTAAAGTTTCAAATCCCAGCTGCCCAAGTACTTTTCTCTTCCTTTGCTATAAGTTCAAACCAGTAGAGCTTCAGTCTCGACAGAGACTTCTGGTTATTCTAACTGTTCTATCCCCCCACCAACTTTAATACCAGAAGTCTCTGTCGAGACTGTAGGTCTACTGGTTTGTACTTATTAAAAACAATTGCACAGGATTATGTATCTTTGTGTTGTCTACTTGTGTGCCAACTTATTTTGAAATCAGACCAAAACTGTAGAAGGAGTAGCGTTTTAAAGGAATTTCACAGAAAATTCTATTTTTAGTAACTATGGAAACACCATTCATTGAAATCAAACACCGATACACTATTCTATGTATGTTAGTGTAGACTACTTGTGTGCAAGTTATATTGAAAACAGACCAAAATTGAGGAAGGAATTTTAAAGGAATTTCACAGAAAATTCTATTTTTAGTAACAATGGCAAAACTGTTCATCGAAATTAAAAACCGATCCATTACTCTATGTATCAAAGTGTAGTCTACTTGTGTGCCAAGTTAAATTGAAATCGGAACAACACTGTAGAAGGAGTAGTGTTTTAAAGGAATTTTACAAAGTTCTATTTTTAGTACCCATGGCAACACCGTTCACCGAAATCAAAAACCGATGCAGTATTCTATGTATCTTAGTGTAGTCTACTTGTGTGCAAGTTATATTGAAATCAGACCAAAATTGTAGAAGGAGTAGCGTTTTAAAGGAATTTCACAGAAAATTCTATTTTTAGCTCTACTGGTCAGAGACCAGAAGAGCTTATGCGATAGTAATGCGTCCGGCGTCCGTCCGTCTGTCTGTCTGTCTGTCCTTCTGTCTGTAAACAGTTCTTCAAAACGCTACTCATCCTACAATTTCAGTCTGATTTCAATATTACTTGACACACAAGTAGACTACACTAACATACATAGAATAGTGCATCGGTTTTTTGATTTTGATGAGCGGTGTTACCATGGTTACTAAAAATAGAATTCTCTGTGAAATTCCTTGAAAACACTACTCCTTCTACAGTTTTAGTTTGATTTCAAAATAAGTTGGCACACAAGTAGACTACACAGAGATACATAAAATAACCCTAACCCATAAAATAGTGCAATGGTTTTTGATAAGTACAAACCAGTAGAGCTACAGTCTCGACAGAGACTTCTGGTTAGTAACCATTGCAACACCTTTCATCGAAATCAAAAACCGATGCACTATTCTATGTATCTTAGTGTAGTCTACTTCTTGTGTGCCAAGTTATATTGAAATCAGATCTAAATTGTAGAAGGAGTAGCGTTTTAAAGGAATTTCACAGAAAATTATTTTTAGTAACCATGGCAACACTGTTCATCGAAATCAAAAACCGATGCACTATTCTATGTATCTTAGTGTAGTCTACTTGTGTGCCAAGTAATATTGAAATCAGACTAAAATTGTAGGAGGAGTAGCGTTTTTAAAAATTGTTTACAGACAGACGGACAGACAGACGGACGGACGCCGGACGCATTACTATCGCATAAGCTCTTCTGGTCTCAGACCAGTAGAGCTAAAAAAAAAAACGATGCTACCTAACTGAATTAATTTTTCTTAATGATCTTAAACGAAATGCTTGGTTGTCCCCTCACACTTGAATAGTTTTTTGGGGCCTGGAATTCCTGGACCAATTTTATTTATTAGCCTAACTATATTTTCTAAGAAGACAAGATTGTATGGAATGTATGTTTCATCTACATATGTTATATAGTTCATGTTAAAAAAACCGTAAGGGATGTTTGACGATATACCATTCAGGGGTTAAAATGGCAGTTTAAATTACATTATATACATTGTACTTGACTTGAAATATTTTTTGCGCATGATGCGCTCTATACTTAAGATCCGTAGTAACTATTTTGTAAATGTTCACCCAACCAAAAATGTCCATTTACATTGTTTATTTACATATTTACAACACGATAGAATTCATAAAGTGTACACTTATTCATTGACTTTCGGACTTGTTCTCCTCTCTCTCACACGTTTTCTCCGGGCATGGCAATTACAGAAATGACAAACAAATTACAAATCCATGTTTACTCGCTCTCTTTCTCTCTAACCAACTGAAATTACACTCATGGCATACAGGGCTACAACGCTTGCGCCGCGCACCAGCAACCTATCATACTCTTCTTACAATTAATTAAAAAACATAGGGCGATTGCTCTGTGACATGCAATTTATCAAAAAAAAAAAAAATATGTCACAGTTTTTAAAAAATCTCAAATTAATTGTGAAATAAACGAGTTGAAAGAATACCATCAATTTCGCTGCGCCGGCCGCCTTTGTAACCTTTTACCATGCGGGATACAAATCAATGCTAGGACGAGTGTAAGTAAAATGGGCAAGCGGTATATCGAGTGTCCATGACTATGAAGCTTTTTACTTGTGTACATATATGAAATTAAAAAGGTGAAGACTACGACCAGTCATTGACTTATAAAATGTACAATACAGTACACATTACATGTATACAATACAATTTATGACGAGGAAAAAAAAATCTCAGAACCTGGGAAATCCAGATATAGGATAAGGTGCATGTAGGAAAAGTAACCATTCCTTTTAGACCGGTCACAATTATGTGAGCCCTATGTATTGATCAGGTATAGTCGGGACACCCCTTACAGGCACGTAGTATCCGGGGGGCAAGGGGGCCTGGCCCCCCCACTTTTTCCCCCAACATTACCTTTACTATAGGAAATGTCTATTGAACAGGTGGTTGCCCCCCCCCCCCCCCACTTGTTACCACAGTATACACATAGTAAGGAATTATAGGAAAAAATTGACAGTGAAAGAAAGTTTGCGTTGAAAAAAGTTGGCAACTACTCCCCCCCCACGTTATAGGTTTTTCGAGTTTGGGGAGTTATCCTTTTTTTTTTTTTGCTTGTCAAGTTAGGTAAGTAAAAATTTTTTTCTCAGGTTGCCCCCCCCCCCCCCCAATTTCAAAAACGATGCTACGTGCCTGCCTTAGTCAAATTTAGTGCTAAATCAAAGGCTTAAATACTTATTACACCTCAAAAAAATCCAACTGTGGTTAAAGGAAATTATCAGACCTTCAGATCATGCTGTGGTAAATATCTATATTAATTTTTTATTGTACACATGATTCTAAATTAAGATCCTCACTCCAAACATACTTAATCAATATCAAAACTGTATTCACGGTGACCTCCTCCTCCACCCCCACCCCCCAAAATACGAGTTTGTATGATTGAGTTTGTTTGGGTCATGATCTCGATAATGCATAATTTATGTCCCAAGGTTCATGTATCTGTGATGATTGGGCTCGGGATTCTAAATCGGGTTTTATCATTAGGCATATGGTGAAGGCCGAGATTAGTCCGGATGTTGCGCTAGAGTGTATATAAGAGCGCATCCGAGGTAGTTTGTCATTCTCTGTTTGGCTGTCAAGAGAGCAGGTATGGTGGTGGAGATAATAAAACGTTAAACAGTTTTAATACAACTGCCCAGTGTTGTATTTGTTAACTACCTTGGTTTACAGTGGTGTATTTACTATGTTTAAATACAAGCAGTGATTTCT
This sequence comes from Saccostrea cuccullata, assembly GCF_032062105.1. Classification (NCBI taxonomy): domain Eukaryota; kingdom Metazoa; phylum Mollusca; class Bivalvia; order Ostreida; family Ostreidae; genus Saccostrea; species Saccostrea cuccullata. The sequence goes on along the minus strand of NW_026932235.1, from coordinate 261,607 downwards.
AGTACCTGGATACAGCCTGTGTCATAGCAAGGTACACAGCCGGATAGTGACACATACCTGAGTCCCATACTTCGGACATATACTCAGGACAGAGCCCGGTCCGATATCTCATTGCTGTTGATCTGTTTTTATATTAAAGGGAAAGATAACCCTAAGAATATATGTATATATTGACTCGTTGTTTTCATATAAATCTTTGTACTTATTTTTCTGTAAATCTGATCATTTTTATACATCCCTCATACTGGTCCAAATCATCGAACCTAGAACACGTTACATATCTATGAATTTGCTAGTATATTTTGTTCATGAGATGAGATTAGCACTGGATCATGCAAAGCATCTCAATTCTATTCTAGAGGCAGAAAGTTTACTAGGAACCATGGCTTGAGATATGATTTTAAATCACAGTGTATTTACTTTCACACACTTACAGTTCATATATAAAACACATTTGCAATGAAAGTATGCATAGCTGTATACATTTATGATAAATACAGAAGGATTGATTCTAAGAACACTTTACAGTTTTGTAAAAATAATAATAATAATAAACTGTGAAATTGAACCTGAAATACAATGGGAATACATTAATTTTAATTATTACACCGAGAGCCCTGACAGATTCATTTCCACTGCGACTTTGAATAAAAGAATTCGGGGAAAATGCCTTTTCCTACACACAGAGAGAGAGAGAGAGAGAGAGAGAGAGAGAGAGAGAGAGAGAATGTCACTGAGTTGCACGTTGTCCGAAAAATCTGACGTTTTTAGTGCCCTTTTTACAAAACTCGTTTGTTTGTTCTGACGCTTATCGATCTTACATGAAGTTCAAGCTTTATTCCTCTGTGCACAGAATAGAATAGAATAGAATAGAATTTCTTTCCAATCATGGTCTCACTGGACTTTTACGAGAATCGCTGACTTTTACAATCGACGCTTACTTTTTGCTAGCGCTCTCGAGCGCTAGCAACTACGTTAGTCCAAATTCCTTGAATACGCATGCTCGGCCGCCATGGCCGTGCATTCTGGGAAAACTGTGAAAACTACTACAGATAGACCGTAACGTACGATAACAATTTCGTTGTATCATGTTGTAGCATGAAATAACTGTTTATTTATAGTGTAGCTTACACTTTGAAGATAACTTCATATTTATAATATTTCAAATTTTTTTTTTTTTTTTGGGGGGGGGGGGGGTTTGCTGACGGAAAAGCCCGAGTCATTATCTGATTGTTCTAAACAATGACAAGGGCTTTTTTTTATTTTACATCCAAGCACATCCAAACATAGATTCTAATTTCTGATTGGTCAATTCAGCCAATCTTACAAATTCCAGAAACAGAAGCAAGAATTCACACTAAAAATAGCGAATAAATCCACTAATTGTGCCGTTTAAAAAAATTCTGATGTGTATGCCTTTTAACCTAACATATCTTGTCAAAGATGACCTAAAAGACCAATTAAGCTATTTACATGCGTTTCAAAATATCTGGACTCTTTACACAACATACACTTGGAGTTATTTACTATATTCCTTTCAACTACCATGTATTTTCTTTGCTAAATTGCCAAGAAATTCTCTTCTTTGAATCAGTCCATACATGCAATGTGTCAATCGGCATCTTTTTCATATCATTTATAGCCCCCCCCCCTCTCCAGTAAAGGTCAGATATGTTCCGTTGCGCCCAAACTCCAATAGCCCCCCCCCCCCACACACACACACACCTTGTTCCTTTACCTATGTGTCTATCAAAATGGATACGCTTCACAAAACAATAACTTTATCACTCTCCAGCCTCGATAAAAATTAAAGAATTCAGCAAAATAAATCACTTGATCACGGATCTTCCTTTCTGTGTTTAAATATTGCTACGGCGCTAGCTCACCTACCTTTTTAAAAGATAAACTTGTACATTTAAACCTGCCTTATGTAAGGAGGCACAGAATTGATAAAATTCGTTTATTCTGTATCAATATAATTATCCGTTAATTCTGTGTATATAATTATTCGTTTATTCTGTGTATATGATTATTTGTTTATTCTGTGTTTATAATTAAATGTAAAATAAATGTCAGATCGAAGATGACTTTTAAAGTTGGCGACCACGCGATGAAAATTAGTATATGATTGATTGATTGCATGTTCTTTACGTCCAGTAAAAGATTTGTTTTCCTCTTATAGAGGCGTTACCATATACCGATTTCTAGGATTTTTTAAGAAAAAAATTGATTTAACCTTTCCAGTTAATGAAAGACACGTTACCTAAAATAATTGAAAATTCTAATTGTACAATAACTAGTATATCAAATAAATTAAGCTATAAAAGATACCAAGCTAAGCATCAACATTCAATTAAAAAAACTTTAAAATTTTCAAACTAATACACTTAATATTGAATGAAGAAAAAAAAACTGTAATAAAATGTTTTAATATTCATTTCTTCTACAAATGAGGCCAGATACAATATAAAAAACTCGTAAAATTTATATCTACGTTGTCTCCACACACTACTCAGAATCCTATATGTTTTTATTTTACATATTGTGCGCTCTACCGTACATCTGCATTTAGAAATAAGGCTATTCAATTTCCGACATTTTCTTCTATCAGCAACACCCCGACGTTGTATTTGTTGCATGGTGAAAGGAGTTATGATAGGGTATCGGTTTGGGTAGATTTTGTCACCCAGCAATACGCATTCATCCGGGAAAGGTAGTTCGGCTCCACCTATTTCCGGAAGATGGGCATATTGGGCGTCGTTTAGGTGACCTGGGAACCCACATTCGATAAATCGAATAGAACCATTATTATCTATAATAATTTGAGCATGAATGGCATGGTAGCGACGGTGTCCTGAATAATAAATTTGCTGGGGTTCTGTTTGTGGCTTATAAATTTCAACTGAAGTCCCATCAATTGCGCCTACTGCAAATGGTATTCCTGGCCAGTTGTTTGTCATATCACGCCATTCATCAACGGTTGGCCATTTTATGTATGTTTTGAGAAGATCAAAAAACGGTGAAATAAGACAATGTATTTCATCTTTTATGGTAGAAACACAAACATTAAATATCGTAGAAAGTACATAGTATGTCGGGTACCTTCGCAGCCATATTAGAAATAATAAGACTCTATTCCTGCTAGAGAAATGTGATTTCTTTTTTGGAAAGAATTGATGGCACAGAGTTGATTTGTTAATTCAATTACAGTTTCGGGTGTCTCCCCAGTCATTTGATGAAATCCATAACGGCTGTCTGAGAACAGATTAAATATATTTCGTGGATCCCATGAATGTAAACCATCATGAAAAAAGAAACATCGCTCGGCCAGAGGATCTGGCGGAGGCTTAACAATGATCATTAAAACTAGTACTAAATTTCTGAAGAAAGTTTCTATTTCCGGAGGAGGTCTTGTTAAAGCTGGAAGAAAAGCTAATATCGTTCTTTCAGGATTGTCCCGGTTCATGTTTCTACAATAAAAGGATATGTGCGTGTATAAGAATAGTTTGCATTGTGAAAAATAAAAAAAAATCGATTGGGGCTACCTGACCCTAGATATCTTTCGTTTTATGATAAAAATGCTATTTTGGATCTTAAGTGGGTTTGAGCCCCCCCCCCCCCACACCTACCCCTAAATAAAGTAACAAATGATGAAAATAAATGCATATAAAAACGGAGTTTAAAATGTACAAAGAATGAGTTCACTTAAATACGTCATTTGGAACCTTTTCGGCTACCCATTTTAAGCTTAACATTACAATATATCGCTAAATTAATCTATGATTAATGTGCAAGCATATGCTCTTGATATTTATTTCTAGAATTTTTTGTCATACATATTTCTATGATTATAGAAAATGTAATTGAAAAGAACATGTAAAAGCCTTAAATTCCGGAAATTTGAACGGGACCACTTTCAAATCTAAGGTATCTGCAAATAGGCGGAGACAGTTAAGTCGCATGGTTGTGGAATGTAAACATTAGCACATATGATTTTTTCGCATTGCGAATTGAAATGGAGAAGAGAGAGATCGTGATGATTTCATGGTGCACAATTATTAAATGATTCTAATGTTAAGGGATGGTGTAAATGTCTCGCTGTGCAGACCATAATACAGAGGCGACATTAGCTTATACATGTACTTACTAATGACACTCTCAATACCAGAATTCTTTCAAAACACCCCTAATGAAAAGCATAAAGATAAATAAGAGACATATTATCTTCAAACCCTATTAAAATTTTCGCAAAAATTTCCCATAGTTTGAAGTTGGAAGTACGATAGATAATGTCACAACAGAGACTTAAACACAATGAAATTTTCAATGAAAGCGTTAGCGTATCGAACAGCAGAAGGTCACGTGAGAAAGGTGATTATAATATCAATCGTTGTTGCTCAGTGACCGGTTAATTTAGTAGCTATCTCGACCCTAGTTTGGGGACATTTTTTTGAAAATTAGATATGAGCCGCAACTTGGCCAACATTGTCCTTTGGATATGTATAAGTTTAAGTTAAAATACATATTATGTGCAAATAAGAAAATGGCCAAGTTGCCGCTCGATGTAAACAAAGTCGTTGAAAACTGGTATGCATATGAATAACAATAGAAATGAGACAAAACTGTTAGACCCCCGTCTCAAAAGCTAGTGTCGTTCGGCATTATTTAATACTTTCATGTAATATAATATACCAAAACCTGCTCTTAAGACTTTGTTTAATACCTATAAAACGTAAATTTAATGAATTTTGGAATTTTATTTTGCGCAAAACATCGGGATCCAACTCTCATAGCTTAAGTGTACCCATTCTTTCATTTGTATATAAAAACATTTTGGATATCTATAGTTAATCTTACTCAGACATGATATTATTTCTCGTAATTGTTTCCATACCCAAACCCATACCTTTACTCATTCGAACATATCAATTCACTGAGCACGAGGAACATGGACTCAGACCAGTTACCCGATATTTCAGAAGGTAATGTACTTGTCTGAGTGTTTTATTATTAAGTTTTTTTTCTCTGGACATAAGATAAAAGTTCAATGCAACTTACTTTAAACTTAGGTGTGAATATCATTCAAACAGCAAAACTGGGTTCGTTTCAGAACTATGGGAAGCTATGTGTTGATCTCTCAGAAAAATCCGTTTTTACGATGAAAGATACTAATACACAGAAAACTGCAAAAACATATGTTACTCATATTTCACTTATTTTTCTTAACTTGATTTTTGTCTTATGTTTGTCAAATATTTTTGTTTCGTATCATTTTGTTACCATTTGATTGTTGCAGATGAAATTCAAACCATTATTCAAAGAAAGAAAAGGAATGTGAAATTGCCCGACGAGGAAATTCTTTTGATGCTACGTTCGTATCAAGTTTATCCTTGTTCATGGGCAAAAATCATTGAATGCATCAAAGAAAACAAACACCATCTCCCCCAAGCCGCACAGAAAATGATAGGAAGTTCTAGCTTCCAGAAGCTAAAAAACAGGTTTTCAAACAAATTGGCAAAACTTCTGGCAACGCCTGAAAAGGCTATAAAAAACGAATTGATCAGGTAATGACATATTTTAATTTTTATAAATTAATTTTCTTTGCCCATCTTATATTACATTTTTGAGGCATCTCTTCATGGTTTTTACTTACAGAAAGGAGGTACAAAAAATAAAAAAGCATGAAAAAAACTAATTAAGGAGCCCCAGAAAGATAGGCGGGAGGATATTCTCCAAACACTTTCTAGTGATGATGCCATTCAACCTTCCACCAGTACAGGCACCACCCAAGGGACCAGCACAGGCACCAACCAAGGGACCAGCACGGCCACCACTCAAGGGACCATCACCGCCACCACTCAAGGGACCATCACCGCCACCACTCAAGGGACCATCACCGCCACCACTCAAGGGACCATCACCGCCACCACTCAAGGGACCAGCACGGCCACCTCTCAAGGGACCATCACCGCCACCACTCAAGGGACCAGCACCGCCACCACTCAAGGGACCATCACCGCCACCACTCAAGGGACCAGCACCGCCACCACTCAAGGGACCATCACCGCCACCACTCAAGGGACCATCACCGCCACCACTCAAGGGACCATCACCGCCACCACTCAAGGGACCATCACCGCCACCACTCAAGGGACCAGCACCGCCACCACTCAAGGGACCATCACCGCCACCACTCAAGGGACCATCACCGCCACCACTCAAGGGACCATCACCGCCACCACTCAAGGGACCATCACCGCCACCACTCAAGGGACCATCACCGCCACCACTCAAGGGACCATCACCGCCACCACTCAAGGGACCATCACCGCCACCACTCAAGGGACCATCACCGCCACCACTCAAGGGACCAGCACGGCCACCACTCAAGGGACCAGCACGACCACCACTCAAGGGACCAGCACGGCCACCACTCAAGGGACCATCACCGCCACCACTCAAGGGACCATCACCGCCACCACTCAAGGGACCATCACCGCCACCACTCAAGGGACCATCACCGCCACCACTCAAGGGACCATCACCGCCACCACTCAAGGGACCATCACCGCCACCACTCAAGGGACCAGCACGGCCACCACTCAAGGGACCAGCACGGCCACCACTCAAGGGACCAGCACGGCCACCACTCAAGGGACCAGCACGGCCACCACTCAAGGGACCATCACCGCCACCACTCAAGGGACCAGCACGGCCACCACTCAAGGGACCAGCACGGCCACCACTCAAGGGACCATCACCGCCACCACTCAAGGGACCAGCACGGCCACCACTCAAGGGACCAGCACGGCCACCACTCAAGGGACCATCACCGCCACCACTCAAGGGACCATCACCGCCACCACTCAAGGGACCATCACCGCCACCACTCAAGGGACCATCACCGCCACCACTCAAGGGACCATCACCGCCACCACTCAAGGGACCATCACCGCCACCACTCAAGGGACCATCACCGCCACCACTCAAGGGACCATCACCGCCACCACTCAAGGGACCATCACCGCCACCACTCAAGGGACCAGCACGGCCACCACTCAAGGGACCATCACCGCCACCACTCAAGGGACCAGCACGGCCTCAACTCAAGGGACCATCACCGCCACCACTCAAGGGACCAGCACGGCCACCACTCAAGGGACCATCACCGCCACCACTCAAGGGACCAGCACGGCCACCACTCAAGAGACCATCACCGCCACCACTCAAGGGACCAGCACGGCCACCACTCAAAGTCCAGCACCGCCGCCACTCAAGGGACCATCACCGCCACCACTCAAGGGACCAGCACGGCCACCACTCAAGGGACCAGCACGGCCACCACTCAAGGGACCATCACCGCCACCACTCAAGGGACCAGCACGGCCACCACTCAAGGGACCATCACCGCCACCACTCAAGGGACCAGCACGGCCACCACTCAAGGGACCATCACCGCCACCACTCAAGGGACCAGCACCGCCACCACTCAAGGGACCATCACCGCCACCACTCAAGGGACCAGCACCGCCACCACTCAAGGGACCATCACCGCCACCACTCAAGGGACCATCACGGCCACCACTCAAGGGACCATCACCGCCACCACTCAAGGGACCATCACCGCCACCACTCAAGGGACCATCACCGCCACCACTCAAGGGACCATCACCGCCACCACTCAAGGGACCATCACCGCCACCACTCAAGGGACCATCACGGCCACCTCTCAAGGGACCATCACCGCCACCACTCAAGGGACCATCACCGCCACCACTCAAGGGACCATCACCGCCACCACTCAAGGGACCAGCACGGCCACCTCTCAAGGGACCATCACCGCCACCACTCAAGGGACCATCACCGCCACCACTCAAGGGACCATCACCGCCACCACTCAAGGGACCATCACCGCCACCACTCAAGGGACCAGCACGGCCACCACTCAAGGGACCAGCACAGCCACCACTCAAGGGACCATCACCGCCACCACTCAAGGGACCATCACCGCCACCACTCAAGGGACCATCACCGCCACCACTCAAGGGACCATCACCGCCACCACTCAAGGGACCATCACCGCCACCACTCAAGGGACCATCACGGCCACCTCTCAAGGGACCAGCACGGCCACCACTCAAGGGACCATCACCGCCACCACTCAAGGGACCATCACCGCCACCACTCAAGGGACCATCACCGCCACCACTCAAGGGACCATCACCGCCACCACTCAAGGGACCATCACCGCCACCACTCAAGGGACCATCACCGCCACCACTCAAGGGACCAGCACGGCCACCACTCAAGGGACCAGCACCGCCGCCACTCAAGGGACCATCACCGCCACCACTCAAGGGACCATCACCGCCACCACTCAAGGGACCATCACCGCCACCACTCAAGGGACCATCACCGCCACCACTCAAGGTCCAGCACGGCCACCACTCAAGGGACCATCACCGCCACCACTCAAGGGACCAGCACGGCCACCACTCAAGGGACCATCACCGCCACCACTCAAGGGACCATCACCGCCACCACTCAAGGGACCAGCACGGCCACCACTCAAGGGACCAGCACGGCCACCATTCAAGGGACCAGCACGGCCACCACTCAAAGTCCAGCACCGCCGCCACTCAAGGGACCATCACCGCCACCACTCAAGGGACCAGCACGGCCACCACTCAAGGGACCAGCACGGCCACCACTCAAGGGACCATCACCGCCACCACTCAAGGGACCATCACCGCCACCACTCAAGGGACCATCACCGCCACCACTCAAGGGACCATCACCGCCACCACTCAAGGGACCATCACCGCCACCACTCAAGGGACCATCACCGCCACCACTCAAGGGACCATCACCGCCACCACTCAAGGGACCATCACCGCCACCACTCAAGGGACCATCACCGCCACCACTCAAGGGACCATCACCGCCACCACTCAAGGGACCATCACCGCCACCACTCAAGGGACCATCACCGCCACCACTCAAGGGACCATCACGGCCACCACTCAAGGTCCAGCACGGCCACCACTCAAGGGACCAGCACCGCCACCACTCAAGGGACCAGCACGGCCACCACTCAAGGGACCATCACCGCCACCACTCAAGGGACCATCACCGCCACCACTCAAGGGACCAGCACGGCCACCACTCGGCCACCACTCAAGGGACCATCACCGCCACCACTCAAGGGACCATCACCGCCACCACTCAAGGGACCATCACCACCACCACTCAAGGGACCATCACCGCCACCACTCAAGGGACCATCACCGCCACCACTCAAGGGACCATCACCGCCACCACTCAAGGGACCATCACCGCCACCACTCAAGGGACCATCACCGCCACCACTCAAGGGACCAGCACGGCCACAACTCAAGGGACCATCACCGCCACCACTCAAGGGACCATCACCGCCACCACTCAAGGGACCATCACCGCCACCACTCAAGGGACCATCACCGCCACCACTCAAGGGACCAGCACGGCCACCACTCAAGGGACCATCACCGCCACCACTCAAGGGACCATCACCGCCACCACTCAAGGTCCAGCATGGCCACCACTCCAGGGACCAGCACCGCCACCACTCAAGGGACCAGCACGGCCACCACTCCAGGGACCATCACTGCCACCACTCAAGGGACCAGCACGGCCACCACTCCAGGGACCAGCACCGCCACCACTCAAGAAACCAGCACCGCCACCACTCAAGGGACCAGCACGGCCACCACTCAAGGGACCATCACCGCCACCACTCAAGGGACCATCACGGCCACCACTCAAGGGACCAGCACGGCCACCACTCAAGGGACCAGCACGGCCACCACTCAAGGGACCAGCACGGCCACCACTCAAGGGACCATCACCGCCACCACTCAAGGGACCATCACCGCCACCACTCAAGGGACCATCACCGCCACCACTCAAGGGACCATCACCGCCACCACTCAAGGGACCATCACCGCCACCACTCAAGGGACCAGCACCGCCACCACTCAAGGGACCATCACCGCCACCACTCAAGGGACCATCACCGCCACCACTCAAGGGACCATCACCGCCACCACTCAAGGGACCAGCACGGCCACCACTCAAGGGACCATCACCGCCACCACTCAAGGGACCAGCACCGCCACCACTCAAGGGACCATCACCGCCACCACTCAAGGGACCATCACCGCCACCACTCAAGGGACCATCACCGCCACCACTCAAGGGACCATCACCGCCACCACTCAAGGGACCATCACCGCCACCACTCAAGGGACCATCACCGCCACCACTCAAGGGACCATCACCGCCACCACTCAAGGGACCATCACCGCCACCACTCAAGGGACCATCACCGCCACCACTCAAGGGACCATCACCGCCACCTCTCAAGGGACCATCACCGCCACCACTCAAGGGACCAGCACGGCCACCACTCAAGGGACCATCACCGCCACCACTCAAGGGACCAGCACCGCCACCACTCAAGGGACCAGCACGGCCACCACTCAAGGGACCATCACCGCCACCACTCAAGGGACCAGCACCGCCACCACTCAAGGGACCATCACCGCCACCACTCAAGGGACCATCACCGCCACCACTCAAGGGACCATCACCGCCACCACTCAAGGGACCATCACCGCCACCACTCAAGGGACCATCACCGCCACCACTCAAGGGACCGTCACGGCCACCACTCAAGGGACCATCACCGCCACCACTCAAGGGACCATCACCGCCACCACTCAAGGGACCATCACCGCCACCACTCAAGGGACCAGCACGGCCACCACTCAAGGGACCATCACCGCCACCACTCAAGGGACGGCCACCAACCAAGAGAAAAGTCCTAAATCAAAGGCAGCCTCAAAAAAGTCCAGAAAAAGACCTCTTTCTGATTTAGTGAGAGCTAACCAGGAGGCTTACAACGGTTTTATTACCAAAAAAGTTCCAAACTTTTTGAGTGTATTCGATTAGGACAACCCTTGTCGCACTAGTGTTAAATATGCGCATGCTCATTGATTGAACTCTAGTGATCTAAATAAAACAGCTCGTGTTGTTTAGTGATAATATAAATATGGCGGGGAAAACAGTATATTCCCTGTATATCGGGTTTGAACAGGACAAACAATTGATTAACAAACAATATACAATTATCAAATAAAAAATAGCAGATAATTTAATACAAGACATCAAAGCTGAAATTAATTGTTCAACAAAATTTATTTTTTACAGATACAACCACAGGAACCTGTCGTTACTTATTTTTCTTTTAATAAAAAAAAATATATATTTGGTATGGGTATATTCTTTTTTATTAAACGAAAAATAAGTACACATGTAACGTCAGGTGCCTGTGGATACAACATGTATTTTGTAGATTATTTATCCTTGCAATATTATTCAACAAGTCAATACCTCCTCTTATTAAGATAAACAAGATGTGTTTGTGAAACACAGATGCCCCCGTATGGCAACATTGTAAAGATTAAACTTTTTTTTAATGCAAATTCAATTAATTGGTAACAAAAGTAGGGCATTCTCACTGGAAAACAATTGTGAAATTTGAAAATAAGCCAATGTTTAAGTTTTTTCAATAAGTACAAAAATCTCCAAGGTCAAGGTCAAAAGGTCAATGTAATTAGTATCAAATGAAAGCTCTTGCAACATAGAATACTTATGGAGAGTATAGAAGCCCTAGCCCTTACTGTTCAGAAGTTATGGCCAAGGCTAATTTTTTTTTAAAAGTACTAGTAGGTCAAACTCCAAGGTCAAGGTCATAGGGTCAAAGTTCTTGTTATCAAATGAAAGGTCTTGTCACAAGAGTTAAATATGTAAAGTATGAAAGCAATAGCCCTAATTATTTAAAAGTTATGTCAATAATTGCATTTTTTAAAGAAGGCCAGTACCAAAGGTCAAGGTCAAAGGGTCAAAATTCTTGGTATCCGATAAAGGGTCTTCTCACAAGGATAACGCATATGAAGTGTGAAAGCCCTATCCTTTCCCGCTCAAAAGTTATGGCCAAGGTTAAAGTTTTTTTCACAAGTAAGGAAATCTACAAGGTCAAGGTCAAAGGGTCAAGGTTGTTGGTATCCAGTAAAAGGTCTTTTAACAAACATTACATATTGGAAAAAATAAATGTCCTGGTGTCTACTGTTCAAAAGATATGGCCAAAGTAAAAGTTTAAAATTTTCATGTAAAAGTGGGTCAAACTCCAAGGTCAAAGTCAAAAGGTCAAATTTGGTGGTACCCAAAGAAAGGTCTTGTCACAAGGAATACACATATGAAATATGAAAGTCATAGCTCCACTAAATCAGAAGTTATGAACAAGGTTAAAGTTTTTGCGGACAAACAGAGAGACGGATAGACAAAGAGACAGATAGACAGACGTACACGACAAAAACTATATGCCCCCGAAACTTCGTTTACGGGGGCATAAAAAAAGTAGAATAAGAATGTCTCCAAATATATACATGGAAATAGTTTTAAATATCATAGTGACGTACCATCGTTTTTGAAAGGGGTGGGGGAAGCCAGAGAAAAAAACGACACTTCTATTTAGTTAGAGGAAGAGGATGTAGGTTCCATTTCCTTCAGTACCAAATGTTTATGCATACGATACGACTTCAGCCTTGCTTGGCTTTACTATAACAAAAAGGGAGAGGAAGCAATCGGTGGTCTTTCAATGAAGATTTTTTAAAAGGAAAGAGATGTTTGGAAGAAAAAGTGTAAGGAGCGCTTCCACCAGCTGCTACGTGCATGTATCTCCCCTTTCCCCCTGTAAAATTTTGCACGGGTTATAATAATTGGTCAGAAAAGTACCATAGCTGACATTTTTCATTAATATAGTGTAGGTCATAGGATGTGAGAGACATATACTTTTACAAAAAAAAAGGAAAACTTGAGTGTATGTGTTTTTCATAGTCTTACATTTCTGTGGATTTTAATTTTGAGTCTGTAAAAATAATGTTCAATATTTCACATGTTTCCACTAAAAAAAAATTTTTTTTTTTTAAAATACACATGAAAATGTTCAATAATTATTACGATTGTAGTTAAAGGCTGAAAAAGTAATTTCTATATATACTGAAAGGAAAAAGAAACGCAGGGTAAACTATTAAGGTGAATTAAATTTGTTTTTCTTAAATTATGTTTTAGTTTTCCTATCTAACTTTTAAAATCATCTTTAAAAAAGATATAACCAAATTTCCATTTGATTTTGTCAGATAATTAATGAGTTTTTGAAGCTCAAATGACGATACCCCCCAAAAGTTAAAATCGGAAACCTTCATTATCTTCAATGTCTCTCCCGTGCATCTGTCAGAGCCTTATTTCTCCTTTGAATGAAATATCCTCAGAGTGTTAATCTTTCAAACCCTGGCTATATTTGGCATGGGTTACCAGGCAAAAAAATAAGTCAAACGGCGCGCGCATGCGCCAGTGAAAGGAATACAACAGTAGGTTGACTGGCACAAAAAAACAAATTGCGGAATTGTTTTCTTTCAAATTTCGTATGAATGTAATGATAATAATTGTCTACTGTATAAATGGCTGTTTTTGTGGTAGTAAGGTGGCGATTTAAGAGATGACAGGACGAATAATCCGCTCGAAACATGGCTCTGTCTGACGTTAACGTCATCGTCACGGTTGATTAAAAACCATTCCAGGAATTCAATGACAACAAGTAACAAGTTTTATGGGGGGAAATTTACAGGAAACTGCTTAGTAAACCGTTGTTGCCTTTTTCATTAATCAGTCAATTCAAAAACAAGACTCCATTGAGCTTCCGTAAACTGTGCCAAGATCGCAAGAAACTCATAAAGTCTCTTAATATTGAAAAACGATGTGCATACCTCATGTGCCTCAAATAATGCAACAAGATTTGTTGACAAACTCGTCGTTATCAAATTGCACGTGTTTTGGGCTTTTTAGCGTTTTCCCTACGTGACGTCATAAAGTTTATGGTTGAGTGATTCTGAATACTGATTTTGGTGCACAGAAACTAAATTTATCTTCTGACCAATTTTCGTCATTTTTGGTCAAGTGGTCAATTTTATTTCGAACATTATGCTACCCTGCGTTTCTTTTTCCTTTCAGTATACTTATAACATTTATTGTAAACAAAGGACCGGTTGGTTCTGGGGACCCGACCTCCATATTTATAAGATTACATTGTAATACATGCATGTAACTGAAATTGCTCTCACATTTGATCCTGTAATTATGTTAAAACTGAATTATTAATAATAATTTTTTAACTTCATAAGGTAATTAACACGAGATATCTATGCTGCGATTGTTAAATCTATCAAAATAATTTTAGTAAATCAATATGCATCTATTACTGGGTATACATTTTTGTAATCAAGGGACCCGTTTTATAAGAACTTACACCTAAGACCAAAATTGATTCTGCGATTTTATTCTTCTTGAAAAGAATTTAGAATGTTTCTATGGTAACAATTTCCAAAAAGGTAAATTTTCAAAAATTTATAATCAACATAAGTTTTTTGGTTTTAGTCGTAAGTTCTTTTGTAAAACGGGTCCCAGAGGTTCGGGCAATAATTATAGGCAGATTTACAAAAAATATATATATATAAACTTTGTTTTTTTTTTTAAATTAAAAACTGCCAATGATAAAACAGCTGTAATTTTAAGAGGTTGACCTAAAAACTAATAAAAGGGGGGAGAGATATCAAAATTGTAATGCAGACTTTTTTCATTGACGTTGTAAATTTCTAATACAAACACTGACAAATTTATGCAGAAACAGTTTTCGCATTAACAATGCGACTTCACTTCCCGCCATTTCTTTCACCTGTTACTCCAGGTAAACTGAGGAGTATACTCGCGTAACACGGGTTGATCACGCGTGTCGAAGATAGGTTGTTTTATTTACAACTCTAGTGACTCGTGTAACCCGTGTCGCTTAATCGAATATACTCTTTGAGAGCTTTGGGTGTAAGCTCCGATTCAGATTAGCGCAAATTACATCAAATTTAAAGTTATCTATATTAAAATACATAAGTTGAGATCATTAAAGTTAAACTTTTAATGTCAGAAAAATATACAAATACAGAAAACAGAAATAAAGATTTGATATGTTTTATGTGTTAATTTTTACAAGTAAAGATTAAATGACTGTTAAAAGGCCGTACAGGGTACATACATGTATGTTAAGTATTCAGGGTATGAAATGCCGATAAGTAGATTTTATTAAATGATAGCATACATAATGTCAAAATGAAAATGTAAAAAATGTATTTTTTTAATTTCAAATTATTTAAAGCTGTAAATAAAAGCTGTCGTCTAAAACAATATCATGCTTATATAATTGCAAGATTTTTGTATTGTTTGGTAAATTTAACGTGGTATATAATTTGCAGTTTTGTCCAGAAAAAAACCTTAGAAAAGGAAATACAGATATGTCTACAAACAAGACTATATCAAAGTGTTTAATGTAATCAACATAATAATATAGAGTGAATTCATGGATTATTTAGTCAGTTGCATTTTTCTCCTACGTATAATCTAGCAAAGAAATCTTTAAAAAGTAAAAAATTGTATTCAGAGCGCTTACATGGTATACAGTATGCTCATATATTACAGACAGCTAAAATAACAATTTGCGGATGATGTAAGGGTTTTAAAAAGTGCAGTTGCAACTATAATGTATAAATGTATTTTGTTCATAGGCATCGGGACCGGGGAGCTGAACCCCCCCTCCCCCCCTTCCCTTTTTTTTTTTTTTTGCAAAAATAGATAATATATAGGCATTGAAAATAGGAATTTATCTTTTTAAGCTTGGTTTAGCCCCCTCTCCCTACTATCGATTAGCCCCCCACCTTTTCAATTTGCTTCCGACGCCCATATTGTTAACTATAATTTACTATGTAACGTTACTCTATAGCATTTTAAAGATTTTTACCCTTGACTCTTCCTAAATAATATACCAGCTGCATCAGAAAATTGCTTGTATAGCACGATAAAATATATCTATCTGATAACTATAGTAAAAATGCCCTGATTTACTATAAAAACTTTTGAAAAAAAATTACTATATACAGTAACTATAATTAACTAAAAGTAAACTAAAAGTAAACTAATGTTAACTATAGTTAGCTCAAATACCTTTTAGCAGGGAGTTCCTTATCTGGACAACGTATTATTTTCTGTAAATGACCAAATTAATCGCATTTTATTATCAACTGTTTATTTCAATAACACAGATACAAGTATATATTCACATAAAATAGAGACAATGTACATAATGAAACATTAATTAAAGCAATTTACCCATGGTGGTATGCAAATATTGTAAATACAATATATAGTAATATTCAAAAATCATATACAATATTTTGATATGAATTGACTTAATAATCTTACAATTTACTCTTTTTCATTTGTAAAAAGTCATATTAGCTTTTCATTAATGAACATAATAAAAAGATTAAACCAATATTAAAATGGTGATGTGCTAATATAGTAAATATATCGTAAGATGCAGGTCTAATAATAGTTGCCAGTCTATAAAAGACATATGTTTCAGGAAATGTACAAATTGTTGTCTAACATCTAAAATGAATAAAAGGTTGCATTCCTCCTCATGTCTAATGTAGATAGGCAAAATGAGCACAATTATAATTTACAAAAAGTGACAATGTAGTAATGCTCAAATATTTACACTATTTTGATATGAATTGACTTAATAATCTTAAGATTGACTCATTTTCCTTTGTTTAAACGAGCAATATTATCTTCTCACTAAAATCAAGATCAGGAAAATTTGTACATCAGTACTGAGATAGATTTTCAAAAAGTTTCTCTTTCATCTTTGAATTTAGTGCATTTAGTACAAGAGAAAATGTATTTCATCCAGCACCTCATTTAAATCACATTTTGAACATAATCGCATGTGTGCTGGGATACCCTGAAACCTTCAAACTTCAATCTCTAAATGGTGTAAAGATATTCTAAATCTACTCAGGCATCTCCTCAACTCAAAGTTTTTGATGATATCAAGATAATTTTCAAATCCAAATTGATCTTTAATTTTAACATAAGTGCGCAGTTAACCATCTCTATAGCTACCCAAATTGTCATGCCATAAATTAATGTAACTTTTCTTCAGGATTGTATATTTACAAATTTTTTTTATGTTATTTAAACATCCCTTAAGATCTGGTATGTTTTCTAGGATGAAGTTTATTGATCTGTACCAAAAGGATCTATAATCAGCATGTAATTTCTTAGAATGTAGATATGGATTTCTGAGTAAAGGAAATTCTCTATTATTTACTTTCAATCTTTCAAGTATTTGCCAATATCTAATCAAGCTTTTTACTATGTCAAAATGTAATGGGAATCTATCAAGCTTTGATAGAACAGCAACATTTGTAGATTTTTATGTACACTAAGAAGAAATTTACAAAGCTTTAAGTGAAGTTTTCGCTTAGGGAACTAGAATATATCTGATCAAAGGGGACTTTATTCACCCTTCTAAATTTACTAGATTTGCAATTGAATGATCCCCAAATCTCGCATCCATACAGAAAAATTGGTTTAATTGTGTGATCAAATACATGTAGGCATGTTTTGACTTTGGGATTCATTGAAAGATTTTTTTTCTTTAGTTTGAAATATGCTTTTAAAGCCCTTTTATATAAATTACTTTGAGCAAAAGAGAAAATGTCTGATGCACTGAAGTATATACCAAGATATCTACAATGTTGTACACATTCAAGATTATATTCTTGATATTTAAAAATATGCTTAATATGTCTGCCCGCCTTGTTAAATACCAGAACTTTTGTTTTTTGGGGTTTAGGGTAAGACACCAATTTTGGCAGTATTTTTCTAAGATATTAAGCTTGGATTGTAAACCTTCTACTGTGGTAGATTATAAAATAATATCTTCTGCATACATCACACAATGTATAGGAGAATCATTTATGACAACTAGAAATATGTCCATAGGACATGAATGCCCCGCCGAGGATATATCAGTAAAGCAACATGAAAATTTGTATGTGTTTAAAATTTGATCAGAATATCCAGAATAGTGATGCAGCTGAATTGCTTGTTTGGAAAATATAGGTCAGATCCAGCATCAGAAGCAAGTCTGGTAGTGTCCATCCCTAGATGCATCATCCATGCAAATTTGGTTCAGGTAGGGCTTATAGATACTTGGGAATGAAAATATAGGTCAGATCCAGCATCCGAAGCAAGTCAGGTAGTGTCCATCCCTAGATGCATCATCCATGCAAGTTTGGTTCAGGTAGGACTTATAGTTACTTGGGAATGAAAATATAGGTCAGATTCAGCATCCGAAGCAAGTTTGGTGGTGTCCATCCCTAGATGCATCATCTATGCAAGTTTGGTTCAGGTAGGACTTATAGTTACTTGGGAATAAAAATAAAGGTCAGATCCAGCATCCGAAGCAAGTCTGGTAGTGTCCATCCCTAGATGCATCATCCATGCAAGTTTGGTTCAGGTAGGGGCTTATAGTTACTGAGGAATGAAAATATAGGTCAGATCCAGCATCCGAAGCAAGTCTAGTAGTGTCCATCCCTAGATGCATCATTCATGTAAGTTTGGTCCAGGTAGGGCTTATAGTTACTTGGGAATAAAAATATAGGTCAGATCCAGCATCCGAAGCAAGTCTGGTAGGGTCCATCCCTAGATGCATCATCCATGCAAGTTTGGTTCAGGTAGGGCTTATAGTTACTTGGGAATGAAAATATAGGTCAGATCCAGCATCCGAAGCAAGTCTGGTAGTGTCCATCCCTAGATGCATCATCCATGCAAGTTTGGTCCAAGTAGGGCTTATAGTTCCTTAGGAATGGACCTGCTCTATAAACTTTAACCTGGTCACTCATCTGAAAATGTAGATCAGATCCAGCATCCGAAGCAAGTCTGGTAGTGTCCATCCCTAGATGCATCATCCATGCAAGTTTGGTCCAAGTAGGGCTTATAGTTCCTTAGGAATGGACCTGTTCCTAAAACTTTTACCTGGTCACTCGTCTTGAAAATGTCAGTCAAATCCAGCATCCGAAGCAAGTCTGGTAGTGTTCATCCCTAGAAGAACCATAGCTCTCATCAATATCTATCAGCATATGAAGTTTGATGAAAATATCTTGGATAGTTTCTTTGAAACTTAGCTTTGAACAGAGCTAAACGCAAAGTGTGACGGAAGGACAGAAGGACGGAAGACGGACATGACAAACACTATATGCCCCGGCCATATTCATATATATATATATATAAACTCTCTCTCTCTCTCTCGTACATGCACGATGTTTATAGCTAATAGTACTTTTTATGCCTCCTCCTTCCTTTACCTCAACATAACATGAACACCATATATATGTTGAAATTTTAATTTATTGATCAAATAAATCTTGATCAACAATCCAAACATGTAGTAGAAACAAATCAAAATATCAAACCAAAATATTCCTAAACTACACATGCAATTATACAGTTAACAAAAATAAACAAATACAAAAGAATGTACAAAATGCAATCAGTACTTCAAAACCAAACACTCAAGAATTTATTTTTTCATACCATGAACATAGCTAAGTTAAAAGTTGACTTTGAATCTGTCTTGAAAAACGGATCATGTTGGGCATGATCTTTTCAACTTATGGGTAATGGACCCCACCTTTGCCCATTATTTGATTATTAACATTTTAACTTATCTGTTAGTCCCATACCTGTTACTTTTTATGTTTACGGATATGTATTTATGTGTGTAAATTTGTATGTATGTCTGTCCGTTTTTCACTTTGATTTGTACCCGAACGGAACACCTTACTTTTCTAACAACTTGATGATTGTTGTGTCTATAACAAATAAGGCTAGTTAGTAATGTAACTTTTTGTAATTATATACAAAAATGCTATTTTTGGGAATAATTATTATTCATAAAACTTATGAACACACGGAAATGATGAATTTTAATCCTCAAATGTTGAACAGTCGAGGGAATATCATACGAAATACATCAATCTATAATATCCTTGCATTCCCATTTATCAGTAAAAACCACGTAATTGAATTTCAAAATTATGAATTAAATTGTCAGACATACATAACTAACTAACTGTACAATATCACTGCACAGTGACCCGACATGGCATCAGGCGATCGACAGGTTCAGGAAAATCACTTATTATAACAAAATTATACAGCTTTTGTCTAATCTCTGAACATGTCCTTCTTTCTTGTTGAATTATGTCTTTTTTTTCCCATTGCTTCGCGTTTTGCGTCGTCTTTCTCCTTTCTCAAGGTCTTATTTTTTTCTGTAATCCTTTGACTTTTTCTTTAAGTTCATCTACTTCAGTATTTTCATCTTCATGGAAGGTTTTCTAAATATTGAATAGATTGTTCATCAGAATGTTCTTTCCGTTTAAAAATTACGAGATACATAATTCATTTACTTCCATAAAGTGATTCTCTAAAAAAAATATATATGTTTTTCATATTCAATTTATAAAGTTGTTTATCATTTACTAAAGAAATCAAAGTAATGAAAGTCCGGTAAGAGAAATTAACCAACAAACCTCCAGAAGCATTGAAAAAGGTTTCGTAAACAAATCCTCCAGGGACCTTTATGCTCCGGCCCTTGTAGTTTATACTTCTAGAAAAATAACAAATTTTAAATTCTTATCAAAACAACATATAAAATAAGAAGTAAAATGGAAGATTTGAAAGGCTTTTTTTAAATATAATATCTTAAATGTATATCATCATCTTTCCAAAGCAATAAACTAGATCACTTGAATTCCAATCCTCTGTAGGAATTCGAACCACTTCTTTATACAAAATGCTTGCAAGTGGATTGGCAACACGTACACTGTCTACCTTTACTATCTTCTGAGAAATTGTTTGATGCTTGATGTATACCTGCTGCAATGCAAGAAATAGCTGAGACTTGCTTTGACAATTTTTCTTTGAACCTGATATTTTCAAGAAAATTTTGTTTTTTTTTTTATTTTTTTTAGCCCTTGACATCATCAACATTATCATCTTTAAGATCATCAAAATCTCGATCTGATCTTTATTTTTTAGCTCTACTGGTCAGAGACCAGAAGAGCTTATGCGATAGTAATGCGTCCGGCGTCCGTCCGTCTGTCTGTCTGTCCTTTTGTCTGTAAACAATTTTTCAAAATGCTAATCCTCCTACAGTTTTGGTCAAATTTTAATATAACTTGACACACATATGGAATACATTAAGATACAAAATTCTGTGTATCGGCTTTTGATTTTGATGAACGGTGTTCTCGTGGTTACTAAAAATAGAAATTTCTATGAAATTCTATCAAAATGCTACTTCTACAGTTTAAATCTGATTTCAGTATAACTTGGCACACATGTAGAATACACTAAGATACATAATTCTGTATATCGGGTTTTGATTTCGATGAACGGTGTTGCCATGGTTACTAAAAATAGAAATTTCTGTGAAATTCTTTCAAAATGCTACTCCTCCCACAGTTTTAATTTGATTTCAGTATAACTTGGCACACGAGTAGAAAAAACTAAGATACATAAATCTGTGTATCGGTTTTTGATTTCGATGAACTTTGTTGCCGTGGTTACTAAAAATAGAAATTTCTGTAAAATTGTTTCAAAATGGTACTCCTCCCACAGTTTTGGTCTGATTGCAATATATCTTGGCACACAAGTAGACTACACTAAGAATATAAAGAGACTTTATCAACGATCATTATTCTATTTTTTTGCTGTTGTAAAGTTTCAAATCCAAGCTGCTTAAGTACTTTTCTCTTCCTTTGCTATAAGTTCAAACAGTAGAGCTTCAGTCTTGACAGAGACTTCTGTTTTTTTTTTTACATCTGAAATTGTTAATTGAACAGTATTATGACACAGGATGCCGTTGTACTCATCTAGAACATTGAGGTTTTTTTTCACATATTCCCATTTATGAATATTTTTTTTTCTATTTTATAATGAAAATTAATTAATAAGACAGTTTCACCCTGTTAAGCTACATTTAAAAAGTTGTCTATATTTTCCTGAAGCGATATGAGCAAACATAAATCAATTCAAATAACTTATTCCAGATTTATTATGAACAGGTGCTTGTGGTGGATTTTGATCCGCTCCTGGCTAAAATGTTTATTCGGTCAGTACCATACCGCATACGAAGTCCTATCGATAAACTACTCGCTAAGTTTATATTTCAGAGCAACATGTGCAACTGTACTTAAATGTACATGTATTTACATTTACGTACCTTCTAAAAATTTCCTGGTAAGCCTCTACAGTCCCGTCAATTTCTTTTGAAGTCACTGTTGTGCTGCCGACTTTGCGTGTTTTTGTTTACAAAACAAAGTAGCATTGTGCGAATGAATATGAAAAAAGTAGTTCGATCTCTATGTTAGGCCTAATATGTAATTTTTATAAACCCCAACGATGTTGGCAAAGAAAAATTAACCAATATTTTATGCAATTAGTCTGAAAAATTTTAAAAATCGACAAGGCACATGTACACATATAGGAATATGAGAAGTGACGAAATACACTTTCATTCTTCGGCGGTTTAAAATGCTTTTTTGTCGGACCGACACAATAAGGCTTGTCAATAAAAAATGTTTTTGTTTATACTTGAAATAAATTTCTTTTCACAAAAGAAAAATTGACATATGATCAATATATATGTTTGCTTTTATTTATGTAGAGTTTTTCAAGATGTGAAACAATTTATCGTAGAAGGAACTGAATAAACGAGGTGTGTTATTTGGTTAAAATAAGTCAACATTTGTAAGAACATAACTGAGCTGATGTCTATCAACTCGTAAAAATTATATAAATTTTATTACAAGACGGAAAAAAGGCTGAAAGAAATCAACATGTAATTAAGGTATATTCTTCTTAAAAATGTTATACTACTGCATAAACAAGGGATGTCACAGTAGTTTTAAGGTCATTTCATACGTCCCTTTTTTGTAAAAGTTATATTCAAAATACGACGAAGCAAATGCATGTCTCACAGTCTGTTCTCTATACAGAAGAGGTGGATTATTGGCAAACAAGTCGGTATAACAAGGAAAGCAAAAATCTGCTTCGAAGTCATCATTTCGCATGTTTAAGGCCGAAACAATAACCTTTCAGAAAATGTAATTTATCATTAAATCAAATACGCTTACTGCCGTTTTTTATACTGATTTTAAGACAATTATCTACAAACTGTAAATTCTACGAATTAGTCATGACACAGGTCGTGTGGTGCTTGTAAATGGGCGACAACTTTGCACAACTCCATCGCAGGAGTGCTAGCTAGGCGAATTTTCTACCGATGTCCATATCATTTGACCTCTAGTGGATTATTATACCTCTACTGCTTTTTCACTTTATATATGAGAGGCATCAACGTTTGAACATCTGTTTTATATTTAGATATCTAACTACCAAACGATTATGGTGGTGATTAATATGAAAGTATTATCTATACTCTTATTAACTTTCACTTCAAGTACTATTATCAGTTTTTACCACTCATGAGCAATATATCCATATCACCTGTACTTGGAGTTTATTTCTCCCAGTTGTTTCGATAATAAAAAAAAAATGCTCTACGTAATAGACAGGAGTGAACGGTCAACAGGGGACGCTCTCTCCCTCCTTGCTCCTGATCCTGCTTATGTTCGTTTTATTAGTCCGCGTTCCCTCTGCTCTAGATTTGTATCGTTTAATCGACTTTGAGCCTATATGATAAACGTTTGCTGCCTCTAAGATTTTTTTTATAAGAATAATATTTAAATTCACAATGCATTAAAAATCAACGAAATATTTGAAAAGGTTAACTTATTAGTTATCATACATTGCTTTTGCAGCCGATGCATTTACTGAAAGTTTTGTCGTTAGCGAAAGAAAACATATTGAGTTATAAATGACAAAAGTTTTCATTCGAAATGCTGAAAGAGATAATCGTTTTTATTGCTGTTCATATGATAATTATTCATAAAAGAGACATATATCTTTATATTAATGGCAAAAATATGCGACTGCAATTGTTCCAAGTCCATTTTTTTAATGAATACCGGTTTATAATATTTCAATTAATTAAACTGCTGAAGAAACGTCGACCTTAGACTTGACCATTTCACTTCCAAGAAAACTAAACCACATTAGATTTTTATCCAGTACATATATTTAAGTAAACGATGATACAAGTTATTTTGGTAAATTCTTGTTGGTCTTTGTTATTCTAAATAAAGTAAGGAAACATAAATATCTGCAACAAATGACTATTGTGTAATGCATGCAATTAATTATTTTGGACTTCTATTTTTGCATGTTGGCAGTAATTGTTTTTGGAAATTCCTTCTCTGTAGGGAAAAAGACATGAAATTAATATTTTTCATTAAAGCTAATTTTTAGAATAATTTGTTGTCTCTGCCTGATGCATTTGACATTATTTAAATATACCTACTTGTAGAATAACCATGAAATTGTTTTAACAAAAGTCTTATGATTATATAAACTTTGTGTACGTTTGTCCTTACAAGCTTTCTTATTTAATGTTAGCTTTCCCTTCTCATATTTCTATATTGAGATTTCAAAACACTAAAACTGTTTTAAAAGTTAAAAACACGATTTAAGCAAGCATACCACATGTATTTTTCATTTCAAGAAAGGAATTCTATACATATCTAAAATAAAACATTAATTTAACGTTAATTTGAAAGTTTATTTTTCTGCTCTTTTTCAAACTTTTACATATACATATGTATCCAAAATTTTCTCTCGAGTGTTTTAATAAAAATGCAAAATACGTTTTTATAGATAAAAGTGGTCACCATCATTTCTATATATTCCTACACAGATACCAGTAAACAGGTTCCAGTAAATTTTCAACCAAGCCTCATTTTTTGCTTCTTACGAAGACATTTTCAGTAGTGAGGAGTAAACTTCAAGGGTATTGTGCAAAAATATATTCGAAAAATTTCATGGAACTTTTGAAACATTTCAAATTATAATACACATTGCCAAAATCAACCGCCTTTAAACTCACAACTTTTAACTTTATACACAACCATTTACTACAATAAATTTAAGATGTCCGAATTTCTGATTGATAATATCTATGTGGTTTTTGGATACCAGGTATTATTCAAACAATTTATTAGAAAATCCAATTAGTGCTAATAACGCTCTGTGATTAACAGACCTATTTTTGTATTCATATGTATCATTCAATCAAATTCAATCAATCAGTCAATCATTAATCAATCAGTCAATCAATGAATTCAAATATCAATCAAGTCAATAAACAGTGGAATGACCGAAAGATCATGTATTGCACTCGTCCAATTGTGTTGAGATGCGACAAAATACGCAAACACTAAGAATTCCAACCACCATTAGGCTGAAATGGACGCTAAAGTCGTTACGGTATAGGTAAAATGGAGACTTCAAAACCGCTACATTTGTAATTGTGGATGCTTTACCCAACTTTGTAGAATACGCAATCATATAGAATTCACGCAGCACCAATTAATGAAGAAGCTTGACCAAGCGGGACACTATTAAGGAATATTGGAGCACACGATCCTCACTACGACATAGGCTGTTGTGGATGCAGGGCCAAAAATGCAGTCTTCATCTACAATGACATAATAAGAACAGCAGCATTTGTTCTAAAACAAGAAAAGAGTGGGTGGGAAAAATTAAAACATTGCAACAATTCAACTTCATTATTTTTCTCATGACCTTACCGTTTTATAGAATCATCGAAAAAGGAAGAGGAGGAAACAGCTAAATACAAGATTCTATAAAAATGGACATAAATTATCCGGAATGATAGGTTTTGACTAAGGGTGAATATAATTATTTATCTGAAAGGACTTAAGATATCCGGAATGGATCCGGAGGTACATAGGGGAACTGAAATAAACTCACTTATCCGAGATCAGGCTCGTATAAGTGATATTATAATTGTTGTTACTGCTTGGAAAATACATTTTTTTCATTTTCATCAGCACCATCAATTCAATACAATTTGTTTGCTTTTGCAATTTCAGAGGGAAGTTTAGTCTACAACTAGATAAAGAGACTCTTCTTTGTTTTTTTTTCTGGTGACATGCTTGATCTTTATTGTAACAAGTGATGATAGTAAGTCTTTTTTATTCATTCCAACATAAGTCTTATAATGAGTGAAACATGTTCATGAATTTTTCTAAAAATGCTTTTAATTGCCGTGTTCAAATCTTAATTTACACGAACATTTTACATTATCTTTATTGTTAGCTCACCTCATCGAAGTTTGGGGAACTTATCTAATACCCTAGGCTTCAGCGTCGGTTTTGGCGTCCCGGATTAAGTTTAAAGTTTTTTTTTTAGCAGTTTTCTATTTATGTACTTCTTTGTTCTATATCGATTAGAAATGAATGGAAGATTTTTCTAGTGGGTTTCATTGTACCAGTCAAAGTTTAAGATGCTGCAATTTCAGGAAAGGAATAAACAGGCTAATGTTTTTGGCGCAGGTTAACATTTTTGGTGCAGTTTGTAGTGTCAGTCTCATTTCTGAATTACATTTGAGTGAACAGATTAATGCTTTCGGTGCAGGTCTAATTTCAAAGATACTATGAGCCCTATATATAAACTTGGATGGTACATCTTAGCATGCATAATACCCGACTTAATTCCGATGCTGAAACTGACCTACATTTTCCGGTTGAGTGAAAAGGTTAAATTTTATTTTGAATTTTTTATTTCAAAGATTACTATGAGCCCTATAATGACCAAACTTGCATGGATGGAACATTTTAGGATGCATACTATCAGACTTGATTTAGATGCTGAATCTGACTTACATTCTTTGGTTGAGTGAACAGGTTTACGTTTTAGGCGCAGTATTCATTTTCATGTAACGTCGGGCTCTTCAATAGCCAAACTAAAATGGATTAATATGTTTTACGGTGTGACCGTTGGGGCGAGCATAGTTTATTTACTATCATAAACCTACACATATACTGTATATCATTCAAGAAAAAGAAAGCAAAAAGAATAAAACAAAACAATAAAAATAAATAACTTCTCAAGCATCGGGATCGAGATTCCAAACTTCTCGGAACTTTCCGACAAAAACCGTTAAAGTGACGAAAGTATGACGTCAGATAAAAATTTCTGTTGACTTAGGACGCAAACGCTAGTTTTATGGAAAAGAGATTGCATTAAATCGTTCTTTTCAAGTAAGTTGTTGCTATGTTTTAGCAAGCATGTTGCTAAGCACCGCACACGTTTTCCGAGTCTCACGGAAGCAACCGACATAACTTCGTCAAAATTCGTAAGTTTCCGGTGACGTCATTTGTATCATTTCCTAAGGGCAAAGTGAAGGCCGTTGTTGTGGCATGGGGGTATTTTTTTGAATAAGGTAAGGCAAAATCATTTCGTTAGGATTTCGGTAAGAAATAATGTTTCTTTATTTTTTTACTATTTTTGATTTATTCGCGCAAAGGACATTGGGTAGTGCAGGAATTCTGGGAATGTTGCACAGAGAAATTTGGCTGACGTATATACAGATTTCAATCCGAATTTCCTCTGTTCATACACGTTAGTCTATTGAGCTCGCTGCGCTCGCTATAAATCTAAGGGTCCATTCTACATTTTCTGAGCAATGTTGTTTGGAAAAAAGCATTAATCAGTTAATTTTTGAAAGGTTAAAACCCAAAAGTGGTTCCAACCAATCCTTAAAAGGGAGAAGATATGACTTGAACTAACCTGAATCTACACAAACTAAGAATGCTTGCATATTTATTTCTTTGAGTACCTGTGGCTTTATTGTCCTTCAAATTTGAACTTACATTGTGGCCCCACCCTACCACAGGGACCATGACTTGAACAAAATGGAATCTACACTATGGATAGGATTAATCATGGCTTTACTATTCTTGAAAAGAAGATTTTTAAAGATTTTTTCTACATGTTTCTATGTAAAACTTGGATTCTATGTTGTGGCCCTGCCCTCCCCCCAGGGATGATGATTTAGATCAACATGAATATCCACTATCTGACAATGCTTCCATTAAATATGATCATTTATGCCTTTGCTATTCCAGAAGATGATTTTATAAGACTTTTCCAACATATTTCTATGTGAAATTTTGATCGGTCAGTCTCCACTACCTGAGGATGCATCCATGAAAATATGATCAACCATGCCTATGCTATTCCAGAGAAAAAGACATTTAAAGAATTTTCCTATATATTCCTTTGTATAAAAAAAAATTGTGGCCCCTCCTTACCCCCCGGGATCATAATAATAATAATAATAATAATAATAATACTTTATTTAAAGAAGGTAACCTGATTAGTGCAAGCACTATTCTTCCCCAGGGCCTTCTGACAATCGACAATATATTAGATACATAGTTATACATATACAGACATATTATAAATATATACATGAATATACAAATACAAATAAACATGAATCACAAATTATTCTGACATTGTTTTACATAAAGTTTTACTTGTTTCTTGAAAGCATTTAGAGTTGGTGACATTTTTATGTGCACTGGTAAAGCATTCCATAAAATGGCACCAGAGTACTGGAAGGAATTTTCAAAAAGTTTACATTTATGAATTGGTACACACAAATCAACATTTGATTCAGATCGAAGAGTATATTGGTTATTAATTTGAAATTTAAACATTTCATGTAAATAAGTAGGACAATAATTAAAGAGGGATTTATATAACAATACATATTTATTTACAGTAAGCTGTTCATAAACAGTAAGCCAATCAAGTTCATCAAAAAGGGGTCTTGAGGGTGCATCAGGGGGAGCATCTAAAATATACCTTGCAGCACGTTTTTGAAGTTTATGAACTCTGTCAAGATTTGATCTGGACGTATTTCCCCAAATTGTTAGGCAGTAATCAATGGTAGGCATAATGTATGCATTATAAAACAACTTGCGTGTTTGGAGAGGAAGATACTTTTTAATTCTACGGAGTGCTGAAATTTTACGTGACAGAGTTTTACACACATGGTCGATATGTACATTATATTGTAAAGAATTATCTAAATATACCCCAAGAATTTTTTCATATGTTACACTGTCTAATTTCTGGTTCGAAACGAATAAGGGAAAATCATGGTCTAAGAATTTTGATCTCTTCTGATGTGTCCCTATTAACATGCATTTAGTTTTTGAGGCATTAAGTATCATTTGATTTTGAGTGCACCATTTTTCTATACAAGCAATATCCATTGATAATGAATTTACAATAGATTGGGAATCTTTGCCTGAAACATGTAAAGTGGCATCATCGGCAAACAAATCTATGTTTGAATTTTTGATATAAAGTGGAAGATCATTAATGTACAGTAAAAACAAAAGAGGTCCTAGTATAGACCCCTGTGGAACTCCCGCTGTGACTAAGGATTGAAAATTAACTTTTTTCAAGTCTGAGAGAAAATTTATTTCATTAAACTTTTTGAAGTCTCTGTATGTTATCTCTGTGTGTTTATGCTTCTTTACATAATCATGTAATTTTCTTGTAAAACAAATCGGATAGTGGTCAGAAATTGCATTTGGCGGTACTACAGATTCACATATGTTTTAGGTAGGTTAGTATATACATGATCAATTAGGGTTGAGGAGACATTTGTTATTCTCGTTGGTACATTAATTATCTGCGAAAAATCATATTCTTCAAAAGCAGAGGTCCAGTATCTTGGGGGGTCTTTCATCAGGTCAATATTAAAGTCACCTGTTAAAATAATTTCAGCATCGTCACAGCGGGATGCACAATTTATCTCCCGTGTTAGACTTTCTACCCAGCAGGTGGTGGCAGATGGGGGCCTATATGCGGTACAATAAAAAATTGGTTTTGAATTTGGGATGTTAATTTCAAGCCATATTGTTTCTATGCCACCTATTTCAAAATCATTGCGACGTTTGTAATGCAAATTATTTGAGATATATACAATTATTCCTCCTCCTGATTTCCCTAATCTATCTCTTCTCTCAAAATTAAATCCATCGATATCTAATTCACAATTGTCTGTCTGTTCATTTAAAAAAGTTTCACAGATACCAAATACATCAATAGAATGATAACCTGATAAAAGAAGCTTAAGCTGGTCAAATTTAGGCAAGATGTGACATATATCATGATTTGAAGAAGCTTGAATCTACCCTACCTGAAGATGCTTCGCTATAAGTTTCATCTTTCCTGGCACAGAGGTTCTTGAGAAGATTTTTAAAATTAACATAGCATCAAATTTTTACTATTTCTTAATTATCTTAGAATAGGTCCTCAGTACCCCCTTGCTTGTCGTAAAAGGTGACTTAATGGGGCGGTCCTTCGGATGAGACCTTATAAACCGAGGCCGCGTGTCACAGCAGGTGTGGCACGATAAAGATCCCTCCCTGCTCAATGGCCCTGAGTGCCGAGCATTGGCCAAAATTTGCAGCCCTTCACCGGCAATGGTGACGTCTCCATATCAGTGAAATATTCTGGAGAGGGACGTTAAACAGTATACAATAAATCAATCATTTCTTAATTATCTCCCCTTGAAAAGAGGCGTGGTCCTTCATTTGAACAATTTTGAATTCCCTTTACGTATCGATACTTTATGGCAAGTTTGGTTGAAATTGGCCCAGTGGTTCTTTAGAAAAAGATGAAAATGTAAAAAGTTTACAACAACAACTACAGACGACGGTTCAAATTTTGATCAGAAAAGCTCATTTGAGCTACTTACTCTTTTAATGAGTTTAAACAATTAAACAGTAGCTTACATATTCAAAAACATGTCGACTTGGGATACACAGTAATTGGTTTTGTTTGTAAATTAATTATTTTAGCAGTTATGAGAGAAAATAACCTAGAATGTACGTGAGCTTGATATTGTTTATTTAAAAACAGTTACTTTTGCTTTCTGTGGCTCACGTAATTTTTTAGGTTTATGTAGTCCACGCCTTGTTTAATGATGCTTTATAATGACTTTAAAAAACCATGACTGGTTGTTTGTTCATTTGTATTTCTTTAACATCCTCTTCTATTATTTTTGGCATATATTTGCCGGTGCTGACCTGAAAATTTAAAGCAATATGAGCTGTATCTTAGAGAATTTTATTTTTCTGGTAAAATGTGCCATTATGATTAATTTGTATGTTATTAAACCCTTATGACCAATAAGCCCCCCCCCCCCCCCCCCCAAGAAAAAAAATTTGAAAATGTTTCAGAAAAAAATTTCCGTACAACCGAATATACAGTTTTATATAAGAAATCATTATTGTACAGGACGAAAATAATTCAATTTTGCTTAAATCAAAGCTAATAATAAAAATTTCCATCGCAAATATGAGCAATAGAAGTTTATAAATGATCTATTTATCTGTCATTAAATTAGTTAATTACAAATTTGCAATAATTTTTTCTGATGTCAAATATGCAGCTCATATTGCTTTAATTTTCTATACTCAGGACTATTGAGTGGTATGGGATCATTTTCCTGTCAGCGCCGGATGAGACTGTATAAACCTAGGCCCCGTGTCGCAGTAGGTGCTGGCACGAAAAAGATCCCTCACTGCTCAATGGCCCCTAATGCCGAATATAGGACAAAATTTGTAGCCCTCCACCGACAAGTGGTGGCGTCTCCATATGAATGAAAAATTCTCGAGAGGGACGTTAATTAACATACAATCAATCAATCCTGTCAGCGCCTACATGACCGAAGAACCACCGTTTTTACAGTCTCACTCGAAGGAACAGTCTCCCCTTCGCACCACAGTGGGTTTTGAACTCCTAACTCTACAGAAACCCTAACCACTGCGCCAGCCGGGGGATGTGTGTAGTTTTTCTTCCTTTTATTTTTTAACAGAAAGAGTTTTGCACGTTTACTAGAGAGACTGGAATATTAAACTACCCTAGTAGTAGATCTATTTAATTTTAAAGTTTTTTTATGTCATGAAAAAAGAAAAATGTAATCACTTGACTATTTCAGCTAAAATGGAACAATGCTGTGGAAATCATTTAAAATAAGAGTGCGGTCAAAACCTGTAGGACGTAGTTTGTAGTGGAAAAATGTACAAAAGGATTAGAACAAAAATATACATTTTACATACACAGTTTTTAAAGACCAAAATGGCATAACTGCTGGTCATTCTTTGTGAAGTAGTATTCCATCGTATTGTCATATTGTTATCGTTCCATTTCTATATTTTCTGCTTGATATTGCACCTTCAACCAAAACTTTAATTATATGCTTATTTTAAACAACAATCCTCCTTCTAGATAGTTTTTCCAATTGTTATCAAGTTAAATTAGATTTGGAAGATATAAGCGCATTTGTAAAACATTTGCTTTTTGACAGTTATAGTTAAAGAGTGTGAGAAAGTAAACGCTTACCCGAATATGCTCAATTCCTTATGAAGACATGCACTGGGCGCTGACGATAAGTAGATATGACAAAGCAAAGATCACTTTCAGTGCTGTTCTTTGATTCTCATACTAGAAAGTCGCCATCTTTCAAAAGAAGAAGTTCTGCTTCTTCACGAGTGATATATCCATGAAACCAAGCTTCTTTTTTTTAGCATATGGAGAAATGGTGTTCATTTTGCTCATTTGCGTAGCGGCCATATTGGGGCTATAATGGCGTTAATTTCTATAAAGGTTTATATAGAGAAAATACAAAAAATCGGAAATTTTCATATGCTAATTATTTCGGATTCAGTTCTTCCGCCGATTGTTTGGTATTCCCATATATCTTCTCCCAGAAATGGCATGTTTGTTTTTATGAAAATGAAAGTTGCCACCGCCTTTTCAATATGAAAATTTCAAGCGAGAGTTTATTGCTTTATTTAAGGAAATGGAGCAGAATTAGCGTCTGCACCCTTTTTGCGGGTGAAATGTAAGTATTTATTGCAAGTTGTTACAGTTCTTCCGCCGATTATTGTATGCAAAAGAAACTCTATTTTTACAAAATGCAGACCATATTTCAGTGTGTAAGAAAGGACTACCGCTTTTTTAATTTGAAAACGCTAATTTCATGCATCAGTTTGACCTACATTTTGTATACCGCTATATAGAGATGTGTCATTAATCATGCCAACCACAAACTTCTAGATTTTCATAACTCTTACTCAAAGATTGAAAAAAAAACAACAAACTTACAAAATAAAATTTAAAAGGAAATGCGAGTATATGGACAGCTACATGTATACGAAAGTCGAAGGGGGGGGGGGCGTTGGCGTCGCAAGCAAATTGAACTTAAACGGGAGGCTAAGTATAAGAGAAAAAAATCAGACCCCCAAAAATATTAAAAACTGTTACGCAAAAAAAAAAATTGAAAACAGTTCCACTGTTCAAACACGAAAATCCTATTTGGTGGGGAGGGGGCGGGGGGGGGGGGCATGGCTCTTACCTATTTTAGTATATTTTTTCCAAAACACAAAAAGGGTCAACCCCTTTTTAAAAACCTAAACTGCAACGTATGTGGGAAGGGGGGGGGGGAGGGGGGGGGCGTGCAACCATGTCACAATGTTCACTGCTTTAATATTATGTAAATCTTTGTACCCCCCCCCCCCCGGGTCCGACTACTATGGACCGGTTATAATTGATGGAAAGTCAAGCCTGTTATTACTTGTAACTTTTGATAAAATTCAGTGAGATTCAGCCGTTGGATCGTGTTTGTTTGACTTCCTATGATAAATCATTTTGATGTCATCATTGCATTTTTCGACACCTTGTCCTGTAAATTGTTTGATCCCATTGAATTTTTTCATCAAGATGGGAACATGGTAAACTATGATATGCATATAGGGTGTAATATTTTTATTGTCAAACCCTTCTAGAAGTGAACTCATGGATTTGAAATCTACGACCCACTGCTTGGCTAACCCAAAAAATTGTTGAAAAATTTCGAGACTGGGGGACCAGGAATTCATAACGCTATATAGATTTCGAAAGTCATCTCAAAGGCTTGCCAATTTTACTCGTGCAAGTTGGGGAACTCCTTCACAGATAAGGATTTTTCTAAGCAACTGCGATAGCAATTTTTTCATGTCTGACCCTGTGAGGCTCGTCCACTCTAATTTTTTTAAAGCGGAATCCCCTTTCCCATCTTTAACGGTGCTTTCCCAAACAGAAAATGAAACACCGTATTTTCGAATTATATCTACCACGGAATTTAGGTGTTATGTCGATTTAGAACTCCTTCCTAAATTCATACACTGATCTAAATTTATCGCATTTTCTATCAAATTTCTGACGAGGACATCGACTGTCCTCATCATCAGGTGAAGTTCATCGATTACGATGTGATCTTAATCAACATCGAGGAGAGGGGGGTGAAGTGACCCTTAATTGAACTTTCTTTTTTTAGACAAATCATGCATTTCATTTATTGACTTTTTCAATTTTCCCGTGTGGTAAAAATTCTCGTCTTTTGACATGTCGCAGCGATAAGACTTTTCAATTTTACAATAGGTGCATGAAAACTTAGAATTTGCAGCATTCATTCCTAACACTGTAAGTAAAAACTTCATGTCCCCGCCTAAGAAAAATTCTAACATGTAAGTCTTCCCGGTCAAACTCGATTTGTAAGGTACGAAACCTTCGCCTGATTTTGTTCGTAACAATGTATTGATGTCGCCAAAAATTTCTGAAAAGGAACCTTTAATTGATACTAAGTTTTCTTTTGCGTCAACTATCGCAATCGTAATTTGTCCGTGCACAGACATAACATCTTCACCTTTATTTAGTAAAGCCAACGACAAAACAAAAAAGTTGGAAACCCTGGACATTTTAGCTCCATCAGCCGCAATTTTTTTTTTGAACAACTGGTGGGCTGTTTGTATTTTGTTCAAATGTACTTTTTTTCTAACAACTGTTCAAGTGTCTCGTGAAAATTTAGTTGGACACCTGAAGTCTCACCGGGTGTTTTAGAAATTGTACACATTTCATTGATATTTTGACGACACTGTTTTACAAGATATGACCTAATTAATCCGTCATTTTGAACGGCAATCTCGTGATAAGCCTCGTCCGAGACTTCAAACGAATCCAGGATAAACAGGAGATTTTTTTACCTTTTTAGGTCACCTGAGTAAACTCAGGTGACCTATTGCTATCCGTTGTTGTCCGTCGTCGTCCGTCGTGCGTTAACATTTGAACATTTTTAGCTTCTTCTCTGAAACCGCTCAACCAATTTCAACCAATTTTAGCACGAAGCATATATGGGTGAAGGGGAACAAAAATTGTGAATTTCATGATCCTTGCCCCCCTGGGGCCTGGGGGTGGGGCCAAAACCACTAAAATTAATGCAATCTTTAAAAATCTTCTTCTTTACTCCTGGACATCAAGCAGTCAAATTGTTTGCATGATTGCAATCAGCAATGAGTCCTCTACCAAAATTGTGAAATTCAT
Source organism: Saccostrea cuccullata (assembly GCF_032062105.1). Classification (NCBI taxonomy): domain Eukaryota; kingdom Metazoa; phylum Mollusca; class Bivalvia; order Ostreida; family Ostreidae; genus Saccostrea; species Saccostrea cuccullata. Next base: position 226,180 of record NW_026932235.1, on the reverse strand, counting down.
GGCCCTGGAGTCAGGGGTTCTAGTGCTAGGGCGGGGCTAAATAAGTAGGTAGTGAAAATGTATTATTTCTTTGAAAAGCTTCTTCTCTGCTCCTGGGTATTAAATAAACCAACTAAGTACATAGTTATGATGAGCAAGAGTGCCTTTAACAAAATTGTGAATTTTATGGCCCCAGGTTCAGGGGTTCTTGTGTTAGGGTGGGGCTCTATTGATTATATATAGTGAAAATACATGATTTCTTTGAAAATCTTCTTCTCTGCTCCTGGGTATTAAATAAACTAACTAAGTACATAGTTATGATGAGCAAGAGTGCCTCTACCAAAATTGTGAATTTTATGGCCCCAGAGTCAGGGGTTCTTGTTTTAGGGGGGGGGCTCTAATGATTGTATAGTGAAATGCATGAATTCTTTGAACATCTAATCCTTTGCTCCTGGTTAATATACAAAACTAATGATCTTATTTCATATTTAAGGCCAGGATTTATTTTATTTGCATTTTTACAAACCATGTGCTCAAGGTTTTGAATTTTCAGAAAAAAATAAAAAAAAATTCTTCCTAATGTCAAATTTAAGTCGGGATCGAGATTTCAAATTTACGAACTCGCACTTCCGGTTGTAAGAAAAGGCGGGTAAATAAAGCCAGATGGTCTGAGAAGACAGCTTGGTTTAGTGTCAAATTCTTTGATACGAATGCCATTCAAAACGTTTCACCCGTTCAAAGGGCAAATAAAATGCTGATGACTTTGTTGCACAATGACATGCTGGTGAGATAATTATGTATTCGTTTCAAAAGTATCTGTCTGTAAATTATTTTCCTCCCCCAGGTTTTAAACTGCCCGTGTTAGCTATTGCATATTGCCAGCGACATTGTTTAGGACTCTGTTATAGCTTACAGTCTAAGCATCATTCTTCAGAAAAGGGTTGCTTATGCATCAGATGTGATGAATAAAACTGTGGGAGAAGTTAAGTCCATTTGAGGAAGAAATAAACAATAACCTGAAGAAATTTAAAAAAATTCAACTATTAAAAGGCAAGAATATACAAATATATACAGGCATGTAGTATCATTTGTATCAGCCAGAAAAATTATTTTACACTTAATTGAAAAAATGTTCACCCTACTCCCCAATTCTCTCTGTCTGTTTTATGATAGGAATTATAATTTTAGGCATCAAGTAAATCTTAGAACAATGTCTACACATTTACCTAACACATATTTTTTAAAAAAATTATTCTAATGTTCATAACTAAACCTGAACATAAAAAAAAACGCTGGCCTTATAATGAAGAAAGGGGCCTCTTTCAAAATAGATAATTTCAGTGAATTTTATGGCTTTTGAATTTAAGCATGAACCAAAAGCAATCGCTGGAAAGTTGTTACATGATACTCAGGTGACCTATAAGGCCCGTGGGCCTCTTGTCTTTCTCTGTATCAGAGAGAGATTCATATGAACTACATGGATTCTTGGGTCTTTCAACGACATCGTATGTTTTTCCATTTTGATCAGAAACTTTCATCTCTTTCAGCTCTAAACCAAAAGACTGTGCAAACCACAGAGTTTTGTGAACCCTTTGTTTGAAAAAAATTAATTTGCTATAAGTACCATTCCTACTTTTGTGTTCACCAACCTGCTTTCCTTTGTTTTCAAAGGGGATTTTAATGTGATTTTCAATATACTGATTCAAGGCGGAATTCGCCCTTTCAAATTGATTGATAAGGGCCTCTTGTTGTTCGCATTTGACAAGACTGCTGTTGAGCTTCAGTTGTATAGAGTGAAGCTCTCTGTAAAGTTCGGCCAATCTTATTTCACAAGAGGTCATTTCGACATTTTTGATGTCCTGTTGGGACATTATTTCATCCCTATACACGTGAAATCGCACGTTCTTACTTATTTGATTTTCTTTATTCCTCCCCCCTTTTGACCTCGTTGAACTAAATTATTTCTTTTTGGTTTTTCTGACTATGTTCTGAAACCTACTTTCAAAATTTATGCAATTCTTTTTTAGTGGACATATGCTTGATTTCAAGTTTGCGTTAATAATATCTGCATAACTTGTTTTTCCTCTTTCAAAAACATCAGAAACCTTTAATACAGTATTTTGCTTTAAAAGCAATATATATCCTGTTTTGTCTTTGTATTTTGAATTGAGTCCACTGATGCTTCCATTTTCTGTTGTTACATCAATATCCAATTTGTCATTTTCTCTTTTGTTCTCAAAATTTTTTAAAGGTTGGTTTTGTAAAATCTAAAAAATAATAGAAAAAAAATCAACTAAAGTTTGGGCATATTATTTATTTATTCAAAATCATGTACAAATCTTTCTGTGCAAATTTCAACTTTCCAGAACTCTAGCGATCTTCTTGGAGCATAAACCATTTTCCCATTAACTGTAATAAAATGTTTCTTGCTCCATTTTAATATCGGCTTAATATAAATAGGGAAACGGATCCGCCTACCCTCTCCATGATTTGAGTAGATTAGTTGGTCCCAATCCTCTGTAAATTTAAAGAGGGAGAAATCTTCCTTCTTGTAAAGGTGGAAGATGCGCCGAATAGTTGTCGGTGCACTGATGCAGGAATCACGAGGTAGAAATGGGATCCTCTGCGTCCTGACGGTCTCTGTTCTATCGCTGTGCGAAATCTGTCGCTGATGTCCTATACCTCTTCAGACGATAGGGTCAACACACAATCCTTGATATTTCTGAGAAGATGGGGAGGGATGTGGGATTCTGGCTCCCAGGTATTCTCATAAGATGAATATCCTGCCCATTTAATGAGATATTCGACAGCCTAATAATTGAAATTTACAAGTATTAAGAATATAGTTATAGAAAATATTATTTATTTGAGTTTCAGATTTATTCAACAAACACATTTAAATTTAAAGAAACTTGAGAAGTACACGTAAATTCTGCGAAAATTAAGTTAACGATTTTATTTATGTAGAATGATTAAATTCATTTAGCGAAAAGTTGACTAATTATTTCGTGTTTAACAAAATAATGACACATGAATTGTCAAGTAAAGTAAATTTTGAATATTTAAAAAAAAACAGTGAGGAGTCATTGGTGGCTTATATTTGGACCATTGAAAGCTGAAAAATTCTTACAAATAGATGTTTTCCCCGTTGATTTTAGAATAATCGAAATATAAAATTTACATTCAAAAGTTTCACGAGGGGGGGGGGGGGGGCACGCCGGCTTGCCGGCCCTGGACATATGTTTATCTTGCATTTACTGTTTACTAGTAAGTTTGTAACAACAAATTTATAGCAACCGTATTTCAATTTTGTTGATTTATTGATATTATAAATAATAAGGATTGGATTGGGTCATGTATGCTACGATAAAAAGGGGTCATCAGTGAACTGTGTACATGTGTTTGGTATACTTACGTGTCCTTTTTCCCGATATGTAACTATTTTTTCTACAGCATAGGTTCCGGGTAAAATTCTGAAATGCCGATATGATGTACGTCCTTCTTTTAACTCATAATTCTCAACAATTTTTTTAAAATTTATCTTTTTTCCTCGAGTTACAACTGGCATGGTTGAAAAGAGTGCTCAGTAGGGGAGATAATATTTTCGTAATAAAGAGCGATAACTAGGATTCATGAATATTAATTAGATATGTGTCACGTGGAATCCGTCTCATGAATAAATTGAACACCATTTCTCCATATGGATTTCTCACTATGGATTTTTTTAAAGTAAATAAATAAGTTATGATTTTATCCATTTCTGTTTCACAAATTGTATAGAAAAAGCAATTTATTTGCAAAAAATAAAATAAAAGGAGAGGATTTAAACAAACCCAGCCTTTTTCATTGCGCATACGTTTACTCGCGCGGATGTTTCAGTCGAGTAACGTTACTCTTGATTGTTCAATGTAATATCGTCACAGCTGAATTTAATATCAAAGAAACATTTCTAAATGGTGTTTTTTTCTAATTTCTTTTACTATTATTATTTATTTCTGCTTCTTTATGCTTGCTTTTTTACTGTTGTTAGAACTTTTAATTGAGAATATGAAGGGCTTTTTTTTATTTCACAAGTACATTGCCTAAGAAAAGCTTTACAATTATAGTAAAAAGTTACCTCGTCTTGAATTAAACAATTTAATCATGGTAATACCAGCAGAAGGATCCATTACACCCATTCCTTTGGCCACCAGCAGAAGAATCCATTACATCCATTCCCTTGTCCTCAAGCAGATGAATCCATTTCCGCCGTCCTCGGCTACCAGCAATAGGACCCATAACCTCAGTTCCCTTGGATACCAAAAGAACCTATAAGCGTCATGGCTTTGTTACGTCTCATTGAAATGCAAAGTATATGGTCTTCTTACAGGCTGTCTTTTAATGCTGAATCGAATTTTGCTACATGTAGAAGCTCGTTGCTGATCCTGTTATCTTCCAGGGCCAGTGGCCAACAATTGAGCTTCCGTCATTGTACCTTTGCTATTGATTCTACGTCATATACTATTGATAAAGTCGACGTAGACCATTGTCTTTGTAATACATTGCTACCTGCTTATTGCAACTTATTTATCATTCAATATCATTGCATATTATTGAATAACATTGCATATCAATGCATATCATTTAATATCATTGTACCCATTGTGTTAATACATGGATGCACTTTGCTTACATCATTGATTGAATATCATTGTTTATCATTGAATATCATTGTACCCATTTTGTATTAATTATTCAATTTACACTTTGTGTACATCATTGAATTGATACTTTATGTACATAATTGTAGAGATACCTTGTGTACATCATTGTATTTATGCCTCCTATGAGAAATGTAGCCTGATAGAGCAGTGAAAAATAACCACAAATATGCAGTATTGTTGATTTATGTCATTTAATTGAATGATATAAAATAAAATGCTTGACAAAACATTAAGGGGGATCACTTAATTAACAATACAAGATAAAACATGTATATATGTGAAAGTACAAGTGTGACCCCCCTTAAACTGACTAGAAATATACATGTAGTGAAAATAAAGGAATACATGTACATATGCATAAAATATAATATGAGTTAATCCTTGGAGGCGTCCAAACATTTTGCGCCAAACTAAGAGTGAAGACCAAAATATCGAAAAATACAAATTTGACTTAAATGAACAATAATACAAAACTGGACCCATAAAAAGGGGGGGGAGGGGTGGTGGGTTTTTAATTTTTCACAGCACTACACAGGTTACGGAAAAAATGGCGCAAAGTAAAACAATAGTTTTGATTGCCCTTTCTTACTGTTTACTTTTCTCTGTATTAGCATGACCCAACTGATGGTCACATTACATTAAACATCTACAAATATATATAGGGACAAGTATTGGCACTTATATAACCCCAAAACCAACTGTTATACTGAACAGATTCATGCAGATGTCATACTGGGTATTCCTCTATATATGTATAAACACAACAAGACATGCTAGAAGCACCAATGGATCCACCTGTTATACAAACCAATTGTTTGGTAATGCTTTACAAGTTTATATCAAGTGACGCTATAATCATAATAGTTCTATACTGAGCATTTAACGAGCGATGTCATCATAGTACAAATGCTATACTGAGCGTTTTTTGAATAACCATAGTAACGCTATAAACCTAGTTAATTTACAAATAATTTTTTGAATTATGTTATGTTTATATTATGCTATACCGAGTATTGATCAAGGGAGGCTATAAACATAAATCATGCTAAACTGAGCATTTTCTGAATGAAACTATGAACACAGAATGCTATACTGAGCATTTATAGATCTATATGATGATGCTGTACTGGATATCATTCAAGTTGACCAAACTGTTATACTGAACAGTTATACATTGATGTTTCATTGTTTTACTGACATCACTCAAGCTGCCCGAACTGCTATACTGAACAGTTATACATTGATGTTTTACTGAACATCACTTATAAAAACAAATCATGATAAGCAATGCTATACTCGGCATGATTTAAAAAATGGTGCTATACTGAACATCATTCAAGCTGCCAGAACTGCTATACTGAACAATTACACATTGATGTTTTACTGAACATCACTTATAACAAGAGGCCCATGGGCCCCATCGCTCACCTGAGAAGCTTTGACCAATCTGTTCTTTACCAGATTTCCCCCTTGTTATACATAATGCAACCCTTCCCTTCCCCACTGATCATAATTTAGACATTTTGAAATCTACACTACCCCAGGATCCTTCAATGGACACACATGTTTCAGCTTTTTTGGCCCAGTGGTTCCTGAGAAGATTTTCAAAGATTTTTTCCCATATATTTCTATGTAAAACTTTGATTCCCTATAATGGCCCCGCCCTTCCCCCAGGGTTCATGATTCCTACAATTTAGAATCTACACTACCCCAGAATGCTTCCACATAAGCTTCACTTTTTCTAGCCTAGTGGTTCGTGAGAAGAAGATTTTCAAAGATTTTTACTATATATTTCTATGTAAAACTTTAATACCCCATTGTGGCCCCGCCCTTCTCCTGGGGGTCATGATGTGAACAAATAAGAATCTACACTTTACCAGGATGCTTCCACATAAGTTTCAGCTTTTCTATCCCAGTGGTACTTGAGAAGAAGATTTTCAAAGATTTTTCCCATATATTTCTATGTAAAACTTTGATTCCCAATTGTGGCCCCGCCCTTCCCCCTGGGGTCATGATGTGAACAATTTAAAATATACACTATACCAGGATGCTTCCACATAAGTTTCAGTTTTACTGGCCAAGTGGTTCTTGAAAAGAAGATTTTCAAAGATTTTTCCTATATATTTCTATGTAAAACTTTGATACCCCATTGTGGCCTTGCCCTTCCCCCGGGGGTCATGATGTGAACAATTTAAAATCTACATTATACCAGGATGCTTTCACATAAGTTTCAGCTTTTCTAGCCCATAGGTACTTGAGAAGAAGATTTTCAAAGATTTTTCCTATATATTTCTATGTAAAACTCTGATTCCCAATTGTGGCCCCGCCCTTCCCCCGGGGGTCATGATTTGAACAATTTAAAATCTACACTATACCAAGATGCTTCCACATAAGTTTCAGCTTTTCTATCCCAGTGGTACTTGAGAAGAAGATTTTCAAAGATTTTTCCTATATATTTCTATGTAAAACTTTGATTCCCCATAGTGGCCCCGCCCTTCCCCCGGGGTCATGATTTGAACAATTTAGAATCTACACTACCCCAGGATGCTTCCACATAAGTTTCAGCTTTACTGGCCCAGTGGTTCTTGAGAAGAAGATTTTTTTATGACCCAACCCTATTTTTGTCTTTTCATGATTATTTCCCCTTGCGAGGGGATATGTCCCTTCATTTTCACAATTTAAATTCCCCTTCACCCAAGGATGCTTTGTAATAAGTTTGGTCAAAATTGGCCCAGTGGTTCTTGAGAAGAAGTCAAAAATGTGAAAAGTTTACGGACGGACAGACAGAGGGACAGACAGACAGACGGACGGACGGACGACGGACAAAATGTGATCAGAAAAGCTCACTTGATGAGCCTTCGGCTCAGGTGAGCTAAAAACAAATCATGATAAGCAATGCTATACTCGACATTTATGATTTAAAAGATGATGCTATACTGAACATCATCCAAGCTGACCGCACTGTTATACTGAACAGTTATACATTGATGTTTTACTGAACATAAAGACAAATATTGATCAGCATTGCTATACTCAGCATTATGATTCATAAGGTGAGTCGTGACGCTATACTGAACATCATACGACATTTTCAAGCTGATGAAAACTGTTATACTGAACCATTGTATATGATCGGTTTACTGAACAGTACTGAAAAAAAATCACGATAAGCAGCATACATTGTGTGATAATAGGAATGTATCTGTGAAATAATGAATGACATAAAAATTTTCTTGCATCATTTTGCCTGTGTTTATAATACTGTAAACGTATTATATTTGGCTGTGTATTCTTTTTAGCGCCTTTCGCGGAAAGCAGCCTCCGCTAAATCAAGTACATTGCTAAATGCTTTGTGTATAAAGGTTTATGTAGAGCACATTCAAAAAGCGCTAAATCAAATCTACGCCAACTTTTTGAAAATTCAATTTCCGCTAAATATCGTACACGCCAAATATAATACATTTACAGTAGTTTACGGCTTATAGAAAATGACACATTTTGGATTCAAAATGATTACGCTGCTCTAATTATGCAAATACATACGAACAAATCATGGTTTTGTTATAGTAACCAAAAACGAAATACTGGCCTTAATTGCCCGGAATGCACAATCTGACACTGCATTCCTGATGCTCTTCCAATATTTGTATTTTTGCATTATGTAAAAAAGTAGCAATGGCAAACTATTACAACAATATTGAGACCAATCTTATCGAAGCAAGTATCAAAAGTTCTAAAATTTATTGGAAATTATTAAAAGATGTTTTTAAAACCAAGGTTAGGTCCGATATTCCACCGCTGCAGGACACTACAGAAAATGGAAATATACATATTACTTACAGCGATATTGACAAGGTTGAAGCGTTAAACAGCTATTTTGCTTCGATTTCGTCTTCGCATGATATCGAACCTGAATTACCTGCCTTTTCTTTATTGTGTAATAGTGTTCTTAATAGCATTGAAATAGTTGAGCAGGATATTATTGATATAATTTCTATTCTCCCTGTGAATAAGGCCATAGGACCTGACAATATCAGTCATAAAATGTTGAAAGCTACCATTTTTAGCGTCTCTTTTCCTTTGTGTATTTTGTTTAACAGATCTTTAAGGGAATGTGTATTTCCTAAACAGTGGAAGGTAGCTAATGTACTTCCTTTATTTAAAAAAGGTGACCCATCATTATTATCAAATTATAGACCTGTGTCATTATTAAGCTGCGTAGGCAAAATTATGGAGCGAGTTATTTTCAAATATGTTTATAATTATTTTCATTCTAACAATCTTTTTTATAAATATCAGGCTGGCTTTTTACCAGGCCATTCAACGGTATATCAACTTATTGAGACATACGATTACATAGCTAAAGCCATTGATGAAGGTAAACACTGCTGTATGGTTTTTTGTGATTTGTCTAAGGCATTTGATCGGGTGTGGCATAAAGGTCTTCTCTTTAAGCTACAAACATATGGTGTTAGTGATAAGTTATTACTATGGTTTCAAAGTTATTTAGATTTAAGGACACAAAGAGTATTGCATAGGAATACTATGTCTAGTTTTAAATCTTTACATGCTGGAGTCCCCCAGGGGTCTGTATTGGGGCCACTTTTATTCTTGATATATGTCAATGATGTTGCTGAAAATTTGTCGACCTTAAGCAGATTATATGCTGATGATAATTCCTTACAGAAATGTTCAGAAAATGTACATGATATTCAGTTAGGATTAAATCACACCTCCCAACCTTATTAATATTCAGGGTCATGAACCCAAGGGAGCATTCATTGCATCAGATATTTTCTTTAAACAAGGAAAGACAACTCAAGATGTTCTTTAATGGTATAGTCAGTTTCTTTTATCATTTTATATACATTTAAATTGTGATAAAATTGGGGGAAATATATTGTGAGACATGTTTTATTTCAATGAGATCACTTCTGGTCAATTTTTATGTTGAATAAGTAAAAAATTGACACAGTGTATTTTCAGTATGAAATACTGCATAGGTATATGAATGATTGTGTTCACTAAATTTCTGTCTAATAAATACAGGTAAATTGAGTTTCAAGTATACCTGATTTCACATAAGCTACATATCTGCAGCTACTAGTACATGTAAATATTTCTGGAAGGTAACTATCTACATAATTATATTCAGTTATTAATTTTTTCTGTTAACTGAAGTCAACAAAAATAATTTAAACTGATATTTACACCATTTATATATCATGACTCATATTGAAAAATAGACAAAGTAAACAAACAGCATGCAATCATGTTTTTATTTACAAGAAATTTACTAAGCACTACATGTAGACAGACAATGGAATGTTCAACAACAAATAAGTTGTATATTACAGGCATATGTTATAATAAGAATTATGCTGTTTATAAATGAAGTAAATATTTATAAATCAATATTTAGATACCCTTCACAAGATCTCCAAATTTTGACTATTTTTAATGAACAAAATTAAATGCACACGTACATTCTAAATATTTTTTTCCTAATCAAAAAATTTTGAAAAAGTTCCATTTTTTAAAGATAATCAACCTTATAATAAAATTCATAGTAAAAAGATTCAAGTGATTCTTTCTTTAATGATCTGGTTTAAAATACATTTGAAATTACAATATGTAATTCATATAGTTTAAGCATGCAATACCAGTGAGAGCTACATGTAGCTATTACCTCCCTTTTTTGCAAACATTTTCTATACTGTGCTTGAATTAAAAACATCAGTTTTAAGTTATAAATCTTATCTTATCATTTTATAACCTATGAAGTCACCTGCATGGCACAGTGGCAAGAGCATCTGCTCGAGAGTCATGAGTAAGGAGCTGATCCATAAATTGCTGGTTCAAAATCCCACAGTCGGACATAGATGAGACTGTATATACAGAGGTCCTGTGTTGCAGTAGGTACTAGTACCAAAAAGATCCCTCATTGTTCAATTAGCCATGTGTGCCAAGTAAAGGACATAATTTGCAGCTCTCAACCGACAAATGTTGGCATTCCCATATGAGTGAAAATTTCTCAAGAAGAATGTTAAACAATGTACAAATAAACTATAGAGTCTTTGAATATGCAAATTCTTTTTTTCTGAGAAACGGATCCTCAAATGATGTTTAAATACGATTCATATGAGTAGAAAAGTACTGTATCATCCCAGCTAGTCTTCATGAATTCAGCAACCATTTGTTATATGGCCTGAAAAATATAAAATGTTAATGCATTAACATAAAAGTATATGATTGATATTTTTATAATTCATCAAAAATTAATTGAATCAATTAAATAAAGTCACACTTGTTATCTTGAAATGCTCATGGGACTGCTGAAAAAAACCCCGGAGATATCCAAGAGATTCAGGGTAAGATATATAGAAAAACAAGAGGCCCAAGGGCCTTGAATCGCTCTTCTGATAAATTGTACAACCTATCACTTGTATTTGAAGCCTCTAACCCTAAGTATTCTAAGACCAAAGTTGCACCACCTGACAAAGTTTGATGATTCTTAGCCAATAAGGACTACTTCTTGGTCTACATTCTTGGAAAACCCAAAATGCATCAACTTACACAGTTTGATTATTCTAAGCCAATAAATACCTAAGATACTTAAATATAGCCATAAATCTCGAAAGCAGGTCACTGTGACCTACTTTTTGGTCGACATTCTCCGAAAACCCAAGATGCATCAACTGACAAAGTTTGATGATTCTAAAACAATAAGTACCAGAGATACTTAAATATAGCCATAAAATGTTGAAAGTAGGTCACCATGACCTACATTTTAGTCGACATTTTTCAGAGTCCAAAGATGCATCTGCTGACTAAGTTTGATGATTCTAAGCCAATAAATACCTAAGATACTTAAATATAGCCATAAAATGTCGAAAGTAGGTCACTGTGACCTAATTTTTGGTCGTCACTCTCCGAAAACCCAAGATGCATCAACTCACAGAGTTTGATGATTCTAAGCCAATAAGTACCGGAAATACTTAAATATAGCCATAAAATGTCAAAAGTAGGTCAACGTGACCTAATTTTTGGTTGTCACTCTCCGAAAACCCAAGATGCATCAACTCACAAAGTTTGATGATTCTAAGCCAATAAATACCCAAGATACTTAAATATAGCCATAAAATGTCGAAAGTAGGTCACTGTGACCTAATTTCTGGTCGTCACTCTCCAAAAACCCAAGATGCATCAAATCACAAAGTTTAATGATTCTAAGCCAATTTGTACAGGAAATACTTAAATATAGCCATAAAATGTCGAAAGTAGGTCACAATGACCTAATTTTTGGTCGTCACTCTCCAAAAACCCAAGATGCATCAACTCACAAAGTTTGATGATTCTAAGCCAATAAGTACCAGAGATACTTAAATATAGCCATAAAATGTCAAAAGTAGGTCAACGTGACCTAATTTTTGGTCGTCACTCTTCGAAAACCCAAGATGCATCAACTCACAAAGTTTGATGATTCTAAGCCAATAAATACCTAAGATACTTAAATATAGCCATAAAATGTCGAAAGTAGGTCACCGTGACCTACATTTTGGTCGACATTTTTCAGAGTCCCAAGATGCATCTCCTGACCAAGTATGATGATTGTAGGTCTGAAGGTAATCAAAAAATGCCTTTTTAACAATTTGAAAACATATGCCTGCAAAATTCTAAAAGTAGGTCACAGTGACCTACTTTTTCTTAAATATGTTTTAAGGTCCCAAGATGCAGAAACTTACAAGATTTGATGATTCTAACCCTTTCAGTGCCTGAAATAATGGGATTAAATGTTTTAAAAAGGTTAAGTCATAAAGTTCAAAAAGTAGGTCACGGTGACCTACTTTTAGGTTGACGTTGTTTAAGGACCCAAGATGCATCAACTGACTAAGTTTCATGATCAAAGGCCTTAAAGTGTCCAAAATATGCCTTTAAATCAATTTGAAAAGAAATGCCCGCAAAATTAAAAAAGTAGGTCACCGTGACCTACTTTTCAGTTAACATGATGTGAAGTCCTAGATGCATCACCCTACAAGATTTGATGATCCTAGCCCTTATAGTAAGCAAAATATAAACATTTTTATTAATTGTAAATTTAGGTCAACTTCAAAGTGACCTTGAGGCCACGCCCTTTGCCCCAGGGTCATGCCTTGAACAATTTTTTATCTTCAACATATCCTGATCCTTGTATGTAAATTTGGTGAAAATCTGCCAGGCGGTTCTGGAGAAGAAGATTTTTTAGCAACTAGTACTTTTGGTTATGTTTTCCTGATTATCTCCCCTTGTTTTAGGGTCCCAACCCTTATTTTAGTATAAATGGTAGCCCTTGGGCCAAGGATACCCTGTGGCAAATTTGGTACTGATTGGCCAAAGGGTTCTTGAGTTATGGCCCATATTCTAAAAAGTTAACGCACACCGCACACCGCACACCGCACAAATGGCCATAGCATTAGCTCTTTGAGCCTTTGGCTCAGAAGAGCTAAAAATGTCATTCAAGGGACTTTAAAATGACTGATATCTCAATATGTTCAAAATATCAGTCAGTGTCAACTGTCAAAGATATATACCAAAGTTAAACTCTATACAGAGTATATAAAATTCATATACATGTATGCCATTTACAGTTGCTAATTCAATCTACCATTGTTCATTAATAGTCTGCGTGAGAAAGAGATATGTGCAAAATGAGCAAATTAAATTAACAAAAGTTAATCATATATATATGCAATTTCAAGTGTTTGCAAATCATGCATCCATCAAATTTGTAATACTGTCATGAACGTCAACATACCCTAGGTAGTCAAAGTTTTTTTATTCTAAGATACTGTTGTTTAACTGTACTTAATTAGACTGCACTGTATTCACTTGTTTCCCAACAGTACACATTTTTCACATTATCTGAAATCCATCATTACTATCATGATGAGAGTTATGCCCCTTTTCTATAACCCCAAAATATTGCTTTCTTTCTGAAAAGTGTAGCTTTTTTTTACCTTACATAGATATCAACTTAAGTCTTCATAAATATGAAAACTTATATTATTTTAATCTCTACTTAACTTAATAAAAGCCAAGAAATAAACAAAGTGATTTTCCAATATTTACATAGGACTTTCCAAGATAAACATTCTGTTTCTAATTATGGCACATCCATTACCCTTGACTCTGGGATTCTGTACTAGGATGTATTCATTCAAAAAACATGATGTACCGGTATCGTGGCCTCGCATGATAATCTTGAATAGATTTCATGATAAAAGGCTTCAGCCTTAAATATTCCAGAATAAAACTTTGACCCTAACCCCCACTGTGGACCCACCCTACCCTATAGCTATATGATCTGAACAAATCTAAATCTGTTCTTAACTATCTCAGAGTGACTAATAATGACCTGCCTATTCTTGAAAAGAAATAAGATTTCATTTTTTGTCTACGAATTACTATTGTTCTCTCTATTTCATTGCTGTACTCTATATACATCAATAACATATCATCACCAGTAATCAAAATACCTTCTCTTTGGACTTGACATCCTTTCCTAGATTCTTGTGGTTGAAGCTTTCATCAGATAATTTGTTTTGTTACAGCTGAACTACAAATATGATTAATAAGTTAATACAATCCTCTACATTTAATTAATCCAAATAAAATACAAGCATTTGCAATAATGGTGGAAAGAAAACTGAATGAAACTTACTGAAAAATATCATTTATGCATGCACTACATGCAAATCAGAAAAAATATGTAATGCAATCATTTACAGTTTGCATAATATGCTGATTATGTATCAGCATAATTTTCAGTTCATTAAATTGTTTGCCGAAACAGACAAACAAGTGTATTTATAAATTCTCTTTTAATGGATTTTCTTCTGCCTTTGAACTTACATGTACTATTAGGCAGCATGATAATGTGAGAATTTTTTCACCCATTCTTTATTATTAAAGTATCTGCTGAAAAAAGAACAGAATGTGATTAAATCCTCTGAGAATTAAACAAAAACAAAAATCACTGATGCCTGATTTTCACTTATATTGACCCTTTTATCAACATCTCTCTTTCTCTCTCTCTCTCTAACTATATATATATATATATAACTTTACACAGGATTCTTTTATACATTTATATACCTGTACATATATATATATATATATATTGGAGTAATTGGGCATGCTTAATATCTTTTTATTTGTTTATTCCAATCAGCATGATCAGGATGATAATAATTAAATAATGTTGCATATTAAATATGTTATAATTTTATCCTTACAGTTACATATACAATACTCACAACAGGCGAACCTTGAACTAGCAAATCACTGTCTTCATAGTATATCCTGCAAGAAACATTCAATCATTGCACATTACAAATGAATTGATTTGATTTTCTTTTTTAAAGTTTATATTTGCTTTTTTTGTTTTATTTTAATGAAATTATAATTTTTGTGCATTTAATACAGTATCATCACTATCATGTGCATACATATTGAAGACCATTTTTAAATTCAATCAACAATGTCATTCTTCAAAAGAAAATTAAGACATACATTGAATACATGTAAAGATCAGTAAAGCCCATATTTTAAAAGTGGAGAAAAAATATATTTTCTTGTGTGTATAATTTGTATGGGATAGTGCATTAAAAAACAAACAACAAAAAAGGACGAAATGTCTCGATAGCTGACTTTACAATGCAAGGCTAAAAAAAAAATTGAAGGCCCACTGGACTGGGGTCAGTGAATTTTGTTTTATCTAGGATAGTACATGGTAGGGGTCATCTGTCTTTTGGGTCAGTTCTATGTACATGTATAATGAAATACAATTATAGTTGGGCTAGCAACTTGACAGGCTTGTTTCAAAGTTCTGTCATTTCGGAATCCTATTTTGTTTAGATCAATTATTGAATGTCCAACTGTGTATCACATTAAATAAACAAAATATAACTATTACATTTATCATGATAATTATTATTATGGTTTTGGGTCAGTCTCTTTTTTATTATATCTAGTAGCCTAGTGGGATAGTGATATTATAATGATCTGACCAGTAAAAAGCCTGAGTGAGCAGTGAAAAAAAAAAACTATTTCTAGCCTGGGCCTACAATGATTTCACATTTGTGCTTCATTTTGTACATTTTCTAAATTCAATAATGCTTGATTATATTTAAGCTTATAGGGTCAATTGTGTTACTTTTGTCATACCTGGAGATGGCTGTTCAAAATGTACTCTACAGCTGTACCTGCAATAGACAAACAAAAAAGAAAATTACTTTTCATTTAACACATTGAAATAATTAAACAATATGTAATTAAATACATGTATTCTTACAAACAAAAATGCAGGAATCTTTTTTGTGCCAGCACTTACAGCAACACGGGCCTCGGTTTATACGGTCTCATTCAAGGACCGGTCTCCACGTCCCTCAGTGGGATTCAAATTAGCGACGTACGGATTGACTACTTACTTCCCGACTCTAGAGCAGACGCTCTAATCACTGCGCCACGTGGGCGACAACTGCATATGTGAAGTTTCATACCTGATATATACATCACAAGTATGTGTGAACTGCATTAATATCATCTCATCATAAATTCTATGATATATTAAATAAGAAAAGTAACAACCACATTTTGATCAGAAGGCTAGAATTGAAAACTGCATGATTGATATAGGCTAAACAGCTGACACTATTAAAACTGCAAACAAATGTAAACAAACCTTAAATCCTTTATCAAGATACACATGTATATGTGTAGAGGAAATTCGGAAGGACTTCTTGTGCATACACACGAGTACGGATAGAATTAAATTTTAGTCTCATGGTATTTGAAAAAACACATATGGTCATCACCATAGACCTATTGATAAGTAAGAATAATTACTTTTATGCGCGTAACTCTGCATATGCATGCATAGTAGACTACCTTACAAGTAGGAACGAACTATAGCACACCTGCATTTTCTCTTCAGTTTTAGACATGCTATTAACAGCATTTGACAAACATACCCTAAAATATTTAGCCATTTTGTGCTAGAGGTAATCGAAAAAATAAATGATATTCTACTTACGAGTGTTTTTGTTCACTAAATCAATGCATGTGGGTTAATCATGATCATCACAACTACTCCCTTCCACGTGGAAACATGTTTACAAAATCGAGAGGTGCTGTTTTGACACTTTAAAGTGCAATAGCACTTGACAGAATAAGAAACTGCAAACCTACTTTCACTTTTCAGGTAAAGAAACGTTAGTTTTTCAACTTTTTGCAATTTAAAAAAATTATAAATCGAGATAACATAAAGTTTTACCTCTTTTTTCATGTCGAATTTCTCTCTCGATTTTCACCTGTAACATGTTGGTCTCGCTGAATTCTCGCGAGGAAAGCTGTTCGGACGTTTACGGATTTTGTTCATATTTCGTTACGTTTACCTCCGAATTCTTCCGATTTATGCTAATGAGGTTAGGAGGTGTGAAATAATGATTTAAATCAACTTGAGCGGTGGTCTAAACAGTGGTTATTGAAATTTAATCCTACGAAAACCAAAGCTGTATTTTTTAGTACCAAGAAAAATGTAAATTTACCATTGCTCAAATTTCAAGATTGTGACTTAGATTTTGTATCATCACATAATCACTTAGGTATTCTCTTTTCAAACGACCTCACGTGGTCAGCGTACATTGATTCTATCGTGACCAATGCATATAAAAAATTAGGTCTACTTAAAAAACTGCAATTCAGGGTCAGTGCTAAAACTTTATCTCTGTTATATACTTCTTTTATAAGACCTCAGTTAGAATACGCAACTGAAGTTTGGTGTGGGTGTTCTAGTCAAGATTCCGAAAAATTAGAAAAATTACAACTTGCAGCGGCAAGAATAGTCACTGGTTTAACTTCATTAGCATCGCGAGATTCTCTCTATTTTGAAACTGGTTGGGAACCACTTGCTGTAAGACGAATGTCAAAAGTTAGAACAACTATGTATAAAATATATTATAACATGGTACCCGAGTATCTGAGAGAAATATTTCCAAATATTCGATCACAAGAATCAAATTACGTAACAAGACAGTCACAAAATTATTGCATCCCGAAGTGTAGATTAAATATATATAAATCATCATTTGTTCCAATGGCAATAAGGGAGTGGAACTCTTTGTCTCTTGAAACAAGACAATCTACTACTATAAGTTCCTTCAAAAACTGTGTAAACTCTCGTAGAACACCTACCCTGTCCTTTTTTACTTTTGGCGATCGTTACTGGAGTGTAATTCATACTAGATTAAGACACAATTGTGTTCTAAATAAAGACTTATTTAGGTGTAATATTATTGACAGTCCATTATGTACTTGTGGAAAAACAGAAGACGCATATCATTTCTTTTTCTCTTGTGCGAAATACAATACTCCAAGGAACGACCTGTTTAATGCTATCTTTAGAATGAATAACTTAAGTATTGTAGACACTCATGTTCTGTTATGGGGAGATAATACGATCAGTATTTCTGAAAATGAAAGTTTATTTTTAAATGTGCAATTGTTTATCAAGAGATCTGGTCGTTTTTGAGTAATTTGATTCGTTTGTACATACTACAACAATTTTAGATTCTGTACATGCATTACTTATGTTAAATAATCTTATTGACCTTTGGTTCCAGTGTAAACTAATTTTTGAACAAAACTTTGTGTAATTAATTGTTATAAAGGAGAGGACGTTCTAAGTATTAAGTACTTGTGTCCAATCCTTTTGTTGTAAGATCTTAACAATAAAATATGTTCAAACAATTTGTACATGGGCGAAGGGGGATCCCCGGGCTTCAAATGCTTTAGAGGGGGGTTGTCGAGGTGTACGCCGTCCCTCGCTAAATGTGACAGGTTTTGCCAGAAACCCCTGTGTCTCCAGAAAAAAATATTCTCAAGTGACTGAGTCCTTCCTGTAAGGAGGCGATTAATTTCGAAAACGGAGTCGTTGAAACCCGCAGCATTAACAGATGGGTCCCTCCTAAGAAGCTGACTAATTATGACCCTCTTCGAGTCCAAACCATGAATCAGGAATTCGGAGAAAGAAATAATGTCTGTGACAATCTTTTCGTTGGGTAAGTGACCAATGTCATTGCCGCCTATTTGTAGGAAGTAAGTATCGGGCGTTCCAGGAATTCTACACAGCATCTGTCGGAGGCCACATGTACGTAGTGCGCACACAGATATTTTGTAATTTGCGGGATCTTACTTCAAGTTCTTCAAATCTGTATTAAAGTTAATGAACTCCAAGAGTCTTCGTATGTAAGAATGTCCCAAGAGACAGATATGCATAAACTGCATTTCTACAGAATCAGAATTGGGATCCACCCCCGCCATGTTTCGCCCATGCGGTATTACATAAACACAAGAAAATTAAACACTTCTAAGACGTACTTGTCTTGAATTTATCTGGTATTATAGCTCTTTAGTGTTACTTTGGTGTTCCTAGGACAAGGAATATAAACACGTACAAGCTTATGTGTCTCAAATATCCGTCGATATCTTTTTAATTTTTCACAGCACTTCCCTAATGTAGATTTTCCAAAGGGTTTGGAAAAATTTGGAATTCCATGGAATTCCATTCGTTTCCATACCAAAGTCGAAAAGTATGTCTGGAAGTACTTGGAATATATTGGAATTTGAAAAAATAAATGGACTTAGACATTTTTTGCTTTGGAAAGTATTGGAATTCTTTGGAAAAAATGATAAAATGAGAAACTCAACCATTTTCTGCACTGGAAAACTGCGGAAAATTACTTAGAATTTTTTAACTGTCGACCAATAGTACAATAACATCGGGATCGAAGTCGGGCTCGATGAACAATTAATTTAAACAACAAGCTGAAATTCAAAAATATCGAATGCCATGTTGATGTTGCACAGAAGGAAAGTTCAAGTTGGAAAGAGAGTGTCTAGAACAGGAGAATCATGATTAGCTTTAGATGGAAGAAGATGAAGACATTTTAAGACCCGGTAGGTACAATATTTTACAGTATTTTATGTGTCCTTGAATGAAGAACGCTTCTGCTAGGCCTACTGTTCATTAGTCTGGGCACCACACATAAACTGCCTGACTGTGAAATCGTTAGTGCACTATTTCAATTATAATTAATTATTAAAAAACTCTAAACATCTCATTAAGATCATGGATTTTAACCCAAATGTCCTCGTTTGGGGTCGAACTTATGTAAAGAATTTACCTATACGTTCCTTTGTTCAAGTCAAGATAACATTTACAGAGTCATGAGAGTATGATGCACAATGTAATTAATTATATATATTTTAAGGCATGTTCATCATCATTTTCAGCTCTTAATTTAATTATTTTATAGCTGTTGGTGTATTGTGTCTGAGATGATCCCCTCACTGGCCTCAGCGCTGGCGTTTGATAACTTGGTGCATGTAGATGCTTAGCCAATCAGTCTCTAGGCTTGTGAATATGGTGAGAACAAGCTCAAATTATCGCTCAAACCAAGTTAACTAACTCTGATTTTATTAATCCATGTCTATTAACATAATAATGTGTTCTACAGTGCGACCGTTGGGGGCGAGCACAGTTATTTACTTTCAAAATCCTTTATACAGATTTTACATGCACTGCCTATCCTCAGTTCATTAAAAAAGAAGAACAGAATAACAAATCAATTCCCACTACCCAGGCATAGGGATAGAGATTCTGAATTTTCGAAAGTTTCCTACAAAATCTGAAATACCTGAGCCGTTTAAGTGACAAAAGTATGACATCAAATAATAAGTCCTGTTGACTCTTCACCGCAAAGGATTATTGGATTTTTTCACGCTGTGAGATAAAAATTTCTTGGAACGAAGTGAAGATTTCAACCCAAATTTCCTCCGTTCATACACGATATAGTATATTGAGCTCGTTACACGACGCTCACTGCCCTCGTTATTAAAAAAATTATTGCAACTTTGCCAAGTAAACAAAATTTAAAGGTTTATTCTTAACACGCTTGAATTCCTTATTCAATTAATTTATAATAACAATGCATTCTGACATGTAATCTAAACATGAAAACTGCACAGACATGCCTAATTACTTTAGATCAAATAGCAATCATCTAATATGAAGTATACATGCATTTTATAGGAATCCGGGTGCTCACAAGGACAAGAGGTGTATGAAAAGAAAAACATAAAGGTAAGATTTCTGAATTATTTTCTAAATCAATAAATCACATGAATTGAAATTATCTTTTTCAGTGTAAGTCAGGCATTGAGCTTGAGCTCAAACCTTTTTGTTGTAGCTTACCTGAACTATTTTAAGGCCTTAGTGAGTTTTTTGATCAGTGCCTGATGTTGTCTGTCATCAATAAACTTTTCACATTTATACATTCATCAGAATTAATCCTAATTTGAACAAAATATGGCAAGATAGTGAATTAATTCATATTCAATAGTAAACTGATTTGCCAGGTAAAAAAAATCAATTGTTTTGTATAGCTTTTGTTTATTGTTTGTCATAAATTTACATGGATATCAATAATGATGCATCTAATGGTCATCTTTTTCATTCAGAAATCGTGCAAGGATCGAAAGTTTGAAGTGTCTGTTGGAATGATCAACATCGAACTTTCTGAGACTTCGTACTGAAAGTGAATCCGTTCGTGACACCAATTATCTGTCAACCAGGTTGACTCAACCTTCTAACATAACCATTTGCTAATTTCATAGAATATCAGTGAGGAAGTGATTCTCTAGCAAACACGTCAGAAGTTTTGGATCTTCATTAATTGGGATCTTTGGCACGTGCGTTGGGGGGAAATAGCATCTGTTGATTTTATGGGATCATTGTATCAATATAGTTGTGTAGTAAATATTTTTTGCATGTAATACATGTGTTTGTCACTCTAGTCAATAACTTTGTACCAGTACATAAGCATGATAAGCCACTGGCAGTTCATTGTAAATGTATACTTTGTTGAGGTGTCGATGACTATTTCAATTCCATAGCCGATTTCATTTATTAAAACTTACTTCTTATTTTAGAAAATGCAGACTGGAGTTTACTAAATTCATGTATATCATAACATGATTATAATTAATTTAACCAAGGTGACTGATTCTCCGGTAATCATATTTTCTCTGTAAATAACATTTAATGTAAAATACTTTCCGTGAGAATACTTTATGAAAGTGTGCTTATATTGTACATCTGAGAGTTATATCATATGCAATATTTGTCTCAAAAACATTATAAAGAAAAAATTAATTTTGTATTTAAAAATATAGATTTGATCTATGAAACATTGTGATGTTATTGATTTTTTTTGTAATTATTTGGCACTAATTATTATACCCCCCGCAAACGAAGTTTAGGGGGGGGGGTATATTGGAATCACCATGTCTGTCTGTCTGTCTGTCCGTCTGTCTGTAGACGAGACTTTGTCCGGACCATTACTCAGAAACTATTGGAAGGATTTGTCTGAAAATTTGTACACATATTATTCACCATATGAAGTTGTGCACCTGATATTTTTCATCTTGGTTGGATTATTATTTTGAATTTTACAGGTGTTTTTTCATTTTTATTTTGGGGTTTTGTTTGGACCATTTCTCATAAACTATTGCAAGGATTAATCTGAAAATTTGTACAATTATTATTCACCATATGAAGTTATGCACTTGGAATTTTCAACTCTTTTTGTTCCTTTTTTCTGCATTTTACAGGTTTTTTAAAATTTTAATTAACTTGTTCATTTTGGGCTCATGTTTAAGGTTTGAGACATAGAATCTAGAATATCTGTACAAAAACGTGAACTACAGCTTAAAACTACTCATAAAAACTTAAAAAAAAGAAACATCAAGTGTTAAAAACAGTTTTTACATTGCACAGAAGATAATGTAATTTCATTTGTCTCTCAGGAATAATGACTGGACATGCATCCAGTTAAAGATAAATTAATGAGTTTGGTGTTGGAAGTTGTTTAGGCATATCTCTTATCAAGTGTGTGTGTTATCAAATCTTCAGGGAATAAGGCACAAGAATTAAAGATCTCTCTTCTCTTATTCTCTTAATTGTAATTTATTGTCTGTCAAAACACTTCATTACTGGATGACCAGTTCTTTATTTTCAAAATGCATTTCAAATTGATATATCAAGATTAATTTGATTTTGTATAATGGTTTTTTTTTCAACAATCAGTTTGCAGAGTGACATAACACATAATTGCAATATATATATTTTTTTAATGCAGTAATGAAGAAAAATTAAATGAAAAAAATTCCAAAAAAATGTTACAATGGAATTACAATGTATTTAGTATTGATGTTTCATTTGGTTGCACCTCCGTTTCATTCATTAAGAAACATGATGAGCAATTTTATTTCACTGCAAATTTTTTAAAGAAAATTGTGAACATCTCTAGATCCATAAAGTATTTTTGAATTGGCACCTTCTCTGAAAAACCCAGCGGGGGGTATTTGTCCCTATTGGACAGCTCTAGTTTCAGTTTTCTTTGTACATGTATTTGGAATCCTGGAATTCCATGGAATTCCTTAGATTTACAAATATCCTGGAATTCCACGGATTTCCTCCGCAAATTTCCATTCTGGCATTGTTCCGCTCTTTTCCAGGCTAGATTCAAAATTCCAAATAATTCCGAAAAAGTTCCGTCCCAATACTCCGGAGAATTCTAAAGAAATCCGCGGAACAAAAATTCCATGGAATTCCATGGAATATGCTTTGGAATTCCATGGAAGTTGCGGAAAATCTACCTTAGGGTACACAGGCTACGGAAAAATTGCGCAAAGTAAAACAATAGTTTTGATTGGCTCAAAAATCCGTAAAAATCCGACGGTGTAAAATTTACCAAATTTCTCAAAGCTGCATAAATTGAATTATCTATGATAATATTTTTTCATTGTATTTATGATTGATTTGACTTTTGATTATAGTGATGATTGATTTTGACTATTGGTTGTATTGATGATTGATTTGACTATTAATCAATAAAGCCATGACAAAAACTGCCAATCATTTTTAATCTATTTTGTCGGCAACATAGTTTTATCGAGAAAAATTGCATTTACAGGATATTTACATCATATTTTTTTTGATCTGTCCAATTTTACTCTGAAATTGACCTTAAAGTTTGATTTAAATTTGAACAAAAGATGTACATAACATTTGAAGAGGGGAAGATAGGACATTAATACTTTACATCAGAATTACTTGTGAGACGATCTTTCTGAATTAACTTGATTGATAATCAGTTTATCTGTACAACCTTAATGTCCTGATACATGTAACATGAGGCACGTAGAAACGGGGGAGAGGAGGGCGATGGGGGGATGGTGGTGGCTGACTTCCCAATTTTTTCTAAAAATAACTTTAACTTTGAATATGGTCATTGTAAGGCTTATTGCCCATTCCATGTACTCCTCACTTTTTACAACAGTAAAATGATATATGGCTAGTGTTAAAAGTAATCTATTGTTTTATATACAAAAAAATTGGTACCGAAAGAAGTTGAACTGGGGCAAAGACCCTTCAGAGAAAAATAAGTTTTAAGACTCCGGAGATTAACGTTAAATAATGGCTTATCCGTCTTTAATTTGCTTATGACTTTTGTAAGTGTTAGACCCAACCAATGCAATCAGCACTTGTGTTTACATGTATGCAAACGAACATGTTATCTTTGAGAAATTACATTACGGAAGGTTGAAATTATTACGAAATTTTTGAAAACTGTTTGATAGGCAATAAACCATTTCAAGGAAATTTACCAATTTGAAACCATTTTAGAGAGCTGGAAAAAAAATTTGCTCTTAATTTTTGTTTTTTTCTTATTCTTATGACAAAATAACTCTTATAGAATCTCTTATGTTGAGCATACTGAAAATTGCGGGTTTTTTCTACCTGAGACAATCGTAAAAGTCCTCTTAAAAGCTTTTGGGGGAAAATGTATATGTCTGTGTAAATGATGAGTAGAAGTATGGCACTGTTTATCAGCATTTCAATATTTCATTTCAAGGTTTGATTATATCCACCCTTTATATACGGTTATTCTATCATGAGCATTTTATTTTTTTTTTTACATGATATAGCTGGATTTTTGGTCTTTCGGGCATGGAATAAACCTGTTCAGTTTTAATTTGAAGTATATTAGGCCAACGTTTTTATTTATTTTTTTTTTTGGATTTCAATTTTCTGACACAAAAATATGCATTGGGTGGTCGAAAAATAAAAATAATTTAGAACCTTGACATATTTTTTTCTCGAGTACATTGAAATGTCTAAAAATAATAAACAAATAAGATTTTTTAACTTTTAAAATTATTTTTATGAATCACACGTCAAATGACTCAAGAACAGAGACTCTGTTACTGTTAATGGCTTTCATTCTTCCGACTTACAAGTCCGAATTTCCATAAAAGACATATATTGCACTTGGACAAATATTGGTAAAATTAAGCAAATTGGCTCTTCTATGGTCAGCCTTTCCACTTTTTTGGAAACTCCAAAAGTGATTTCACAACAAACCTTTACCTAAAGATATGTACATTTGTGTCCAGGGACCAACCTAGACCCACCCGATTAAGGTGACTTCACTTCTCCCTCATAGAAATTTGAGGAGAAGTTTTGAAATTTAGAGAGACTTGAAGTTCTTGGTCCGTATACGTGGCACTTTTAATCGTTATAAAACTATTTCATTATTTAAAACTGACATCACATTTCAAAAATTTTCTGTATAAACATTGTATTTAAAATGATTAAAAAAGAAATCTATAATCTTAAAAGATATTTCCCCTAATTACAAGGTATATAAATATCTAGAAAAAATAATAAAACAGCAGTGAAATTAAATAAAATTTACTACTATTAAACCGTTAAAGTTTCTTATTGTCAGATTAATTGTTTATCAAACATTTTTTTGTTTCTTATATAGTAGTATAATCTTAAACTTCTAAAATTTGTCTTCTCATTAGATTTCCAGGCTTTTTGCATAGTCATAATTTTGTTAATTTCTCTTCAAACTTGTTTTCATATAAAATTCTGTTTCTAATAAAAGTTATGCAAACCTGCATGCCGATTAAACAGCTATATACTTATGTTTATCGAATCTGTCTTATGATGTGTAACTTCTTAGAAAGCTAATACCTTCACAATTTATCAATAAAAATATGTCTGTATTTGTGATGATTATAGATAACTTGTAACGTTTATTCAGTAAACATCAACATACTATATTGAACATCGAACCCGATCATAATTAAGACATGGTAGATTTAGTTAACACTTATCGTTACATCCCCTTTCTCAAGATTTTTCTTAAAAATTATGAATTTACAAACCAGGCATTTTTCAAATGTAAATTATACATAAAGTCCCATAATAGTCTATATTGTCCAGAATTTGAACGTCAGAGTATTAAAAATAATTACTGGGTTGCAATAACATACAAACAAACTAAACTGTTATGCAACTACTTGTAGCAACATAGAAAACAAAATGACTAGATTTCTTTGGAAACCTGAGGTAGACAAGGTATTATTATGACCTTATCACTATCTACCTCTCCTACACAAAACACTCAACATTACACACGAAATCCTGATACTTCTGTGGAGGTTTGATTTCGCGGCCACTCCTTGTATGACGTTTGCCCGATACTTCAGATGTTGGATTTGGTAAAGGACATGTTTTGGCTGGTGTGATACCCTTGTCAACTATCGGTGTGTTCTGTGCTTGTAATGTACTCTGAACTGGGGTTTCCACTCTGTCCATGTCTCTGTTAGTAGAAACACTAGTCTCCAAATTGTCTTTATTTACATCAGGGAACAAACTGGTGTTTCTGGGTAAGTCTTCCTTAGAAAACGGTTCCCTGCTAAGTCGTAGATGTTTTCGATTTCTCCTATATACGCGTCCATCTTCTGTACGAACTTCATAGGAGCGAATATCCACTTGATCTCTTACTTGTGCTTTTGTCCACGACTTCTCTCTCCCGAATGGACGAATTCGTACAGTGTCTCCCGCATGTAATTTCTGCATTTCCTTTGTGCCGCGGTTATAGTAGCTAGCTTCTTTTCCTTTCCTCTTGTACAGCTTCCTGGAGATCCCACTGGAATTATGAGTTTTCAACTGCTTTGAGGAAAGTGTGAGTCTAGTCCTGGTTCTCCTGCCAAACAGTCTTTCTGCAGCTGAAAATCCAATGGTCTCACTTGGTGTATTTCTCCAGTCCAAAAGTGCTAAGAAAGGATCTTTCTGGTCAAGGACACATTTGTGCATTAGGGCCTTAGCAATCTTGACTGCGTTTTCTGCTTTCCCATTTGACTGAGGGTAACGAGGAGATGAAGTCCTGTGCTCGAACTCGTACTTTTCAGCAAAATCCTGAAATTCTCTACTGTTGAATGGTGGCCCATTATCAGATATAATAACATCCGGAATGCCATGACGCGCTATCTGAGCTTTCATCTTTGTAATGACTTCCTTGCCAGTCTTTCCATGTAATCTGTCTATTTCGAAGAAATCTGAGAAATAGTCTGCACATATAAGGTAGTCATTTCCGTCAAACTCAAATAAGTCACAACCAACTTTTTCCCAGGCTCTCTTTGGGATATCATGTGAAATCATTGATTCCTTTGGCTGGTCAGGCTGACATGAACTACAAATTTCACAACACTGTATATAATTCTCAATGTCATTGTTCATATTGGGCCAATACACTGTCTCTCGTGCCCTTCTTAGGCATCCTTGTATTCCAATATGTGTTTCGTGAACCCTCTCAATAATGTCTCTGCGAACTCTATCAGGAATCACAACTCTCTCCCCTTTGAATACTAGGCCGTCCTGGATGACAAGTTCATCTCTGAATGGGAAGTAACACTGAACTTTATCTGGAAGTTCATCCTTGCAGTCTGGCCATCCCGACTTGATGACATGTTTCAACAACTTCATTGTTTCATCCTCCTCAGACGCTTCTTTTATTTTCATGATCTTTGCGTCGGATATTGATATGTAGCTCCTCTGATCAATATCGAATATGCTTGCTCTCTCCATGTCTTCTTCTGATGCTGGTAGATAAGCTCTGCTTAGCGTATCTGCTACGTACATCTCTGCACCTTTCCTATAGACTATCTCGTAATCAAACTTCTGGAGTTGCAATAGCATCCTCTGAAGTCTCCTAGGTGCCATCACAAGACTCTTCCTTTGGATGATTTCAAGCGGCTTATGATCTGACTCTATCTTGACGTGACGACCATACGTGTAATTCTCAAAACGCTCGAGTCCAAAAACTACGGCCAGCAATTCTTTCTCAATTTGCGCATAATTGCACTCTGTCTGGGTCAATGCTCTCGAAGCATACACAACCGGATGTCCATCCTGCATCAAACAAACCCCTAATCCATTTTGCGATGCATCACACTGTAGTATCGTCTCTTTATTTGGATCAAAGAAACTCAACACCGGTGCTTCTGACAAAATCTTCTTAATAGTGCTGAAGGCATTTCCATGGACTTGCTCATCCCAATGAAAATAAGTGTCACTTTTCAACAAGTCCCGAAGCGTAGAAGTAACTTCTGAAAGATTGGGTACAAATCTCTGCACAAAATTGACCATTCCTAACAAACGCTGTACTGCTTGTCTGTCTGTAGGAGTAGGCATCTCTCTAATTGCTTGTACTTTACTTGGATCAGCACTCAGTCCCTGCTTTGAAATAACATGTCCAAGGTAAGACACTGATGTAAGTCCTAATTTCAGTTTGTCAAGGTTCAGTTTAATGTTCTTCTGCTTACATCGGTCCATCAACTCAATTAGCTTTCGATTATGGTCTCTAATCGCTTCTTCATCTGTGTCTCCACAACCGTAGACAAGTATATCATCGTGAATTGCTTTGGTTCCATTCAAACCCTCAAGTACTTCATCCATCCTCCTCTGAAATTCTTCAGGTGCTGGTGCTATGCCAAAAGGCATCCTCAACCAACGGTAACGTCCCCAGGGTGTTCCAAATGTTGTTAGGAAACTACTGGTTTTGTCGAGCAGGACATGCCAAAATCCGTCCTTCGCGTCCACCACTGAGAAAATCCTGGACTTTGTCAAATCTGGTAGGATGTCTTCTATTGTTGGAGTGGGGTAATGATTCCTCTGAAGTGCTACATTTAGGGGTTTCGGATCAATACAAAGTCTAATTGCCCCATTTGACTTCCTCGCTACAACCATGGATGATATCCAGTCAGTTGGAGTCGTTACTGGAGAGATAACTCCTAGATTCGGTAGCCGATCAAGTTCTTTCTTTAGATCCGACTTGAGCGATAGTGGCACTTTCCTGGTAGGTATCTTTGTTGGCTGCACAGTAGTGTCAATCCTGAGGTGTAACACTCCTTCAAGTTTTCCAAGTCCATCAAATAATGTTGGATACTGTTGTTTCAAATGTTCTTTGGTAAGAGGCTCTGTAGTGTCACTACACTTTCCACCAATCTGTGCGACAAAGTTCTGCTCATTCACAGTGATAAGTTTCATCGATTGTATCGCCTAAACTCCAAGAATAGGGTTAAGTCCTGTTCCTGACACTATCTTTTTTCTGTTTCTAGGATTGCGAACAGTCAGCCTTCTTTTCCCCAATGGCTTCGTCTCACTCTTGTTGTACATCACTAATGTCATATTAGTTTCTGTCAGGTTCTCTTGGTCATTACACAGCTTCTTGTACAATGTCTCAGGTAGAATATTCACACTAGATCCACAATCCAACTGAAAATGTACGGTTTGGTCATTGATAAGCATCTGAGCTGTAATCTTCTTTTTCTTGTTGACATTGTGTACTTCTTCGACAGTGAGAACATATTCACATTCACTGGATGATGAATAGTCATTCACATCATGTACCAATTTCTTTGAATGTGGCCTTCTGCCAGGTCGGAACTTTTTCTGCTGCTTAGTGTTCCCTTGTTTACACACACGAGCAAAGTGATTCTTGCGTCCGCATGAAGAACACTCTTTGCCATAAGCCGGACAATCTGCTTTATCCTTACGGTGTCGTAAACCACAGTACTCACAGCTTACTTCATGTTTGTCTCTAGGAACCTTCTTCTGTTTATCTGACACTTGTTTAGTTTTCTTCACAAACTGCACTTCTTCTATCACTCGAAGTTGTGAACTTGACTTCTCACTAGCTCTACAAATGTCAACACAACGTTGTAAGTCTAAACCTTTCTCCTGTAACAGTTTCTTTCTTGTGTGATTGTCCCTAATCCCGAGTACGATCCTATCTCGAATCATTTCTTCTTGTAAAGCACCGAATCTACAGGTTTTCACAAGTGTGCGTAATGAAGCAACATAACTGTCAACGGTTTCATTTAACTCTTGTTCTCTTTTGTTGAACGTGTATCGTTCGTATATCACATTCGTCTGACCTATGCAGAAGTCTTCTAGTACTTGTAGTACTTTGATGATATCTTTACGATCTTCATCGTTGTTGAACTTGAGGCCATCGTAAACAGATAATGCTTCTGCACCTAAGCATGTTAATAAAGTTGCTACACGCAATTCATTATTCTTATCTTTCAGTCCGGTTGCAATTTCATAGTTCTCCCATACCCGTTTAAAATGGCGCCAATTCGTAGCCAAGCTGCCTCGAATGTCCAATTTCGCTGGAAACGGTATATTTGTCGGGACATACACTCTCTGCGGTGCCGCTGCAACACCATCTGCCTGATTTTCACCATCTCCGTTACTCATGCCGAATAGGAGGGATAGCATTCACCAAAATCAATGGTGCACGTGTACTTCTGACACCATGTAACGTTTATTCAGTAAACATCAACATACTATATTGAACATCGAACCCGATCATAATTAAGACATGGTAGATTTAGTTAACACTTATCGTTGAATTTGGAACTCTCTAGTAGAGAGAAGATCAGTTTTATTGGTTATCCAACGAGAATCGAGTATGCTACTTAGGATGGTATAAACGCGATGTCTTCACAGTGGTGTAACACATTCTGTCACATTCTGTCGGCTTTTGCAGAGAAGTAAGACGGTTAGAGAAGAAGCTGCTGAGGAAAACTTAGGTTAAGGTGAGACAGGGATAAGACGTGACTGAACAAGTCTTTCCTTCCCTTTCTTACATTAAGTTAGGCTTTAATTAAATAAAGTAAAACTTATAACACTTATAAATAGGTAATCCAGCAGTGTGAGATGCATTTGAGACAAGTAATTAAATAGAGCTAGGTTGAGATTCTTACCCCGTCCCATACATTATTTTTGTTGTAAATAATTTCTCTTTGTTAGGTTCTCAGAAGTTATCTGAGCTTTCCCACGAATCACTTTTTGAGCAAGTAGCTCAGTCTAAATTGAGAGTTAATATTTTTGTATATATTTGATTATTTTTATTATTGTTGTAACATCCGCTCGGTTACACGTCACATATTCACAGCATGAATTAATTATTTGACAATAATAAGATCTAAAATCTTCTCCTACATCTTTGGCATGACATCGATAGCTGTCCAGCTGTTTTGCGTCTTGTTCATGTTTTTGTGTATAACTTGTAACGATGGACTTTTTCATACCCGGAAGTGTAAAGTCTAGAGGAGTTCCGACGAAGTATTCGACGCAATGGTCATTGGCACAATGGTCATTGGCAATGTGGTTTTACAATCTGACTTCTGTATTTGTAGAGTTCATTGAATGTTTATAAGTGTTTGGGTCAATGATTAAGATGTGTTGTAAATTTTGGTTCGGTCAAGAAAATTTCGAGCCAGACATATTTTATATTTATTTTCGTAAATAGGGAAAAATAGCGTTGGCGGAATCGTAAACCAAGAGAAAAAAACTTTGGCCTTAATGCAGTTTTTTTTACAAATTTATCTTGAGAAACAGGACTTGTATCCTTAATGAATAATGTACAAAAGCCTTTCCCCTGACTTGTTTCATTACTTCCTTTGACTCAAAAAATGAATATAAGTTACAAACACTTGTGCAATTATATTCTGTTTTCTATGCATTAAAATTTGCCAATAGGTTGAGTTACCGTCGAGGACTAGTCTCCTATTGGAGACTATTTCTGCTTCATAAGACAATCTTAAGTAGGTTCGATCCGAGAAGCTTGAAAAAGAGGCAAAGAGTTGGACTTAAGTTTAAGAGTTTATTGATAGAGCGAAATCTTGAAAGTGATGCGCATTGCCCGACTCTTGCCTGTCGTAAAAAATTATGTCTTGAAAAAGTGACCAATGAAAATTTTTAAAATTGCGGATGTCAAGAAAAATATAAGTAAAAAGACAATTAACGTGTAATAATTATTCACCTTAAGTAAGTAACTACTTTTTGCTAAGGGGCTTAACTTGAGTAAATAAGAGTCTCAGGTATGACACCTTGAGTTTGAACAATTAATTGAACGACACCTATTAAGTAACAAAGAAATCAATAACATCAAAGGAAAACGAGCATAAGAAGACACAAAATGAATTACATTATATACAAACAACAAATGTCACAAACAAAATTAGCTTGGTACATAAATCTGGACTATGAGAATAAATATCGTTAAGAATTTCACACATTGTATTAAAATTACTTTAGAAATAAACATATTCTACAATACCATTTTACATAGTTTTCAAAAATAAAAGAACTTTAAGTTTATTAAATCTTTATGATAAATTCCAAAACAACGCTTTATATGTGCCTGAATGAAAATATATTAGAAAATAAAAATAGCAGATAAATTGTACGTGACACAACAATTAAAAATGTTATATTCAGTTTTTTTAAAATATAATTAAGGTCACTTTAATTTGTCGCCTCCGATGCAGAGTGGTATCAAGGGATCATTTTACCCGGTGTCTGTATGTCTGTCCGTCCATCTAGCTGTCTGTCCGTGTGTCCATCTTTGTATCTAATAAAACTAATATGCTTTTTGATTTTTACACATTTATTGCTTGACTCTATGTCATTTGTAAAATAGGTGTTTACTGACCTCGTGTCTTTGACATTGCCCTTTGACCTACTTCACCAAAAAGTACAAAATGCCCTTATACAGCATATTTTTAACTTTCAAGGGTGTTATTCTATGCTATTAAGAATGTGCACTGATTGTCATAAAATTATGCAAAATACCTGCATTATCATTCACTGTACCCTGATCTTTGACCTACTTTACAAAGAATACGCCAGACAATTTAGATTAAATTACAACTTTTGCATTTTGAGTGGCGGGTGTTTATACATCTAATTAAAATGTATACATTTGTATCAGCTCATAATAATGCCATTTGAAACTGAATGATATGATATTCAGTAACCACACAAGCTGATCTTTAATTATTTTGAAATTATAATGGTATTGGGATCCCACAACGGATTGTCTAGAGTGACAATTGTTAAGAGGGCTGGGATTTATATTTTTGGATGGATAGACTCTATCGCTGTGCAAAATATGGATGTTTTTTGTGTCTATATTAACTATCATGCTATTTTTTTGCATGAAATACTGTATATACCAGAAGCATATAGACAGCTGAGCACTCCTAGAATACGTTACATCTTTAAAGAAGCTTGTAACACTTGCGTTCCTTGGATCATTCTAGGGTCAATAAGAAGAAGTTTTGTCACTGTCAATGAAAAAATAATCGTAAAACATAAATACAAAACCTAGTAAATATAACCCTATCTGGTCAATACTGGACAAAGAATGGGCATAGGAAACAGCAATCTCTGAAGGGAAAATAATGAAACAATAAAACACAACCTTACACACTCTAAGGCAATATTAGAAAAGTACATGTACCTGTTTTTGATGATCAAAAACAAAATCGTTGCCTACGGACCATATTTAAGATCAGGTGGCCAAAAATAGTCTCCAACAACGAACTCAGGGAGATGTCAGGGCAGGAAGACATAGTGGTGGAGATTGTAAGAAGAAAGTGGAGATGGATTGGACATGTGCTCAGGAAAGACCATCATAACATCACAAGAGAGAGCATATTTTGGACAGCAGACGGCAAGAGAAAAAGGGGCAGGCCAAAAACAACATGGCATAGAACATCAGAGAAAGAGCTAAAAGAAATAGGGCTGACATGGAAAGAAGTAGAAAGAAAAGCAAAGTATAGGACTGGGCGGAGACATGGGTAGTGTGATGATTTCGGAATTTTCAGGTTTGACCATGCAGAGTTTTCAATTAGTGTTTGTTCATCGCGTGACGTTTATTTTGCATAAATAGCGAGACTCCGCAGAGATCAGGGAGAGTTCGTCGGATGCAGCCAAGGTTAGAAGACGAGTGTCATGAACAATGTATTCGCGTGTTACATCCCTCGCCTGTTTTACAGTTAAAGAGTGGATTTGGAAGGCCATCCCAGTTAAGGCCTGCCACAAACTTGGTAGACCTCCAAAATAGAGGCTAGCCATAGTTTGTTGTGTCTCGTCTGCATTGGCTGACCAGTCCGTCCAGGCTGCTATACTCATTGTCCGTCCTGAATAAGGCATCTTACAATGGGTGTAGTGGTTGAAGGGCTATCACATATACTGTCCGTCCTGAATAAGGCATCCTACAGTTTATGCGGTAGCCCGAGGGCGACTGGGCATCCTATATAAATGTTAGATCAGGACTCCCCATTTGATTTTGTTGATTGCCTCCGAATATTTTAGTGATTCATTTGTTAATCTTATAATTAACCTAGATAAGGTTAGGACATATTTGTATATTTCGGCAGTCCACTATGATAATACTTATTATTTCGAATCAGTTTATTTTAAACACCCCAAACCCTGGAAATGACCAGGTACGATCCCATTGATTAATTGTAAATACGTTACAGTAGTGTGAATTCCTACATAGATCCTTGTGAGACTGCTGTACAATATTCATCCTTTGATTCTGTAATTCAGATGATTGCTTTAGGGAAGGGAGCTTTCAAAGGTAATCGGGACATAAAATCGGCATCTAGACTTCTCCAATATTTCCCGGCGATTTTGATCTTCTTGGTTTTAAATTTCAGGGTAATTATTTCATGCACAAATGTTTACCTATTGGGTGTTCCATTTCGTGTAAGGTTTTCGAGGTATTTTCTACATTTTTGTAGTGGGCTACGATACAGCACTTTAAAACGTCAACAATTGATCACTATCTTGACGATTTTATATTTGCTGGGAGGGATGCCCATTCTTGTCAAGAACTTATGTCGAATTTTCAAGGCGTCTGTGATGAAATAGGTGTTCCCATTGCCGAGGACAAATCTGAAGGCCCTACTATAGTTATGACGTTTTTAGGTTTTGTGATAGATACTTATCATATGTTAGTTAAGGTCCCCAATTCAAAATGCGTGGAGCTACTGAGTATTTTACACCATCTCATAGCTAAACGCAAGACAACACTCCAACAAATACTATCTGTTTTAAGTAAATTGTATTTCTTTTCAAGAGCCATAAGACCAGGTAGGGCAATTCTGCGTCGGCTTTATAATGCTACAATAGGAGTTTCAGAATCACATTATCGCATAAGGATAACCAATGCGGCAAGACTTGTACATGTGGATTAGTTTTCTTGAGTCATTGAATGATATTGTGTATGTTTTAGATAATGAGTGGACGTCAGACAACATCATTGATTTTTATACAGATAGTTCTGGTTCGTTTTACTTAGATTGTGGTGTTTATTTCAAAGGAAAATGGTGTTTTTACCCTTGGCCAGAAACTTGGCCGCCCAGTACTAGTGAAGTACTTAGAGACATGACCTTTCTAGAGTTAGTGCAGGTGGTCTAGGCTGTTTATTTATGGGGAAACAAACTATCTAATAAAAAGATAATTCCCCATAAAGATAATAAAGCTGTAGTCGCTATATTAAATAAGCTGACCTCCAAATCAGGTGGGCCATGCTTCTATGAAATATAATATCTTAATTTACAGTTTACATATCAAGTAAAGACAATGTAGTATCTGACTCAATTTCTCGTAAGCAGTTGGCCAGATTCCGACAAGCAGCTCCATATGCCAGGAAACACCCTTGCCCAGTGCCCCTATCTTTCCGCAACATCATCTCCAGTAAGAGTTAGCTAAACTTTTAGACGCTTCAGTATCTGAAAACACACATAAATTTCATCGTGCTGGAATTGCAGCTTATTACAAAGTATGTAGACTCCTTGATTGAACGCCATGACCTCCTACATTAAACTCAGTCTTGCAATTCGTTTTGAATTCATCATCATCCGGTCTTACATATGGTACCGCGAGGTCATACTTGTCTGCCATTTCTTTTTATTGTAAATTGCAAAGTGTTCACGATCCAACCCCGGAATTCTTGGTTACAAAGTTATTGCAGGGTATAAAACGTTTGAAACATTAAGCAGATACGAGATTGCCAATAACGAAAACAATTTTGATAAATATTAATCAGGTTCTGCCTCTAATATGTACCAATGCTTTTGAAACAGCTCTTTTCTCTGCTGCATTCTCCCTGGCCTTTCATTGGTTTTTTAGAGTGGACGAATTAAAAGTTAATACCAGCAAAGGTGATAAAAAAATACAATTCAAATCGACCATTTGTACATAAATCACGAAACACAATCTCTCTCACTGACTATCCAGTACTCGAAAAGGTATCAGTTAGGTAGAGGCACAGTAATACAAATAGATAAGCAGGGGGTGTAGCATGTCCATATCAGCTCATTACCAAATACGTCAGCATCCGCCCAGAGGGATCAGGTCCATTATTTCTACACTTCGATTTATCCCCACTCACTCGTTATCAATTTACGGGGATACTGTGTAAGGCAGTAAAGCACCTGAATTTACCTGGTATTTCGGGTTAAAAATCTCACTCTTTTCGTATGGTGCACGTACTGATCTCACGTAATAAAGATATTCAAATAATGACATTCAGAGATATGACGTTGGAAATATGATTCTGACAAATCCTACATTCGCATAACAAAGTTCTAATTTAATTTTAGATACACAGACTATATGGTTGGTGGGTTTATCAATAATGAAGCACGCCTTTTTAGAAGCTGTATGAAGACCAGGTGGTACAAATTTGACAATAGAAAGATAGCACATCCCTCTGTTGTGGCAGGGAACAGTGGCCTCCTTTTAAGTAAAACGAGACAAAAGATAAGAACTCTTGAAAAGGTGGGCCTTGTACCTAATTTTATTCTTATACATTGTGGGGAAAACGATTTGGGCAATGTAGAAAATAAAAGGTTGTGGCAAAGCAGTTGGTTTTATTTTTAACGAATCACTTTCCAAACATTAGGATTATAGGATCATTTATCCTTCCTCGTCTTCAATGGCGCTATTCATCAAATTTAAAAGCTATGGAAAATTCACGCAAACGAGTTAATTAATTCTGGTAAAGCTGCAATTGTCTTGCAATCTCGGGGCGAAATAATTCGCCAAACAGACATTAAACCTGATCCGGCCTTGTTTTTACACGACGGGGTACACATGTCCTCGTTGGGAAATAACATATTTCTGAACTCTCGAGGAGGGACTTGAGGCTGTCGTTGCGCATGGTCAGTCCTGCTTTCCCAATTAGCAAGGGTCCTGTTCGGATATGCCGCTCTACCCCCACCATGGTGGTGGAGTTCCCTGTATGAGTTTCATTCTGATCCTCTTCTCAAGGAACTTGTGGCGTATAAGCCGCATTTGGTAATAAATATATTGTAAGCTTTGACCTCTGCACCTCCCAGGATCAATGCTTTCTAGATACATGTATGTCACAGCCTATTCTAAGTAATGTAGTAAAAAAAAACCCCCAAACACGGCTGCTGGGTTCGATGTCTTTTATATAATTATCGTTATAAATAGAAAAGGGGTGATCTGCAATATAATAAAACATGTAATTAATATTTATCACCTCACACACTCTTTTACGCGAATTAATTTTATCTTAAGAATTTAGATAATTTAGAAATTCACTTCAGATAAATAAAATGATCAAAGAGATACTGAATAATACATACTAAGAAATAATTTAACAATTATTACAATTATTTCTTACCGTAGTCCTAGACTTGTGCCACAATATCGTAGATATAAAGTTGTGTTGGGGAGAGGTTGGAGTGCTCGAGGTGTTAGTATCGGCGCGAACGCGCAGGAGACATAGAAAAAACCTGTTTAACCACTCACACACCCGAATACTCTCACTGACCACTCACCCGTATAAATGAATGAATGAATGAACAAGGCATTGAATGAACGTAGTAAATTCCGTAGTGACGACGGAATTCACAAGTTACTATAATAAAATGATGCCTTATAATAAAAGATGAAAATGATATGAATGATAATTAGTAATATTAATTAATGAATTATAATTCACCTTGTGACATTCTCCTCCTCTTTGAGAAAAATGTGTCCTCACATTTCATCAAATAATAGAGTACAAAATATATCAACTGAAATAAAACAATTATTAATAATAAAATATATCAACACACAATTGATTTCTAATGTTTTGCAACATCTTCTGCTTTGTAGCAGAAAAGAAAGCCTTTTGTATTAGCACAAGCTGAAATACAAAGTAATCTAATCAATTCATGTGTGTATAATTGTGATAAAACTGGCATCACGAATGGCAAAGCTGAAAAGCAATCCATGATAAATAATGTATCTTAAAATATAAGTAATATGATCAACTAACGATCACGTAAATCATAAAACTATCAAGTATCAGTACATCTTATCTCTACTAACTCAAGATATACTACTACTACTACTAATACTACGTCATAAAACTATATACAACTGACTATCTGAAATCTAAGTAATTTCTGTCTGTAATATTTCTGTGACATTCTCCTCCTAGACATACCATACTTGTGACATTCTCCTCCTAGACATACCATACTTGAGCCTCATGCTCACCTGTAAACCCATTGTCCGTATCTATTAGGAGGATTTTTTACTTTAGTAGAACGTCTTATACCTTGCTGAATAGTAGACGGGCTCGATGTACAATCTCGCTACAAATTATCACGCGTTTCGGATAAATTTGTACTCGATATTGAATCAAAAGAACCACTGTCCTGAATTTGATATCCAGGATAAACGGAAGAAGTATCTTCTAACCTTGATATAGGTCTACTAAAATCTGACATATTAAATGTGTTAAATGTAAATTAATTTATCATATGTACTAGAAACTCATTTTAACTCATTCGAATGCTTTGCTTTGCGACATTCAGACGCATACTTCCTAATGACAAAGGAGACAGGCCCATCCCTGTTTGGAAAGAAGATACTACAACCAGTCTACAAATTTTATATGGCATTACATTCGACCAGCCAGCTTTTCTCTTCAAACATTCAGTTTACCATCGAAAATACAGAGACGGTTCATTAAACACAGTTCTCTTGATGAAGTATCCAGCATAGCGCATGCAGACCGAGAATCTTCAATCATGTTTGTGTTATGACTCTTGACTTAATGGACTTGAAGTATTTCTCGGAAATATGCGAATGTTTTGTCAGAAAAGTTTATTTTTAAGGTATAGTGGGTCTTCCAATGAAAGGTGTTTTAAAAGTAGGTCAAACTCCAAGGTCAAGGGCAAAGGGTCAAGATTCTTGATATCCAATGAAATATGAAAGCTCTAGCCCCTACTGTTCAAAACTTATGGTCAAGGTTAATGTTTGTAAAAAGTAAGTCAAACACTAAGGTCAAAGGATCAAGATCCTTGATGTCCAATGAAAGGTCTTGTCACAAGGATTACACGTGTGAAATATGAAAGCTCTAGTTCCTACTGTTCAAAACTTATGGTCAAGGTTAAAGTTTGTAAAAAGTAAGCCAAACTCCAAGGTCAAGTTCAAATGGTTAAAGATCTTGATATCAAATGAAAGGTCTTGTCACAAGAATCAAATATGTAAAGTATGAAAACACTAGCCTAACTCTTTAAAAGTTATGGTCAAGGTTTGCTTTTTTTAAAGTAGGTCATGCTCAAAGTTCAAGGATCTTCGTATCCAATGAAGGGTCTTCTCACAATGATTACATATATGAAATATGAAAGCCCTATCCCTTACCGTTCAAAAGTTATGGCCAAGGTTAGAGTTTTTTTTTACAAGTACGGAAATCTACAAGGTCAAGGTCAAAGAGTCAAAGTTATTGGTATCTAGTTTTTAACAAACATTACATATGTGAAGTATAAATGTCCTGGTTTCTACTGTTCAAAAGATATGACAAAAGTAAAATGTTAAAATTTTCATTTTTTTAAAATTGGGTCAAACTCCTAGGTCAAGGTCAAAAGATCAAATTTGATGGTACCCAAAGAAAAGTCTTGTCACAAGGAATACACAGATGTGATATGAAATTCATAGCTCCCCTACATCAAAAGTTATTGGCAAGATTAAAGTTTTTTTGCCGACAAACAGACAAACAAAAAGACAGACAGACACGACAAAAACTATGCACTCCCAAAACTTCGTTTACGGGGGCATAAAAAGAATATTTGCGGCTTCTTTGCGTCATTATGCCCATGCTAGGTTAAGCATGTAGAAATATACATGTAGAACTCTGCATAATATGTGTATCCCGATTCTTTGATTAGAAGTTTGGAATATAAGAAGTATTATTTTTATATTTTTTAAAGAAATCATGGTTACTTGTAATATAACATAACGAGGCCTCTTTATGAACAAGCACAAGTCTAAATAAGCCTTCCACCACCATGTGTTGGCATTTCAATATAAATGAAAAATTCTCAGACATCAAACAAACAATCTTAAAGGCCGAAATATGACATTTCACCAAAGAAAACCCGCCTTCCTGATTTAAAATATGAAAAAGTGATATTGATTTTAAACAAACCTTCATACCATTTGTGATGAAATTAATTTGGAATTCCCTTCTTTTTGAAAACTAACGTTTGATCTTTGTCTTTTCTAGCTTTTGGGCTTTGTTTTTGCCATTGTTTTTTGTTAGCAGACAGGATCGGACTTTATGGCTGTGTAGATCTCCTGTCAGAATATACACTACAGTAGTAAAGCCAGAACAAACTTCAGCTTACCATTTCTTTCAATCCACGCCGTGATCCAGATTTACAGAGATTTCTAATCAGAACTCGTGTACTAAGCTTATGTATAGCTTTGTCAAAGCAGAGGTAGTATATGTAAACAATCAAAATTTTATAATCTTATATAATTCGATATTAAAATATAACTTTATATTTTAGAAATTGATATTAAGTATATTATTATTTTTGAACTCCACTCTCAAATTATGAAGTGTAAGAGGTTTGTAGCATATATAATTATATTAATAAATAGACTTTCTTTATGATTCATTGCATGCATCACTTTAAAATTTTTGCTTTATTTACCGATGATTATTTTTTGAAAAAGTAATGTGTAAAAAACTTTTGTTTTGTTACGTTTAAATTATGTACTGTCTCATCCCAAAGCAGGGAATGTTGAATTTGTTTAGCTTTTGTTTCTTTTGATATAAGTTTTGTATTTGTCTTAGTCATTGTTATTTTTTGTTTTTGTTTTGCTTTGTCTTTTTTTAAAATACATTTTTACACAAATAGTGAAAATTACAATTACCAACATTTGTTTTTTACTTTCTTAAAAAAGAAATTGTCAACTACAAAATTTCTCTCATGAAAATAATTGTACTTGATAAGAACATTAGTTCCTCTGTATATAAGTTTCGATTTTTGTTAGTCACTGTTTTCATCAGGTCTATAGTTTTGCTTGTACCTTTTTACAATTACAATTAATTTTTTATTGAAAAAAA
The DNA here is from genome assembly GCF_032062105.1 of Saccostrea cuccullata. NCBI lineage: Eukaryota > Metazoa > Mollusca > Bivalvia > Ostreida > Ostreidae > Saccostrea > Saccostrea cuccullata. The sequence continues at coordinate 184,791 of NW_026932235.1, read as the reverse complement.
TCTTCACAATTTTTATAGCAATTTTCTTCACTAATTACAGCAATAGTGAATAAGAATGTAACTTTATGTAACTTTATATTTTCGAGACAAATTAGGATAAATCATATTAGAAATTATTTTTAGTGTTACTAAGTTATGAAAATCTAAAAACACAGGCGCTTGACTTATAAATAAAAAATTTCATAGGTCAAAACATGTACAATATGTTTAAAATAAACAGATACAACCCTTTCCTTGGTCAGTAAACTATCAACTTTGTTGTCATAAAAACTACTATTTGTTATAGTAAATGAGAATTCAATTAATTGATTACAAGGTGTTTATATGATACATACGAGTAAAACTGTTCAAGCTCCATTATTTTGTGTGTATTTTATTTTCATGCTACAGATTTACATGATGCAAACAGTTCGTTTTCTATTTCAAATATTACCGCAATTTTAATATTTATAACTCTTAAGATATCAACCAATCAGAAAAGGGCTTTCCCGGATTATGAATGTCAAATTAGTAAAAATTAAAATGATAAATCTGCTTAATAGTACTAGTACTATTTATCCAGTTCATGTGTTACTAAGTTAATGTAAAATCTACCTCAAGAAGGATATGGAGATAACGAACAGTATTCAATATCAACGTCATTAAAACAATACTAAATAGGAGAAGAGCAAACACGGACCTCCAAAACATCAGAGGTGGGATCAGGTGCCATGGAGGAGTGAGCATCCCCTGCTGACCGGTCCCACCCGCCGTGTGCTCCTTGTCATGAAAAGGTAATAACGGAAAAATCTTTGTCAGTTCAGTGTACTTACAATTAGTATGAAAAACGCCAGTCAGCAATTGAGTCAATGATAAATTGTATTTGCTGACAAGATCATTGTATCGACCATAAAACTTACGAAATGATGACTTTAAACGTGTCTGCTGATATTTTTGTTTCATCAACTTGCTTTTCAATAATTTACTTCGTTTTCGAAATTGTTCATACGTAGAATAACAAATAACATTTAATTGTTTTTAAAATTGATCTTTACCTGATAAATACCCCAATATATTTGTCGTTTTATCTCACGCTTAATGCAATCACTATAACCAGTAAGACTCGTATCCCTTAGATTAGATATATAAGAACGAAATAAAATTATCTCTTTGGTACAATCCATTACAGCTATAAACTTTCTGGAGATAATTGGAAGTCATCTGGTTTGTCATACAATTTATGTCTACAGTAAACTATCCAAATATGAAACAAAGGTAGAAATGTCGGAAATGATATGCATATTTCCGGAAATGAAATGCAGCGCGTAAAAGGCGATTAATGGGGCGGTCCTTCGGATGAGACGGTATAAACCGAGGCCCTGTGTCACATAGGTGTGGCACGATAAAGATCCCTTCCTGCTCAAAGGCCGTAAGTGCCGAGCATAGGCCTAAATTTGCAGCCCTTCACTGGCAATGGTGACGTCTCCATATCAGTGAAATATTTGGAGAGGGACATCAATCAAACATGTAATTATCGATGTTGGATAGAAACATTACGTAGATTTTATCCCGTCCCGTCTAAGTATTTCAATTTAGTTTCCTATATCAGTTACACATTGATACTTTGATTTAACCAATTTTAGGTTGAGTCTCATTTCTAAAAGCCGTTAGTAAATAATATAATTATTATATATTTCAAATCTATATAAAGCTATTTTTAACAGTTGTAAAGAAAATATAGTATCAATGATAGGAGTGGAATATGTGATTAATTATCAGATACCATTGTAAAGGCGTAAAAAGCATAAACTACAAGACACAAAACCTGAAGTGAGCGAAAAAACACTTTGTTCATTTGTAAATGTAGCTCTCAGCTTTATCTGTCCGAATTTTTTAAGCAGAGAGCTACACTTCAGAGTTCTGCAGCTAGGTTTGGTGATGCATTGGATATTGTTTTTCGATACCTAGACATTTTCCACATCTACATGTAGACGTCTTTACTCCGTAGTGACAATACGCTGAAATAATTGTTGTCGGCGAGATCGCGATATATATAGCGCATATCAACGACGTGCTAGAGAGCAATATCTCTTGAAAACTTCGGTAGCCAATATTCACGTTCCGAAAGCACACAGTAAGCCTCGTAATGATTGGTTCTTGGTCAGCGCGCCTTGCAAATTTTTATTTTGTTTTCTTTGTGCGTCCTCCAGCTATTGTTAAGCCTGTATTTGCATTAAAAAATCTTTCTATATACACGTACAGTTTAAATATTTTCTATATTGTCATTACCTTTGCAACATTTTTTTTAAAAAAATATTTTGTACCCTATGTAATGAACATTTACATTTATTTTTTCTAATTTAAATTTGAGCCCTGGGGGTCGTAACATAGAGCTTGCTAAGTTTTCGACTTAAGTAACGACATTTAGCTATTTTATATTTGTTTATATTTGATAAATACATGTATTCCATATAAAAAGAATCTTCTATACACATAATAAAGAATAAACAATAAAATCTTTATATCCATATTGGAATATTTTATTTGCTTCAGTATACATGTATACATTTAATAGCTCTACAAATTCAGTCAGGTGGGGGGATCCGACAACCCCCCTCCCTCCCAAACTGCGCATTGTAAATATCTTTTCCCTAAGCACGGAATACAAATTCTCTGAACTAGCTTGTTGACTCTGAACTTTACAGTTGAGCAAATAAATAAATACATGCTTGTACAAGTGGGTTTACATGAGAATATAACTGATCTCAGCAACCTCATTAATAGTGTATAAATTGAATCTTCGCTAAAAATCCTGCTTATATGGTATGTGAGATATAGTTTTATTTTTTAAACATATTAAAATAAATTGTATCAATAAAAAACAAGTTCCCCTTTGGGAATTCGATCCGGGGACCTTTGGGTTGAAAATCTACTAGAAGATCCACTGGACCGTGTACGCCATATTATTTATGTCTATTTAATAGGTTATATGATACTTCAATTGAATTTTAGTAAATATTGGGGCATAAAATGCTTTATTTTTATATGCATATCAATACAGTGTATGTGATAATGCGAAATATTTTATTTATTCTGCAATTTTTCTTGGATTATAATTTATTCATTGTTTCATCTAACAATCCCAAGTAGAAAGATGTATATTTTATTGAGTAATTTAATAAATGATAATAAATAAAAAATACATTAAAAATAGCTAATTAATCAAAATCTATAGTGTTTCTTTTACTAATGGGTTATTAAGACTAGTGTTACATGAACCACTCATCCCTTTAAATCCATCTGCATATTTCACAAAGTCAATCATTCATTGTTTGTACACTTGCATTCTATTGGTTAAGAGGCTTCACATTGTCCAAAGTGATTATCACTCAGACGTACAAACCTGACATCTTCTTACGACGTATACATACAGACGAAGACATGTAAGTACTAATATTTTAACCTTTTTAAATAATCTATATTAATTAATTAGAATATGATACACATGAGAAACTGAGAATTAGATACTTGGTAAAAATCACGTGTAGAGAATATTTTACACAGTTATGATAATGTTTCCATTACAACCCTTCCTCAGATAAGTCATAAATATACCGAGGTAAATCAAGGTTGTCAAAGTAAAATTAATTTCCTAATTAATATTACACCTTAATTACTAAACGATACTTTTTTTATCTAAAACATTACACTAGATAAATAGAAAATATCAAAGGCAGACCCAGGGTAGGGCAGGCATCCCCCCCGGTTTAGGAATTTTTTGTATGTAAAATTTATAATGATGTCCATTATCCCCGAATCAAGAAAAAAAAAACATCTTGTATTTGTAAAAACTTCTCAGCTTCCGGGGACTTCGAACCCGATCCCCCAAAAGACCTTGCCTTGGTACAGACATCAGACTCCTCTGCCTTCAACTGCCCCCCCCCCTTCCGAAATTCCTGGATCCACCACGGAATATGATGTCATTATTGATGACATGTGAACCTTTATGTCACCCACTGGTTCGATTTCAACACCTCCTGTTTAAATAGAGAGAGAGAGAGAGAAATGCTGTCACTGAGTCGCAAGAAACTCATTTGTCCGTTGTACCCCTGTAATACATATAACTATATGTATGCCCATTATACTTCAAGTTCAATTTTGCATTATATTTCTTATAGAACTTTGAGTCATTTTAATATTGAATCGCGATGTACATTTTACACATTGTACACGAACACAAATTTCCTACCAAGTGCATTTTATTAATTTTTTAATTCACATTATGGCCGGGATAATTTTTTTTTATTTCACGGGGGGTGGGGATGGATGGGTACAGTCTGAATTTCATTACACCTTTTGTAAAATAGTTCAATGAGCATACAGCTTTTTCACCATTTAATCTGAACTCAATGAAATCTCAGTGTCAGCAACAACTTTTTCCCCGACTTGTTTCTGTATGTCAAATCTATCGCAAATCTCGCTCAAAAGTATACACTTGGACTTCATCGGCATTGCGTTGGACGACGACACAATTGGATTTAAGGTTTTCAATCCCTAATGGTACCAAATTCTGTACCCTTAAATGTCCGTCAAGTACACAATACTCTGATACAATTAAAGCATTTTATAGTGTAAAAGAATTGCCCACGAGAAATTTTCAAAAAGTTCATTAATTAAGCAGTAGTTAATTAACAAAGATTGCATTGAAGTTTTGAAAAGCGTTTTTTCAAAATAAAAATTCAAATAATTTGAATATCAATAAATCCTGTGGTGGAAAGATGCATTGAAATATTATAGATAGAATGATAATTGAAAACAATTTTTTTGCCATCTAAATTTTTTTTAATTGATTTTTTTTATTAATTAAAAAAGGGGAGATAACTCTTACCAAAATTCAAGGTCATGAATTAGGACACATCCCACTAAACATACTTATAGTAATAAATGGGAAGTATGTCTAAATAAACTGAGTATTCAATGCCTACATATCTGTTATGTCTTCAATTTCATTGAATTTCTTCCTATTAGGGATTGAAGACCTTAACAGTTTTACAATTCATTTCGGCTGTATTCAAACTATACAATGCAACAAAGAATCTAATTGGTGCTTTTTTATAAGCCCGCCCACTTTCTCATGGAATGTTTCCAAGATAGAACAGCTGTAGAAAACTTGTAAACAAGTGGTAGGCCCTCTTTTACTGAGCGAATTATTCAGAGGACACCATATGCAAAGTCTTATTAAATTATTGTGAGTGTGGGTAACCTGTATTGATCTTCGAATAATATCTGTCCCAGGACTGGCCTTAAAATGATACACGTCAATAAGGGTATACTTTTGCAATTGAAAAACTAGTCTCGTTTACACCGTATACAACGGGTAACGCGGGGGAGTCGCTAAAAAGTATGAGGGAGTCGTTTTCAACGTATGGGGGAGTCGATTTTCACCGCTTCGGAGTCAGAAGTGATGTGGGTCACGTCTTTTTTCGGTAAATGTAAGATGTATTTACAAAAAACAAGTAGCCCACGGAAGGTAGCAATAGTTAAGCTTTCTGTTGCTCATTTGTCCGGTTAGCATATACGTCTAGTTTTCTCAAACACTTCGAAACTATTCGACAGATTTCATATTTTTTTTCGAGTGGTTAAAACATCATAGTTTGCACAATCTACGACTTGTTTAGGGATTATAACAGTTAAAACAGCAAAAGCAAACGTTTCTTTCAAATGCAACAATTGAAATTTGGCTAGACTTTATAAAAATTAATAATTAAGACATTTTCTCTTCAGACAGTAATGGTTACGTAGGGGGGAGTCGTTTCTGGAAAAACACAACGCATAGGGGAGTCGCAAAATTGAATTGTACTATTATTTTAAATTTGTTTTCTTTTGCTAAATGCTTCCATACATAACTATTTTGATAACTTTATAATTTTAGTAAAATGTAACATGAATAAAGATCAGTATAAGCAATGTGTACAAGTAAAAATAAAAACATGTATGTATCGTTTCTTATTGTTAAGTGCATGAGTATACCAGTACTTCATATACATTACTACATGTACATTTGATATGGTTTCTGCACGGATGAGCATGACGTGGCATATTCCAAAATTTTCAGCATTTTAAATTAAATACCTTTAGGCAGTTAATGTTTTTAATCCGTATTTTAATTTGATTACCCATTTATCCGTCCCCTTATACCACTGAGTAAAATTTAATGAAAGTTCCACAGAAACTTTACTTCATATAGCCATTGTGCATTGTGGCGGATTTAAGGGGGCGCACCCGGCGTGTCAAAATAAAATTGTCAAAGTTAGAGTAAATCATAGTTTAGTCTAGTAAATGTAAAAATTGTCTACTCGGTAGACCTCATTTTTACCCTAAAATCTCTAGAATCCTGGATCTTCCGGGGGCTTCGCCCCCTGGGTCCCCAGCCCCCCCCCCCCCCCCCGCTTACTTTATTCGCCCCCACCTAACTTCAATTCCTGTATCAGCCCCTGGTGACCTCCAATTTTACTTTTTGATCCGACACATATTTTGGGTTTCCCGGCCACAGCAAAACATGGACTTTGCAATTATGGCATGGGAGCCGGGGATATCATTTAGTGAGCTTACTCCTCACAGTACCTCTAGTTTTCTTGGTGAATTTTTATAGCTCTTACTAAAATTAGACTTCAGACCCTGCCCCCTTACCCATAATAACAATTCTGAAATACATTGCACGAAACAGGCTCGTATGAAAGGTCTTCCAACGTTTTCATGCAGAATAGTAAAATCACAGTTATATTTGCAAATGTGTTAATAAATTTTGGTTGAGAAACTCTGTTGTTACATGAATCTTCTTCCAACCTTTTTTTTTTTTTTTGCTTGTCAAAATTTTTCAGATAAGTTGTTTATAAGACCGCGGAACATTAACTGGCAAAATTGGAAATATTCAGCTTACGTCATTTCTATCTGTTACAATCAAAACATGCAGTGATAGACAACGAAATGGGCGGGTACAATTCGACACGGACGTTTGGAAAACATGGGATTGAAATTGCAGATCGAAATTCATTTTCAATCCACCTGAGCTGTTTTCAAAGCAAAGAGTGAATGTATGGTCCAAAAATCAACTATATTTCATCTTTACATATTGTTTGAAGTTCACATTAATATGAGTTTAAGCTTATAATTTTAAGAACGCGAAATATCATACAAGATAAAGATTATTTTTCATGAGATATTTGATTCTAGAAAGGGGGGGGGGGGTAAAAAAAATTCTCGAGTCAGGTCATGGCTTAACATGACAATATATTTCATTTCTAGGATTATAAGAGTGCATGAGTTTGATACTTATTATTACTGAAAACTGCTGGACAACTTTATTTAAAATTCGTTCACCCCCTCTCTCCCCCCCCCAATCACCAACACAAAGATATACATATATATATTTACCAAACAGAAATGAAATATTTCTCCCTTAAATATTTATTCATTTAAAACACTTTACAAAAAGAAAATTCAAACTGTACCAAAACTGAAATCATTTGTATTCTGGATCAATCAGTAATAATGTGCTTTCTAGCGTAGCTGAGGTGGATTGAAAAGGAATTTCGATCTGCAATTTCAATCCCATGTTTTCCAAACGTCCGTGTCGAATTGTACCCGCCCATTTCGCTGTCTATCACCGCATGTTTTGATTGTAACAGATAGAAATGACGTAAGCGGTATATTTCCAACTTTGCCAGTTAATGTTCCGCGGTCTTAATCCTTAAGTTTTTTCATACTTATGAAAGTTGTTATTGTAAGAAAAACTATAACTAAAAAAAGCCTTTCTACTGTTTTCCTGAGCAGTCAAGTAATTCGCTGCTTGACAGTGGAGTGAGATGTTGGACCTGTCGATGAGCTATGGCACCGCTTACTTCACAGTGTGGGCGAGGTCACTGTCAGAACTTGATGGAATTGACCAAGTTTAAACTGCAGTGATCATGAAAAAAAATTCATCATGAGAGAGAGAGATAGAGAGATAACGATTCATTTAATAATTGATTGTTCTCGGACAAAAATGCTTTTTGTCGTTCTCGGACAAAAATGATTTTTGTCGACCCCTCAAACAAAACTTTTTGCCTTCGGACTAACAACCTCGAGCAAACAGTTTGGTTCTTCGGTCCGAAAAAAACACATGTTGCCCTCGAACCCTGTCTATGAATATATACATGTAGTACTGAGAGTGTAAACCCCAGATAATCCCAAATATTCTCTTTTAAGATACATCGTTTGTGCCTGAAGATGTGTTTAAATGATAAATGAAAAATAAAAATAAATTATTTATATTAGAAAATTGTTTCTCTATGGCTGCCCCCCCCCCCCCTTAAAAAAAACGATGCTTGATTTATGCTCTATATGAGACCATTTCGAAGCCGATATTAAAAGGAATCAATGTCTAGTTAGTAGAGTTTACCAGGGCATCAACGATAGTTGGAAACAAGAGATAATTTGCATAACGGGTTATTCCTCATATTTCCATTTCATTGTGGTAAAATTATAAATCTTCATATTTTAAATGCATTGTCTAATAGATTTAAACAACATTAGGCTACCATTCCTGTTACACTTCGAAATTCCCGATATGACAATGAGCACACGGTGGGTGTAAATGGTCGGCAGGGTATACTCACTTTTCCATGACATCTGACTCCACTTCTATTGTTTTAGAGTGGAGTTTTGCTCCTATTTTGTAATGTTTAATCTCCATATATTTAATCAATAAATCTAAACATTCTTTTATCTTTGTTCTTACTTTTCGTTTTCTACATTCTGCTGTTGTTACGATTCCTAAATAATGGAAAAAAAATCATACCGGGTATAACAATAATCTTAGAATGAACACATACGTAAAATTTGTATACTAAACCGACGGCGGACCATATTTTACAGAGTCAGTGTGTATTAGACCCCCCTCCCCGAGTATGAATTCACAGGTAGTAAACCCCGAACCTTTCAATATTATACGACATCGGCAATGCATTACGGAGTGTCTGTAAACTTTTTTTTTCAAGAATATACTTTCGTATATACATTGAATAAGGCAAGGGGTAATTAACTTCTAAATGAAATTATTCTATTTTTCATGATCTTGAGGGATTTTCGTTACAAGAGTTATATAGGATAATTCATTACTTAGCCGACATTGGCGCGTCCATAAGTGGAGGGGGGTTTCCGAGGTGGGATATCCCTTTTTGCAGAGAGAAAGAGAGGGAGAGTGAGACAGACAGAGAGGTGTTTTTATACAACATAGGTACTGTTACGTCTAATATTTTGAAATATTTACGTTTGCAAACGTTTTCCTTTATATAACACTACTGAAAGCAATGCGTATCTATAACTGTATAAATACAGGTACTGGGTCAAGAGGTCATAGATGTGTGTATGGACACACGTTTGACGTAATTTCTCAGTGACGTCATAAAAGGTTGACACGCGTTTAGTGGATTACATACATGCCATTGGGTTTAAAAAATAAATCATTTCACATGTTCACAGTCACAATCTTGCAAATATAAAGTATGAATAAGTCACAAATGTAAATATAAGTAATAAGGTATCATTTTAAAACATCTATCGGGCTATAAAATATGGGTGGGTACAACATTGAAATTCATCATAAAGCCCTTCGGGCTTTATGGAATTTAATCTCGTGACCCACCCGTATTTATATCCCGATAGATGTTTACATACAGATGTTTAAAAATGATACCTTATTTCTTAATTAATAAGTCCATATTATTCAATCTCCGCCCTTTCTGCCCTTTCTGCTTGCTAGATACAGAGGTGTTTTCAGCGGAATTTTTTGTCGAGTTTTAGCTTTATAAAAAGTCATGAAATTGGGTATGCAGAAGAGAATATTCCTCTACTTATACATCATGCAGATATTTTATATGCTTAAATAGTATGAGGAGAGAAAGGTGCTCCCTTTTTCTAAGAATAATCCTATGTTGTAGTTTTAGTGCGTAGTTTTTGATTTGGACTGATGCTCTGATAGGATAAAATATCCAATAAAAAGCATTCAAATGAAATTGTTTCTTAAGGTTGGATCCCATCCCGCCCCTTGAAATAAAAATTGCGTTGTTTGTATTTATTCTTTTTTGTCAAATATTTTTGGGAGTTCCTACCTTTGAAAACCACTGCTATGGGCTTGAGGTACCTGTTGTGCGATTCTATGCAAACCCAGGGGCGTAGTATCCGGGGGGCCCAGGGGGGGACTGCCCCTTTTTTCCCAACATTAGTTACACTATAGGAAATGTAAATTGAAAGCCTGCTGGTTGGCCCCTCCATTTTTAGAAATGTACGGAAAATGTTGTATAAGAATTGGTACTAAAAGTAGTTGACAATGAGAAAAAGTTTACCTACACCCCCCAACGAAATAGGAATTTCGACTTTAGACAACTCCATCCTTTTTTTTGCTTGTCAAGTTTTTCAGGTAAGTAAAAAAAAAATTTCTCTGCCTGCCCCCCCCCCCCCAACTTTCAAAAAAAATGCTACGCCACTATAACCTGCAGCTTTTTTTTCAAGAATTGCTGGATCCGGTGTTCATGAAATAACTTGTGGTTCTAATTATGCAGATAACATTATTATTCAGTATTTGCTTATGAAATAAAATTAATTGTGAAAACTGGTATATTTCACTTAATCAACCAGTGATCATCTATATACTTATTTGAACATTTAACATATGCATTGTTTTTTATCATATGTATAAATTCTGTTGTATGTACAGCGTCATTGATTGCAAACTATATGTAAGATTGAGCGCTTTAACAAATCTTAATAATAATAATTTAATAATAACGAATATTTATTGTAAATTACTGAAGCTAGTTCAAAGGAAATGTATAAAAGTATCCTTTGCAATGAAAGGGTCCTATACAGAATTATACTACAACATTGAAAGATTTTAGCTGTCGGAACAGGAGTGGGTGGGGTGGGTGGGGGTTTATCCCTCCCCCTTTTTTCATGGCAACGATAGCCATTAAATAGGTATTGAAAATTTGGATTTACCTTTGTTTGTTGGTTTTGCCCTCCCCTCTCCTTTTGATCAGCCACCCCTTTCAATGTGCTTCCCTAGCCAATGTTATCCCTGCTATTCTTGCAAAACTGAGATTACATTCATGGGGAACGTCCATCTCATCGTTTTTCTTAGGCCTAACGTTTCTATCCCTTTTTTTCCTTTTAATTTTCCATTCACAATTTAAATTCCCATCACGCAAAATGTTGATCTCTAAATGCAAAAAAAATCAAATTTTCATGAATATAAGTCATACAGCACCCTTCAATTCTCACATACCTTTCCTCAATTATTTTACACTTTGAAAGACCAAAAAACAAGAAGGTTTGTTTGCAGGAAACAATTTAATTGCATCAACTATGTTAGAAAAAAGTACCTTACATAAAATAAGATAAAATCCAAGTGTTTCTTAGATAATTCCTGTTGTTACATTGTTGTATATCCTGTTGTATACAAGGTACAGAAATTAATTCACACAGAGGAAAGTTTCCTTTTTTTTCCCTTTAAACACGTTTTCAAGGACATCACTCAGTTTTTGTGTCATATATAGCAGTACTTGATTACTCAGTATTTGTGTCATATATAGCATTATCATATAGTCTATTTATAGTCCCTATATAATCTATACAAACGCAAACAGTTCATAACACTACATGTTTGTCATACACACCAAAAGAGTCCATAATTGTATAGTATTCAATCACTTAGTATTTCACTTTGTGTCCAATATATAGCTGTATTTTCTAAGTTCATTAAACCACATAGTAAATTGTCTATAAGTTAAGAAATTAAAGAAAAATATCCATTATGAATAAAGCTGAGAGACTGACAATTTTTTTTAATATCATCCAGTTAAAAACCATTTTAGTTTAAAATACAATAAATAGTCCTTTTGTTTGACTACCAATATTTGCCAAGTTTAATTAGTTTCTCAGGTTGTGACTGTTTCAAACCCACCGAATAATATAAGTACATTGTATATTTAAAATGTTTTCCTTTACGTAGCAGTCTTATGATTTGCTTCCAAGGAAACCCCTTCAATGATGCTTTCTATATTGCAGTAAGTGTATCTGTCTAGGAGAAACTTTGAAACTTTAGCATGGCCTGAATTATTCGGGAGATGGTGAAATTTGCTATGAACCCTTATGTTGTGGCCATGAAAAGAAGAGAAATCATGAAAATTAATTTTCAAATAAAAAAAAATTAAAATTTCATGACTATGCTTCAGAGATAAATTGCACAAACAACCTGTTTTCAGAAACCAGCTATATTTCTCATAGATTTACAATTCAATTGGTATTCTGAATAATGTTTACCGAGTTTATTCAGAGAATTTTGTAAGATTTTGTCATGAGGTTCAAAATTTGTGCAAAATTTATATGTACATGTAATTAGATAGAAAACAAAACAAAGTTTCATAACTGAGCACCAAGGAAAACCTATGATTTTTTATATTTGAGGGATTTATTAATTAATATGCAATTAATAATTTCAAATCAAAATTGGTCAAAAAATATATATCAATCTATGCATCAAACGTTTGTTTAAGTACCCTTAAGAATTAAAATTTGATGTCTATAATTATGATAGAAAATATTGAAACAGAAACTCAATCAATCTATTGATCAGAATATTATAATAATCAAGTGCTAGGAAACTATATCTACATGTGTATGATAAACGTATTCAGACAACATGGACAATTACTCTGGAAATAAAAATCACCACATGTGTTTAAATAATTTACTCTGAAATAGACACTCACTGCATGTGTTTGAATAATTTACTCTGAAAAAGAAACTTACTACATATGTGTTTAAACTACAGGTACTGTGAGCAATAAGCTCACTAATTATATTAAATACTCCTAACCTCCCAAATGAATATATTCTAGTTTGCTGTTAAGTGTGAAGTTTTACAGTATGTCACGATCTAGTTGACAGCTGTGCTCAAGGTAAATTGCACACGCCTCCTTACCACAAACTTTACGACTGGAACTTTCATCTTATGATATTCCTGATTGGTTCTTTGTGCAACAGACTGTTTCAGTGTCAATGTTGATAATATGAGTTGACCAATAATGTGAATTGTGTATGCTGGATCCAACTGACGAAAAAGATCATGATGTAATGCAAAACTTCACACTTAACTGAAATTAATAATAATGGCAGTGTCCATGTTTTGCTTATATAAACCAAAAATATGTGTCGGATCAAAAAGTAAAATACACCAAATTAGAAATTCCAATTGTGGATTATATTTTTTATTTTTAAATCTACTAATTCAATTTCTATTACAAAGCGTTTCCCCTAGGAACCAGCTACAAGCAAAATTGACCGCCTCAATGTACAAAATGCCGCTTTAAAAAAAAAAAACAAGAGGCTCATGGGCCACATCACTCACCTGAAAAGCTTTGACCATTCTGATCTTTACCAGATTTTCCCCTTTTTTAATACATATTGCGACCTCCCCCTACCCCACTGATCATAATTAAAACATTTTGAAATCTACACTACCCCAGGATGCTCCCAAGTCCACAAAAGTTTCAGCTTTTCTGGCCCAGTGGTTCTTGAGAAGAAGATTTTCAAAGATTGTTCCCATATATTTCAAACAAAATAGCATCAGGTCCCACAGCCCTTTATAAATGCACTGTTGCAGGTAAATAAAAAGGAAATAATCAAACCCCCGTAAACGAAGGTTGGGTGTATATAATAATCGGCTTTTCTCTCTGTTCATATGCATTTGTCCACCTGTCCGTATTTCTAGCTATCTGTGCAAACATGTCCGCGGCCGGTCCATATCTTTCTTACGGAGGAACATTGGAATCTACTACTCCATACAAAATTTGCATATGACCTAAAAGTGTGTCATGATCTTGACCCAAGATCATTTGTAGAAGTTCAATGTCACTGGAAGAAAAATTTCATAATTCCTGTTCGGTTCATATCTTTCTTATGCTTAAACTTTGCAAATTCTCATTTCACACATATATTGCTCATGACCTAAGGGTGACTTAAGGGTATGTAAGGACCTAGAACCATGGTAATTAAAGGAAGTTCAAGGTCACTGGAAGAAAAATTTCAAAATTCCGTGTCTAGTCTGTATACTAGTATTAAGTCTATCGTTTTTTATAAGGCTGCGCCTTCATTTGGGACACAATGGAGGATCAATTTTATCAAATATTGTTTTTAGCTCACCTGAGCCAAAGGCTCAAGTGAGCTTTTCTGATCACAATTTGTCCGTTGTCTGTCGTCGTCGTTGTTGTCGTTGTTGTTGTTGTTGTCGTCGTTGTCGTAGTCGTTGTAAACTTTTCACATTTTCGACTTCTTCTCAAGAACCGCTGGGCCAAAATCAACCAAACTTGCCACAAAGCATCCTTGGGTGAAGGGGATTCCTTCAAGGGGAGATAATTGGGAAATAATGAAAATTTGATGGTATGTTTTAAAAATCTTCTTCTCAAGAACCACTGAGCCAGGAAAGATGAAACTTATGAAACAACCTCAGGTAGTGTAGATTCAAGTTTGTTCAAATCATGACCCCCGGGGGTAGGGCGGGGCCACAATGGCCGACCAAAGTTTTACATAGAAATATATAGGAAAATTCTTTAAAAATCTTCTTCTCAAGAATCACAAAGCCATTATTGATCATATTTATATGGAAGCATCCTCAGATAGTGTAGATTCAAGTTTGTTCAAATCATGTCCCCTGGGGGTAGGGCGGGGCCACAATGGCCGACCAAAGTTTTACATAGAAATATATAGGAAAATTCTTTAAAAATCTTCTTCTCAAGAATAACAAAGGCATAATTGATCATATTTATATGAAAACATCCTCAGGTAGTGTAGATTCAAGTTTGTTCAAATCATGACCCCCGGGGGTTGGGGGTTTTACATAGAAATGTATAGTAAAAATCTTTTAAAATCTTCTCAAGAATCACAAACCCTAATTGATCATATTTATATGGAAGCATCCTCAGGTAGTGTAGATTCAAGTTTGTTCAAATCATGACCCCGGGGGTAGGGCGGGGCCACAATGGCCGACCAAAGTTTTTCATAGACATATATATGAAAATTCTTTAAAAATCATCTTATCAAGAATAGCAAAGCCAGGATTGGTATTGGGACTAGTTTTGGATTTAAATTATTAAATAATAAACCAATTTCTACTTTTTCCTAGCCACAGTGCTCAGGTGAGCGATGTGGCCCATGGGCCTCTTGTTGTCCTGTCTGTTTGTTTGTAAACTTTAACCAACGCAATAACTTTTGAACCGATGAAAGATAGAGACTTCATATTTGGTATGCATGCATACTTCACTAATTAAGTCCTTCTAAATGAAACCAAGGTCAATGATCTTGTCAGTATATACTTTACAAACAAACAGACAGGACAAAAACAATATGCACCCCTTATGCACGTGCGGTAAAGTTGAGGACACATATCATTATTTTTTCGTTTGTCCAAAGTATGCGAACGCCAGAAATGAATTTTTACATGAATTTTTACAATTTGACAAAATCCACATACTAGATACACATGTCTTATCATGGGGGACTGATTCACTGAATGCTGCTGAGTATGAACGTCACTTTTCTTTTGTTCAAACATTTATTAAGCATTCTGGTAGATTTCCTTGTTAATTACTGTATCAATAATAATATATGAATTTTTTTTCAACTTTTATATATTTATACATATATGCAAAATGTATCATATTGTTTACTTTTGCAAATACTGAATACTTTATATTGCATGTTTAAATGTGACAATATCAATGTGTAATTTATATTTATAGGGAGAGGGCGTTATAAGTTTTCAGAACCTGTGCTCAATCCCATTGTAATTATATTACAATAAAATTTGTTCAAATCATGCAACCCCAATTTCATCTGGGCACATAAAAGCAATGTGTATAGAAACAACATTAATATGCCAACGTAAAAATGCCCAGCAACTCTGCATCACTTTACAAAAAACTTTAATAAGCTGCCCTTCGCATATTCCCAAATGCTTATCAGTATAATGTATAATATAGCTTGTTTGTGATTTCCAACATATTTATAGAATTATAATTTACTTTCCGGTATATGTAAATCAAATTTTTAATTTATGCAATAAGTTAATTACATATGTTCATACATTTAATTGATAACATACATTCACCTTTCCCTGCTACACCAGTACATGTAGGATACATGTATATAGACAGAAAAGTCTAGTATACATGCTTCACAAGCACTTTGCGCCCGGATCGAAAGCTCCGAGGCGTATATTGTTTTTGTCCTGTCTGTTTGTTTGTTTGTTTGTTTGTTTGTTTGTTTGTCCGCAAACTTTAAC
The DNA here is from genome assembly GCF_032062105.1 of Saccostrea cuccullata. Classification (NCBI taxonomy): domain Eukaryota; kingdom Metazoa; phylum Mollusca; class Bivalvia; order Ostreida; family Ostreidae; genus Saccostrea; species Saccostrea cuccullata. The sequence continues at coordinate 168,434 of NW_026932235.1, read as the reverse complement.
CTTCGCCCTAACTTTTGAACCATGAAAGATAATTACTTCATATCTAGGATGCCTACTTAACTAATGAATTTAATTCAAATTGCACCAAGGTCAATGACCTTGTGACCTAGACTGCGACCTATATGCTAAAATATGTTGTTTTTTTTTTTGCAAATTTCAACCTTAGCCATAACTTTTGAACCATTAAAGATGAAGACTTCATATTTGGTATATATACAACACTTATAAAGCTTTTTCAAAAGAGGTCATTGTCAATGACCTTGTGACCTTGACTGTGACCTAAACGCTAAATATAGTTTTTTGACGGCAAACTTTAACTTTTTGCCATAATTTTTTTAAAGAAAGTTAGAGACTTAATATTCGGCATGCATATTTCACTAACAAAGCCCTTTCACAGGACACAAAGGTCAATGACCTTGTGACCTTGACTGTGTCTTATATGCCAAAAACAGCTTATTTTAACCTTCACCATAATTTTTAACCAGACAGATAGACTTCATATTTGGTATGCATACCTCACCAATCAAGATCTTACAAATGGCACTAAGATCATTGACCTTGTGACCTTGACTATGACCTTTATCTTAAAAATATTGTGTTTTTCTTTAATTTGTTGCCGCCGTGCGCATAGTGTTTAACAAACACATCTTGTTTTTCCTAGTTTATAGCAATAGAATCATCCATCACTAAAAAAATATGGTTTGACTTACTTAGTCTGATATATACGAGGGTCATTCAAAAAGTTCGTAGACTTTTATTATAACTTTTTTATTTAACGTCATATTATATCCAAATTTGGTAGACATATTTTAAGAGTTATTCCAATTAATTTAAACTAAAATATTTTAAAATATTCTGACATACTTTCAAATTAATTAAATTTCGAAGCCGCAAAAAACGGGTCACGGAGCAAGGCAAAATTTAGTCATTTATGATTTTTTTTCTGGTATTATGCTATTAGTTATCATTTTAAAAAATGGCGCTAAATCTTAATAAAATTTATATATTCAAAAAGGGTATTGTTACGTCATTTCATATGCAAAATTCTGACGTAATATAGTGCTTCGTTGAATAAAAAATGATTAAAGAAGACTTTTAGGTATTCAATGTATAACGAAGGGATTTTGACTGATTTTAAATAATTTTAAACTAGTTAAAAGCACACAGCTAGAAAACAATAAAAGTGAAATAAACCAAATTCACAAGACTTATTACATGTAAGGAGACGGTCATTTTGCACATTTAGAGTTTTTGAAGAGTTATCTGCCCTTGATGAAAAGAAGAAAATTTTTGATTTCACAAAATTTCTGCGGTAAATAATTTATATTTTTTTTATATTTTAATAAAGAGGGAGTTTATGCATATTTTAACCAAGAGATTTCTTTGGAATTCAAATTACTTTTTACAATATTTTATAAAAACATGCACTGCCCATAGACTTCAATGTATAATTCAAAGTGATATTAGTTGGACAAAAATCAAAATTTTGTAAATTCCTTTGCTGGAGCATTTTCATTTGATAATATCTTCTAATTGCTACCATGATTAAAAATATTGGACCGTTCATTTATTAGGTACAAAATATTCGATGCGGACTTAAATCGAAAAAGGCCAAAAATAATGACTTTGCACGACGTCACGGAGCAGCGCGTGCCTATAAAATTTTGTGTTGCTCTTGGAAAAACACCAATACAAACTGTGGAAATGTTGGAAAAGGCAGGAAGTAAGTCAAAGTGAGCCGTGCGTTTGTCTATAAATGGCATAGACGGTTTCTGGTGGGCAGGGAGTCTGTTTTAGATGATGAGCGAGCAGGGCGGAAACGAATTATAAGTGAAAATTTGGTCGAAAGAATAAGTAACGTTATGGAGCGTGACGGGCGCGTCACAGTTGCAGAACTTGCGTCGATGTTTGATATCAGCTCTGGTGCCGCTTTTACAATTTTGTCTCAACACTTGGATATGAAAAGAGTTTCGGCGCGCTGGTAACCCAAACTACTGACTGATGAAGACAAAACAAAAAGATTGCAACTCTCTCGGGCATTCTCAAGGCGGTATTCGAATGAAAACATCTTTCTTCAAAGAATAGTAACACCTGATCAAACGTGGCTGTTTCATTATGATCCTGAAACAAAACAACAATCTTCAGCATGGAAGCGAAAATCATCTCCACCTCCCCTCAAAGCTAAAGTAAGAAAATCTGCTAGGAAGAATATGTTTATATTTTTCATGGATATCCGTGGTATGCTTATTGTGCATGCAGTTCCCGAGGGACAAAAAGTCAATGCAGAATATTACGCACAGGTAATAACTGTTTCTTTATTTCTTGTACATATTTTTAAATTAAATATCAAAGTAGTTTTTCAGCATGTGATAATGAATTTATAATTTCTTAATAACATTTAAAATACCATTATAAAGATTATTTACCGGACATTTGATCGAATAAATTTAAAATCAAAGTTGCATTTTAATAAATTATTATAAACAATAGAAATAAAAATAGAAACAAAAAATAGTAAAATCTTCTTTCTCTTTTCAAATAGGTGATTCGCCGGGATCTTGTAAATGCCATTCGAAAAAAAACGACCGAATAAGCAGATAGAAGACTTCCTTCTTCATCAAGACAACGCTCCTGCCCACCGCGCTGATTCCACTGTGCTGGAGTTGGATTTATTACGTTTAGATCGTGTGATTCACGCACCTAACAGTCCTGACCTAGCCGTAAGCGCCGATGGATTTCAAGGTTTTCCCTACTGTGAAAGCCGATTTACGTGGCAGAAAGTTTAAAAACACAGAAGAACTAACTTATGCAACTCGAACGATTGTCAGTAGATTCGATGACAAATGGTATAGAGATGCATTCAGTGAGTGGGTAAGACGCCACAGATTGTGTGTGAAGTGCAGAGGGGAGTGTTTTGGAAAACTGTAAAATAAGACGCGATGACGTTATGAATTTGACGTTACAATGTCGTTGAGAGTGCTCCGTGCAGACAAAACAAGACGATTTTAAAATAGAATAACGCCAGTACCATTTATTCAAATTGAATAAAATTTTGTACATAGGTAAAATAAATGTTTCTAAACATAATAATGTGTTGATCATGAATTTTTAGAAAGAAATACTGCCAAAAACGTCATTGTCTACGAACTTTTTGAATGACCCTCGTATACCATGAAAACAGAATACATACATTCCTATAATTTTTTTCAAAAGGCCATGCCCTGCTGAAATTCTTTTTTCTAGCCATTCCAAATAATTCAGTTTTACTACTCATCATGTACTAATATCCTGTTGAACACAATTGAATCAATTTGGTTTTGGTAAGAGTATTCAAGAATCTCAGACCCACAAGATGACATTCAATTTGTAGGTCAATATGCCTGAGAACATTTATATTTTTGGGGATTACACTGAATTAATGTATCTTGAACACTGATATCTTGAATACTATGGTTACGTCAAGTGATTTTCCCCCAAATCCATCAAGTTCAGGAAAATGAGGTCTGACTGTATTTTGTTTAACTCTAGTTTTACTTTCCACTTAATTTCATTTCCTAAACAATATTAAAGGATTTTGGTCTTGGGCTAGCAGATTTAAAAGAAAGTCTAAAAGAAAGATTTTTTTTTTTTCAGATGGCAAGCAAGAAATCACAGGTGACAGAAATGGAGACCAGAAGTCAGAAACGGACGGAGGAGCAGACAAAGAAGTAAATTACTGTGCTAATGTTATCATCACTGACAAATGTCATCTGTTAAATTTAACAAGACATGTAACCAAATACACAGATTGTAAAGATTGCTGTCTCGTATTTTTTGACGCACCCAGAGGTTTTCTAACCCAAATTTGTCTATTGTCTGTCAATCTAAACTTCCAAAACGCAACATAGGTTGTTCAGAAATTTTTTCAATTGAATTTTCACATATCTTTTTAAGAAGATAAATAAAATAAGTTACAAATTCGATTTTTTAATTAGAAATCTTCTTTTCAACACCATTTGGCCAGAAAAAAGGAACAGGCATGAAGGCTTTCTTGGTGTTGTCCTACTTCTGGTCAAAAGGAGTAAGGTGGGCCACAATAGGGGATAGAATTTAACATGGGAACATGGTCCGTGTAACACTTAACAATTCAAATTCAAAAACGATTAAGAGATTTAGAATTTAATACGTTAGTTCAAATATCTGAGTTTCAAAAAACCATAAAATGTTTCAAAATATTCTGTACCAGAACAACAGACCATGATTTGTTATACGGATTTATTATACCTCTACTGATTTTCCATATTTAAAAAAGTTCGAATAAATATGATAATTTCCTAGAAATAACTTATCCCCATGCCTTAGTCAAATGAGTTAATACCCCCTTCGGAAGCTTGGCGACGTTTTGTAATATCGTATTGATATCACTTGCAATAAACTTCCCTCTTCATAATTTGATTTCAATGTGCTAATGAGACAATTATTCCTCAGCAAAAAGCTTCAACTTTAGACCATTTTAAAAAGTATCGTAAAGCTGAGTAATACATTTTTGGCCTAACCCATTGGGACCTACGTTGTTACAAAATGGATAAAACATTTACGAAATCATATGTTGTGTTACAACTAGTAAGAATTAAATTGTAAGATGAGAAGGATATGGAGATAACGAACAGTTTTTAATTTCAACGTCCATTAAACAATATACAAAATAAGAGTAGAGCAAAAACGGACCTGTGAAACATCAGAGGTGGGATCAGGTGCCATGGTGGATTGGGCATCCCCTGTCGACCGGTCACACCCGCCTAGTGCTCGTTGACATGATCGGGGAATAACGGAAAATCCGTCGTCATTTCAGTGTATAAAAAATAGACAATTGGTATGAAAAACGTCAGTCAGCATTTCATTCAATGATAAATTGTTTTTGCTGACAAGGTCATTGTATCGACCATAGAATTTACGAAATGATAACTTTAAACGAGACTGCTGATAATCTTGTTTCATCAACTTGCTTGTCAATAATTTACCCCGTTTAAGAAATTGCTCCTACGTAGAGCACGCTCTTGCGTATCGAATCAACTGAGATATATATACTCCGTATGCAGGTGATGAAGGTATATTGCTGCATAAGTAAGGGAAGTTGACGATAGAAAACTTAAAGTCATCACGTTTATCATTTAACTTGGTTGTTAGATTACCATTAGTGTCTTTTTCAAGTAAAATATCCAAGTATGAAGCAAAGACTCTGTGATATCTTTTATCTCAAGCTCACCAGGATATATCGTATCGACATAGGAATGGAAATTTTCATTATTAATAGACAGTACGTCGTTGATATATCTAAATGTCGAGTTGAAGGCCACAGCAAGTGTTTTCTTCTTTTAACGCATAAGATTTTGCATATATTCTGCTTCGTATGAATATAAAAATAAGTCTGCTAATAACGGAGCGCAATTTGTACCCATGGGAATTCCAATAGATAGTTAGAATACCTGGTCTCCAAAAACCACATAGATAATGCGTTAATCCTTATAATTAGAATGTCTCAGGATCACATTAGAAATTATCAAAATCGTTGAAGATTATACATTGTCAAAGAAAAAGAGGCACAAGAAATCAGTCAATTCACATCATTTTTTGCAGCTTTCCAGAATCTCATTACGTTTATCTGTAGCTTCTGATGTTTTATAGTACACATGTATAAACAGTAGTAACACATGTAAAACAGTAGTAACATATGTATAAACAGTAGTAACACATGTATTAACAGTAGTACATGTACACCCTTTTTTGTCTTTTTTGTTTGTCTCTTCTTGTGAGAGGCTTGGCCCTTCATTCTAATATTTGAAACTAACCTTAGCCCAAGGATACTTTAAACCAAGTTTGGTTAAAATTGTTCCAGTGGTTCAAGAGAAATTTAATGTGTAAAACAATTACAGATAAACGGACGGACATTTGGTGGTCAGAAAATAAAAATCTATTTTGATGTCTATTTCATTAGAAGAAGCAGCATAAAATTTTAAAGACAAGATGCTCCCGTATGGCAACATAGTAAAGATTCGGCTTTTTTTAAATGCTTATTTAATTAATTGGTAACAAAAGGATAGGGCTTTTTCACTGGAAAACAATTGTGAAATTTGAAAATTAGCCAATGTTAAAATTTTTTCAATAAGTACAAAAATCTGCAAGGTCAAGGTCAAAAAGTCAATGTAATTTGTATCAAATGAAAGCTCTTGCAACATGGAATACTTATTGAGAGTATGGAAGCCCTATCCCTTACCGTTCAGAAGTTATGGCCAAGGCTAATTTTTTTAAAAAAGTATGTCAAACTCCAAGGTCAAGGTCATAGGGTCAAAGTTCTTGTTATTGAATGAAAGGTCTTGTCACAAGAGTTAAATATGTTAAGTATGAAAGCAATAGCCCCACCTATTTAAAAGTTACGGCCAATGATTGCATTTTTTAAAATAGGCGAGTATCAAAGGTTAAGATCAAAAGGTCAAAATTCTTGGTATCCAATAAATGGTCTTCTCACAAGGATTATGCATTTAAAGTGTGAAAGCCCTATCCCTTACCGTTCAAAATCAAGGCCAAGGTTAAAGTTTTTTTCACAAGTAAGGAAATCTACAAGGTCAAGGTCAAAGTTAAGGTTTATAGTATCCAGTGAAAGGTCTTTTAACAAACATAACATATCTGAAGTATAAATGTCCTGGTGTCTACTGTAAAAAAAAATGATGGTCAACTTTCAATTTCTTAAAAAGTAGGTCAAACTCTACCAATGTCAATGTCAAAGGGTCAAAGTTATTGTTATCAAATGAAAGGTCTTGTCATAAAGATCATATATGTAGAGTATGAAAGCACTAGCCCTAATCTTTAAAAGTAAGGGTCAATGTTTGCTTTTTTAAAGTAGGTCAATATCAAAGGTAAAGGTCAAAGGGTCAAAGTTTTTGGTATCCAATGAAGGATCTTCTCACACGAATTACACATATGAAGTATGAAAGACCTATCCTTTATGTTCAAAAAGTTGTGGCCAAGGTAAAAGTTTTTTCACAAGTACGGAAATCTACAAGGTCAAGGTCAAAGGGTCAAGGTTGTTGGTATCTAGTGAAAAGTCTTTCTATAAACATTACATATGTGAAGTATAAATGTCATGTAGCCCTTTTCACAAAAAATCTTACGACTAAGATTGTTTTTTCCCAATTCTTCTATATATACCCAAATTGTAGTAGGTTACAAAAAAATCTTATATTTCTATTACATTACAGTAAACTGTGATTTATTCGTCTGAAAAAATAATTTTCTTTATTAATCAAAGAAATATCAGAGCTGTCAAATTTTAATCTTAGTCTTAGGAATTTTTGTGAAAAAGGCTAAGTGGTGTCTACTGTTCAGAAGATATGGCCAAAGTAAAAGTTTAAAATTTTCATGTAAAAGTAGGTCAAACTCCAAGGTCAAGAATCAAAAGATCAAATTTGTCGCTACCCAAAGAAAGGTCTTTTCACAATGAATACACATGTGAGATATGAAAGTCATAGCTCCACCCAATCAAAAGTTATGACAAGGTTAAAATTTTTGCGGACAAACAGAGAGACAGAGAGGCAGACGGACACAACAAAAACTATACACCCCCGAAACTTCGTTTACGGGGACATTAAAAGTCGGTCTGAAAACCACTTGTTGCACAAGCAAGAAGAAAGCATCTAATTCTCTATATATTTTTCATATATCTTAAAGATATTCAAAACAGATATCTGAGGAACATATCGTCGGACCTTAAACTAATCCTATATATATATATGAGGAAAATGTATGTCTAAAAATCATGTTATTTTTTGTTTAATAGTGAGGACAGTTCAGATGAAGACAAAACAATGGAACCTCTGGTAGTAAGGATTGAGAAAAAACACAATATAAATGCTGGTGAAATTTTAACAGCTGGACTACCAGAGGTTCCTAGACTTCGGATCTTAAGATCCAGGTCCAAGAAAATTCCTTCACCCGAGAAGCTGAGAAAATTTTGGACAACAGATGAAGTTAATGATTTTTATCGGGGGGTTCAGTTATTTGGAGTCGGACACTGGAAAAAAATTAAGGACCACCTTCAAACGTCCAGAACAAACGTTCAATTAAAAGACAAGTGGAGGACAATTCTCAAAACAGGAGAGATTGGAAGGCTAGAGCGAGAATTCGGACCCGTAGATTTATAAAAGAAAACAGCAATTTTTAAATGAATATGTATCTTAATTTACTTTTTATATAAAGCTTTAATTTATGCAACTATACATGCGACCTTTATTAGTAAATTTCAGTTTGATCAAAATGCCAATATTTTAGAAATATTACATAAAAAATTTCAAAATTTCCCGCCATTTTAGAATAGTTTGGAAAGAACTACTTATTTTCCAGCAGTTATCCTTCCAGAAAAAAAATCAATCTAATTAAAATTAGTTGTTAGATCCGCTCCCATACTCGCTACACTTACATCTAACAACATCCCATTGAGGGTCATGTCAGAGGTCCAATTCGGAAAGGCTCTAGACTTATTCCCTTCAACAATATTTGAGGATTTTGCAGGCGACGATCTGATTGGTCGATAAATTGACCTCTGACGTGACCTTCAATTGGATGTTGTTAGATGTTAGTGTAGTTAGTATGCAAGCGGATCTAACATCTAATTTAAATTAGATTGAAAAAAATAGAACGTAGCCTAAAAAAAACGTATATTTTTACCAAAGATGTATATATCCAATACTATTTAGTAACAAAAAAATGATTTACTAGTATGTTCTACACTGCGGTCTACGTTTCCGATTAGATAAAAACTTTTTTTTAAAAAATGGCATATTTTATGGCTTTTTGTTAGATACGTGAGGCAAAAATAACATTACTTGTCATTTGAAGCCAGCCAAAGAGTGCATATAAATGTGAAAAATATATTGGAAATATTTCTAATACATGTTGATCTCTGCTACAAAATAAGTATCAATTAAACATGTATGAATATCATTTTAAATTATTGATTTTTATGAGGTCATATTTGGTTGAAATATAGCACTTTAATTTACATTTCATATAAATAAATACATAAAAATGTAGGTCAAGTTCTTTTTTGGGTACGGTCACGCTATTTTAGACATATGCATGTAAGCTTCCCGGGTGACGAATCAGCCTAGGACCTGGACCTTAAGAATCGAAGTCTAGGAAGCTGTTGTGGCTCCGCATTTTTGCAGTTTCAGTTCATTGTCTTTGTTATATATACATAATTGTACTGATATTAAATTTGGTATATAAATTAATCCGATATATGTCTAGGTCAAGTTTTTTTTTGAGTACGATCTTTTTTCAGTCAGCCCTTTTGATTTATTGATTGATTTTAGTGAATTAATGTATATATATGAATTTATGTGATCTAAGTACATACAAAATTGCCTTTTTTTATTACTCACTATTTTGTGTGAATCGATGGGTCCCGAATTAAGGATTCTCCGGGTTTTATATAAGTAAATACTCCATACCTATTGTTATTGTAGAGAATACATGCACTAGTTTCTTTTGTATAAGTTTTCTTTTGTTAATATTGTTATTGTTGTAGAAAATATACATGTATATACTGTTTTTTATTTGTATAAGGTGTGGAGTATTTTTTCGGCTCCATCTTCTGCTGCATTCTGAAATTGTAAAATCTGTCATCTCATTTGGCATTTGTAATAAATACTCTATTAACACACACAGCTTCTTAATTATTTAACATGCTGCATAACAAAGCTGAAAATTTGCTTCAGGTTTGTTCATCAGTTTCAGTATTTAAGAGCACATAATATTGTTTAACGCGGAGTTGCAATATTTCAGCCATATTTGGACGGAAATTTAGTTTGTTTATTGACTGGTTTTTGAAAGTTTTCAGTTTCTCTGACGGCCCCTAATGAGCCTGTTCTTTTTCGAAATTCAGAGAAAAGGTCGTTTAAGTACCAAAGGGGTTAATGTTATCCCTGACACGGGGCACCATTTAATGTCCCATCTGACGGACTTTAAATTTAAAATCATGCAAACTATTCTGAAAATGTAAACTGTGTATATGCTTTTTTGAAGATATGCACTTTTAAAGATAGTATATTAAGGGTCATAAACCCTCTGCTATGAAATTTTTCTCCAACTATTATATTTTGTTATGTTATGTTTTTTTCAAAGCAAATATATATTCTGAATGAACTACAAACAAATATATCATGGCTTGCGGGGTAGAATTTGACAAAAAGACACTTAAACTTGACAAATTTATAAAGGAATAATGAACATTTGTGTCAATAAGAGTTATCCCTCTTATCAAAGAATAAGATAAATTAGACCTTAGATAATTATATATTTTGTTCAACAATTTGAAATATTGAGATAAAAAATATCAGCTGTTGTAAATTTTCACTTGAAATTCAGGACAGGACACGTCAGAATGGTTAATATTAGGAAAATATTTTTGAAATGCGATGCACAGAATTGCAAAATATTTACATTTCCAATGTCTTTGTCCGAGATAAAATTACCAATTGTAAATGTAATTTATTTCCTCATGAATGTTTTAGCGCGGTTCCCAAAAAAAAAAAAAAAAAAAAAAAAAAAAAAAAAAAAAACACGTGCAGGGCGGGACAACACCTAGAGAGAAGCAGGCTTGGAGCCCGTGGATTGGCGGAATCAAAGCATGTAAATATTAGGAATAACTGTCAGATTTTTCGATTTCATGAAGATGATCAATGGATTGGCTAGATTGATAATTTTATGCATAAATGCCTTTCGGTGTTTTTGCAAATTATCACACAAGCCAATCCATTGATCACTTCATGAATTCGAAAAATAAGATATTTATTCCTTAAATGAACAAAGAACAAGGTTCAGTTATGGCCTTTGGTCCTGTGAGTTTCTAAAAAAAAAAACCTGGGGCTGCTAAATTACTAGTGAGTTAACAATGCATTTGGTATATCTACAGGGCCGTTTTTGCATAAAGTGAACCGAACTCTAGAGCTTATTTCAATATATAGTGAAATCATATACCTTTAAAACCTATGTTCAGTAATTAATTTACCCTACAAATATTATGGTAATAAAAGGAGCTATCATCACTCGTTCGATTTGTCCCAATGATCTCAATACTTGTGTTACTACACTGAGAAGGAGCATCCCTGATAAAATATAGTATCAGTGGAAATTTTAGCGAGACACAAGTTTGGCGATTGTCTTTTTAAAAAATGGTTTTGCATTTCATGGAGATAAAATTTTAGTGATATAAAGATTTAATTGTTTATACTTTATTATGTGTATAGAAGATTCTTTTTAAAAAGAATATTTATCACTCTGTTATTATGATTTTATGAGTTTTCATGAGCCAGTCTTCATAATATTTTTATTTCACTTCCTGGATACTATCATTTATTAGTTTTAAAAAAAGTAATTCAGAAAAAAATGGACTGGGCAGGTATTCAGATCCGGGACCTCTCACTTGTATCAAGGCTGCGGTGTTTTTCCTTTCAAGTCAAGTGTACAATAACTGGAGATGACCGATGGGCGAAGCTAGCAAAACTGTGCCGTGTACGAGGGTTGATCCAAAAGTTCGTGGAATTTATTTCTTAAAATTTATTATGATGAGATAAACAAAAACAATAGACATATCTGTAAAATAGAGTCAGAAAGCAAAAAAATTTAAAAATAAGTAAAGTTCTGATAACTTTTAAAGTCACAAGAGCTTTTTAAAAATAGATCGTTGTACAAGGTAGGGGAAACTTTGACGTTACGTGAAAGTATGTATTTCACGTCGCGTTCGGTGACGTTTTACATTAGCTCATGGTTTAAACCTTCTCAAGGTAGTCTCCGCCGATTTTCACACATTTCCTCTGTCGTTTTACCCACATGTCAAATGTTTCTTTGTACCAATCAGTACCAAACTTCGAAACAATTCCATAGGTTGCTGCTTTCAGATCTTCAACCGTCTGAAAACTCTCAGTTTTTCTTTCACTTCGGGAAAGACACGGAAGTCCATAGGTGCGGGGTCAGGGCTGTAAGGGGGGTGTGGCAATCTCTGAAATCCCAAAAGATCAATTTCAAGTTGTGTTTCCAGAGCTGTATTGGACGGAGCATTGTCTTGATGGAGTATGAAGTCCTTAATGTCTACATCCGGTCTCTTTTTTTTTCTCAAAGCACGTATGAGATGCGTCCTCAACGTCTGGGAAATAAAAAAAATTCATTAACTTTAAGTTTGAGTTCGGGTAGCATTGCGGAAGAAAACACATTGTCATTCATTTTTTATTATTTTTTTTTCTTTATCATATACATGTAATTTATATTTGGAATAATCATAATCTTATGTTTTTATTAAATTAGATCATTTTTATTTAATTTAAAACATAAACTATTAGCTTTAAAATTAAATAAATTTAATCATTATTAATCATTAAACACAAACCGTAGAGTATAGTAGGCTGCATTAACAGATCGTCCTTCCGGCACTTGATGAATAAGGATCATTCCACGCCGATCCATAAAAAAGATAAACATGTGTTTCATACACGATCTTGCACACTTTGCTTTTTTAGGGGGTGGGGATTCGGGAGTTTTCCATACAGAGGACTGCTTCTTGGATTCTGGATCGTAATGGTAGAGCCAAGTTTCATCCAATGTAACAATTCTATCAAGGAACATCTCGCCCTCACGTTCAAAGCGTTTTAGAAATTTTAAGGAACATTGAACCCTATTCTCCATCTCTGCCTTTGAAAGAAGCCTGGGAACCTATCTCGCACTTACTTTGTTCATGTTTAGTTCATTTTTTAAAATGCTCTCTGTTGTTCCGTAGGAAGAACCAATTATAGCGGCTATGTCACGCACGGTGCGTCGGCGGTCCACCTCCATTAACGCCCTAACTTTGTCCGCGAGGACAATGCGGCCTTCCGCCGGGCGGCCAGACCTCTCATCCTCCTCCACAGAAGTTCTCCCCTCCTTAAATCTCTTATGCCACTTGAAAACTAACTGTTTGCTGCATTTTCGTCCTGCTTGTGTCATTAATTTATGTGTCTGAGTCGGAGTCTTCCCCAAATTTTCACAAAAAATTGATAACTGATCGAATTTCGACTTTTTCTACCGTTGTCATGATCAATAACAAATCATCAGTAAAATGGGTAAATATCCAGGAAAATCGATAAAACTTTCTTTCAACGGTTAAAAAGAATTCAATAAATCTTAATTATGACGTAATTTTTGTTGCATGTGATATTTAGCGCCTTTTTCGATTAATTTTTTTGATAAAAATTAAATGATAATGAACAAATAAATGTCTCCCCTGCCTTTTCAAACATCCGTTTCTATGGCAACTGCCAAATTCTTCTTTTCAATGTTTTTTCAAATATTTTTTTATTAAGAAAATTCATCAAGTGTATACATTATTACCTGAAAATTTTAATTATTTCCATCCAGAAATAAAATAATTATGAAGAAATTCCACGAACTTTTGGATCAACCCTCGTATATGGGCTGAGCCAGCAAAAAATGTGCCGTGTAAATAAATTATTGAACACGAAGGCGATTTCATCATTTTAAATTACATGAATTGTATATTGAATCTGAATAACAGAATCAATGGGCTTTGTAATATAAAAATTCAAAATTTCTGCAACTGAAATAAAAGTCGTTCAGATACAGTAAGTATATATCCTAAAATACGAAATGATTTTACGGAACTCTTAAAATATTCAATCCACAACAACGAGAAATCAAATTTTGGACACGAATTCCACAAAGAAATATATTAAAGGAATCACTGTCTAGTTTTGAGAGTATGCCTGGGCATCAACAATAGTGGGAATCATGGGATAATTTGCATAACGGGCGACGCCCGTTTTGCTAAAATTATCCCATGTTTCCCACTATTGTTGATGTCCCTGGCATACTTTCAAAACTAGACAGTGATTCCTTATATTTCCATTTCATTGTAAAATAAAATTATTGACTTAAACATTAAGAATGTAGACTAATCGATTTAAATTACACGAGAACTCCCATGCCAATTTCAATAGTCCTTGCACACTGACGTCAAACACAAAGGCAGTCACACGAGATTTACATGCATAATTGGCCTCCTTAGCGTCAGACCACAGGAGTCTGAAGTTTTTATCGTCCAAAAAAAAAATCCGGAAAAAATTTTCCTACCCTTAACAAAAAAACCCCAGGATGGCAACGTGTTTTGGGGGGACCCACCTAAACAAATAAATCTGGGCTTGGTCGGAAAAGTCTCGAAACTAATTCAGTATCCGGAGTTTAATGCTATTTATTCAAGTTAAGAATTCAAATTTACTTGACGACTACGGGCTGTTCATGGCCCTTTTTCCAGTTTGACAGCTCATCCTGGACTCCATGCCACTAAACCGGAAGTGAACTCCGAGGTGAATATATGACGTAATTGAAGAAAAGATCCAAACAAAAAAGCATGTAAAACTTCATGTCCAATTTTATGTTACCATACGTGATCAATAAAAAGATATATTTTTCAAACAAAATAATGATTTATAAGGGCACTTATTCTAACTGTTTGGCTCTTTGTCGACATGGCTTTTCAGTGATTTAAATTTGGCGCTTGTAAAAACTGAATTATCTGTCCTTGGTACACATCGTCGTACACGTACAAGTAAAAAAAGAATAAATAACTTTTTAAAGTTCTCTTAAATATATTTAAAAAAACTGAATAAAATTACGTTGAACAATTATTTATTTTATTTCATTTGAACAAGTTTTTATAAACGTCAAATACACACTGCGAGATTCTCTTCCGGTTTAGTGGCATGGAGTCTAGGATGAGCTGTCAAAGTCGAAAACAGGCTAGGAACGGCCCGTAGTTGTCAAGCAGATTGAATTTTTCACATTAAATAAATAAAAAAAAAACGCTCCGGAAACTGAATTTGTCGCGAGATTTTTCTGACCAAGCCCAGATCTATTTGTTTAGGTGGGTACCCCAAAAACACGTTGCCATCCTGGGGTTTTTTTAGTTAAGGGACGGAAAATTTTTTTTTTTGGATTTTTTATTTATTTATTTTTTTTTTTTTGACGATAAAAACTTAAGACTCCTGTGGCCAGACACAGAGACAGATGCTACGAGATTTACATGCGTATTAGGTCTCCTTAGCTGCTGACCTATCGACCTGCCTAATTTACATTCCGGCAGAATTATCAGAAAATCAACTCCGCTTTTTTTCAAAGAATTATCTTAGAGAAAATTTTTTAGAAATATAAATATTAAAATATCCCATCTATTGTTATATAAGGCTTAGGCTGTACTGCATCCACAGATGAAGAGTAATTGACCCTGACACAGCGTTTTAGTTCTCGAATATGTCAAATGATCAACGTGTATCTTTTTTTTCTTGATTTTTCGAATATATAACACTTGAATTTAACTTCTTCAGCTTCGAATTTTTCTTCCTTGATATCCAAAAGTTTTCGTTTAAATTTCATTATCAATCCAGGAGCGGATCGATATCCAGCAATTTTGGAAAGCGGAAGGCTCCAGATCAGTGACCCCAGCACTCATGCACAGAACCACACCTGGTGTGTTCCCATCTCGCCTTAACTGTGAAATTCAGGTAAGAAAAAGTCAACAAGTACTAAGACGAAATCGGAATTTTAATATTTGTAAATATTATTATAATATCAAATTTAGAAATTGAATTAGATTGAATTTAACAGTTAATTGGAATTTATGAATACAGTGAATGAAATAATACATCTAACACCAAGTATTTTTTTTAAAAATACATTATGCTTTAATATTTTAAATCTTCATCACCTTAATTCACCTAAGGCGAAATGGGAATGCGAAATTTTACAGTTAAAACGAGATGGGTACAAACCCCACACCTCGGCCACTTTAAGTCTGTAGCTACAGTTGAATAAATGGGGCCTCCAAAAAACAGCTGACAAGGAAAAAATCCCTTTGCACATAACTCTAAAATCGCGGAGGGGGGAATGGATGCTGCAATTCGACGTCCTTTCTCATGAACACACGCACGTAAAATGGTTATTAAAAATACTGACTGAAAGGAGAGATTATCCATACGGTCACCTGACAAAAACTACATATTCTACTGGTGTAATTAAAAATCATGCTGAAAATCTGTGACATTACGTTTGATTGGCCATGATACAAGAAAGTTATTGAATATTTATTATGGTGTATCCTGATTGATATGGACAAAGGGAGGAGACTCATGCTTCTCACTCGTCACCGCCCTTCGTACAAATAGCTATTACATATATCCACTTTCGATATTGTCAGAATTTTTCACAATGTATGGTGTCTAATTAATTCTTTCTCTACACTACACACTGGAGAGTTCTGATTCTGCCATTAGTTCTTAATTCTATAAAAAATTGAAGTTTAGAAATATATTATTCATTTTGCACACAGGCATCGGAAGCAAATTAAAATTGGGGTGGGGGATTTGAAAAAGATATGGGGCCTGTATATCTGTAAAACTACATTGAATGCAAAAATCGGAGATTATATAAGACAAGTCCATTGCCGTCAGAGAGAGAGAGAGAGAGAGAGAGAGAGAGAGAGAGAGAGAGAGAGAGAGAGAGAGAGAGAGAGAGAGAGAGGAGAATGTTGATAAGATTGAAAAATACACAAATTATACCATTAAACAATTCTTTTCAATCCTTGATTAAATTAATTAAATTGTGATGAAGTTAATTTTTCGTAAAACGTCTACAATTTGTTGATGTAACATCGCCATAGCGTTCAAAGAGAGATAACTCCAAATTTTCAATCATTTGGATGATTTACGCAAAAAGTTTGAAATAAAAGTGTCTCTAAATAGTTTCTTTTGCAGAAATACTTTGGTAAAAATTTCATTGAATCAATGTCAATGTACTTTAAGTGTATGCGGGTGTCACGGTGTATCTTGTTTCCATAATCATAAGATACGACAGATCTGCAGATTTTTCACAGGTGCATGACACTTATGTGAAACAGGTATGGTGCAATTTTAAGACAGTTTACGGATTAAAGAGAGATTTTAGTCATAAGATTCATTGTGATTTGTAGTTGAAATAAGATCCAATTTGTAAATCTCTACATGCTGAATTGAACATTTATTCCATGTCTTTGTTGCCCCAGTCGATTTGTTCTGTTTTATGAGACGGGCCCACTATTTACACATTTTAATAAAATCACAACACCATCTAGGAATCAAACATAAATTACTACCGATTAATAGTATAGTTAAAACAAACACAATAACGTAGTGTTAACTTACATGTACTTCTGCAATTAAGTGCTACGAGAGCTACGTACATGTGCCGCAAGTCTGAGAACATCCACACATTTATATAACTTTAAAAGACATTGCTATCTAGCAATGATTTTTAAACAATTAAGACTGCATGTATCTATTCATTTTTATGAAAACGCATTCAAATATAAAAAAAAATAGCAAGCTTTATGTTACGACCCCAAGTGCTCTTATCAAAATTAAAAAAAAATGTAAAATGTAAATGTTTGATACAAAGTGTACAAAATATTTTCAAAAAATGTTGCAAAGATAATGACAATATAGAAAATATTTAAACTGAACGTGTATATAGAAAGATTTTTTTTAATGCAAATACAGGCTTGACAATAGCTGGAGGGCGCATAAAGAAAACAAAATAAAAACTTGCAAGGCGCGCTGACCAAGAACCAATCATTACGACGCTTACTGTGTGCTTTCGGAACGTGAAAATTGGCTACCGAAGTTTTCAAAATAAATTGCTCTCTAGCACGTCGTTGATATGCGCTATATATCTCGCGATCTCGCCAGCTCAAATCATTTCAGCAGATTATCATAGAAGATTGTAGTCGTCTAGACGTGGAAAAAGTCTAAAAGAAGGGGGCACCAAACGTCATATGGAAGACTTGAGAGACAACATCCAATGCATCACCAGACCTATAGCTGCACAAGTGTAGCTCCGTGCTAAAAAATTCGGACGGATAAATCTGAGAGCTCTATTCACAATTACAAATGTACAAAGCGTTGTCAAAATCCTAAATTTACGCCGCCGCTTTTTTTCGCTATGACACTTCAGCTTTTGTGTCTTGTAGTTTGTGGTTTTTACGCTTCTACGACGGCATCTGATGATTTATAATTTATTTCACTCATATAATTGATACTATATTTTCTTTATTGTCATCTCCCTCGGGAGATGACACATTAAGATAGTATGCCGGAAGCGAAGTCCTAGTGTAAGCCTCCATTAATCTTTCGGGAATCCTCGAGTTTTACAATGTCTCAAGTGACAATCTACACAAGGAGTTCCAAGTATAGCCTGTAAACTGGTTTTCTTTTAGAAGAACTAGCTTAGAAGTGTGTGATTTGATGATACGATTTTTCTAAATATAGACTGAGATGTAAACAATGAGCGCTCTGCCTCATTATTCAGAAAGAAAACAAGCTGCACAGAAATCAGAGAGAGTCCAACACACATCGCCTGGGTCGTGGTGGTTCTTCCAATTATACATGTACATGTGCACTGTACATGTATGTTCTCATGCATAGTCTTCTTGGCTATTACGTACATGTAAATGATGGACAGAACTTGATAGAATCTCCTACCTAGGTAAGCGCGTGTGTTAAGATGCTCTGCGGCCGACGCGTGGATCCAAGAATTCACAGATAAACAGCATAAAATTTAAAACATCAATATAAGTACATACATGTAATCGCATTAATTAATTGATATGGATTGATGGTGAAAACTCTAATTTTTTGGTTCATTAGTCATTCTATAAAATTGCTTTCATTTTTTTTTTTTAAAAAGTCTGATTAATTAAGTGATCGAATGTCTAAAAGAGTAAATTAAGAAACTTCAGAAATTATGCTTTATTTTGACAGTAACGTGTGGAAGTGTTTATATTTTATAAAGCGTTTATTAACAAAGGTGGATCCAGAAGTTTTAAAAAGGGTAGGGTCCCACCGTCATACCAAATTCTGGATTATTATATCTTATGGATATTTTGGACACAAAAGTTTACAAAGTACAAATGACATTCATAAAATGACAAAAAATTTCTATATGAAAGAGTTTTTATAAAAACTTTATTTTATTAATAATGTTCAGTGTGAAATGCTTTTGAAACATATGAATCATGATATTATTCAGATAATTTAAGAAAATCAGATCTATAAATCTGTGCCCTAGCTCTTTTAGCCCTGTATTGTTGTAATTGTTCACTGCAAGCCCCCCTCTCCCCCAATCCACACTGTTTGTTGAAGTATAGCAGGGGCGGATACAGGATTTGTGGTTAGGGGGGGGGGCGTGGATAACTTTGTTGAGGCAAGGGGTCTGGGGGCCGCCTTAAGTCCCCCAGTGGGTCCAGGGCGAAGCCCTGGTGGGGGCCCAGGGGGCGAATCCCCCGGAAGCTCCTGGGTTTTCGTGTATTTTAGAGTAAAACCAGGCACTATAATAGTGCATATTTTTCAATTTTTTTTTAAAAAGTGGCATATAGGTTCGGATGTTTGAATGATACCACCATAATAAACGATTTACCTACTTAGCACTTACTAATAGTGGTATTGGTTAGTGATGTACCAAAGTACGCCGTGTTTAATACTATTTATATCATACTTTGAATGGGGGGACCAGGGGGCGCAGCCCCCGGAAGCTCTTGGATTTTTGTGTATTTTAAGAGTAAAACCAGGCAGAATAACAGTTGTTTGGTTGGTTTTGTACCAAAATGTGGCATTATGAATATCAGTCACATCATACTTTGAAAATTTTAGGGGGGCGTGCGTCCCCCACGCCCCCCTTAAATCCGCCAGTGTATAGTCATGTACTTCCCCCCAAAAAGTTAAAATATTTCCTTCCTATCAACAACATAGGATTTTGGAGTTTAATCATTTCTCTTTTTTCCCAATCTAAAATTGTTCATGTTAACTGTCACTCCCCTTCCCTACAGAAAAAAAGAATCTGTAATAACTGAGAAAAAAGGTTAAACTTCATTGTTCTTTGACAGTAATGAAGCCAAAGCCAAAAATGACATTTCAGGCTTTCTAGAAAGCCAAACGCGTTCTCAATATATTTTATTTTATTTCTTCTATGGATATGAAATATCGGCGTCATCATTTACAAACGGCTTTAGAAAAGAGAGCTAACCTAAAAGTGGTTACATGTAAATCAAAGTATCAATGTGTAACTGAAGAAAAACTTCGATTATTGCATGAATGATGTACATACTATACAGTGTATATAGGAGCTACATGTATGTAGAACGAAAAAAGGCAGAACCCCAACCTACCCCCTCCACGACTAGGATTTTCAGAGTTGTGATTAGGTAAGAAAAGATAGGCGCCGCCCACTCCGAAAGGAGGCGTTCTGTAAGGTTGAAATACTAATGAGTTAAGATTCAATGACTGAATGGAATTATAGACAATTTAGTTCAAACAGCGAGAAAATTGCTTATCAATTTATCCATTTGTTTTCAACACCTACACAACTTTCGGATGTAGTAGCTCTGAACAGACGTCTAAAGAAAAAACGATCTTACTTTGTATGAAGATTGTAACGTATTTATAAATGCTTTTTAAGGTCTTCCGTTTCCAACGGAAGACCTTATTGTTTTCGTTCGGTTTCTTTTTCCCTATTATTATTCTTTTTTTTTTCTTACCGATTTTGTGCACGCGAGTTCTCGGGAATGGCTCGACAGATTTTCACCAAACTTTCAGATCTGATAGATATTCATCTGAACCTTGTCGGAAATTTGAGTCGTCGATGACGTCACTTCCGGTCGTGAGATATTGACGATTTTCCTATTTTTAGGGGGTCGGCTTGTCCTGGAAACTCCTCCGGAACAACTTAAGATATTGACTCAAGATTTTCAAGGAATGTAAAGGAAGGTTTGCTAAGTTGCAGGCAGGTGTCCAAATCTTTCTATCGCAAATGGCGCCGATGCTCGGTAGAGCCAAAAATATGTCTCAGAAATATCTCACAAAATATGACACGTTTTGTTTCATATCTTCGTGCTCACTCCTCCATGGCACCTGATCCCACCTCTGATGTTTCGGAGGTCCGTGTTTGCTTTGCTCTTATTTTGTATATTTGTTTAATGGACGTTGAGATTGAATACTGTTCGTTATTTCCATATCTTTCTATCTATTCATAATTTGTTAAATATATTGAAGAAAAGTTGTGAAGTTTTACAAAACCTTTCATTTAAAATCAAGAAAAAGGGGCTGACCCCTCAAATAAGGGGCTCAAAGGGGCTAAAAGTCTTTCACTTATATCTCCTAAATGATCAATATTTTGTGATACATTACAGAAGCAAAGATATTTATCTTAACAATTGGCAACAATATATTGTAAAGTTTTGATCATATGTTACGTAATTAGGCGTCACAAGGGGCCAGATTATTAATTCTTTGATGCTTTATATCTCGAAAAGGGGGAATATTTTAATAAGCAATATTGAACAAAAGATGGTCGGTATAATGTTCTTAACAATATGGATACTTTGAATTTTTTGAAACTGGCCCCTTTAAGGACTTGGAGAGGTGGCCCCTAAATGTTTTCATTCAAGATATATCTTCAACGAAAAGAAATATGTGAATAGGCACTGAACAAAAAGTCTTCAAAATCACTTGACCTTTAATTTGAAGTCAAGAAAAAGGGGCTGGTCCCTAAAATTAGGGGCCAAATCACGTTCATCTATAAGTATTTGATATTGTTGAATAAATCAAAACAATTTAATCAAGTGAGAGAAGCTTTGATATCATTATTTTCTAACAAAGATCATAGTCAAAATTATATCTCATCTCATCGAAATATCGGACGGAAGACCTACTCGTTGCTCGCAACGAGATCTCATCTAGTTCTTTTTATATTTGCTAGGTCTTTTTTCTCTGTTTTAAAGAGATGAAGATGTTTTTATATCCCCGTAGTCGACCTTTTGTATTTTTTTTGGTTACGAATACGGGGATAGACGATTTAAGGGTGACTCCTTATAAACACAAGAACTAAAACGTAGGAGTAAAAACGGTTCACCGCGGTATTTTTTTTTCAGTTCGATACACGGTACAAAATCTCTACTTTCGGTTCGTTCATACAGTCAGGTTTGGCATAAGGTGTAAACATGATTTTCTGTATAATTAGTTCAGAAAAGTAAGTTTGTGTGGACTTGAAGTTGGTAAAATAATTTTTAACAGTCAAATCAATTAAATTGATACATTCTATCCATTTTGCACATAAGAGCAATTGAGCATAAGTATCGATCATTTGTGGAGTATACTGATTTCCCAGCTTAAAGGCATTATTCGACAAGTTTCAGGTCAGGTAGAAATCCTCCCTGTCTCTTCACCAAATCTGGGCCTTTTTTTTTTTTTTTTTTTTTTTTTTACATTTTTTTTCCATTCCTCCGGTCAAATTTTATTTTCGAAGTAGTCACTACAAAAAGAAAGTGCAATTTGTTTTATTTCAAACCATTTCTTTTGGATGTAGGAAAACTGGTTTTTGTTCAGTCAAATTACTTACCTCAATTATTTTAACATTTTTACACTTAATGATTATTGGTTTACACTTAATTAATTTGGTGCTAATAAATCATATTTAACTTAAA
Organism: Saccostrea cuccullata; assembly: GCF_032062105.1. Lineage (NCBI taxonomy): Eukaryota > Metazoa > Mollusca > Bivalvia > Ostreida > Ostreidae > Saccostrea > Saccostrea cuccullata. Next base: position 145,849 of record NW_026932235.1, on the reverse strand, counting down.
CACAACGCCAAGTCAAACACATCTTACCCGGTTCTCCATTTGTAAACAGTTTTCGTCACTTCCTGTATTGTGTATTCACATACCTCTGTAAAGTTCGCTCTGATTGGCTATTTCTTTCTGGTTATGTGAATCCAATAGTTCAGTTTGATATAAACTTATCGATTCATTGATTTTCTATTGTTCAATAAAGTATAAAAGGGCTGTCTTGTCCTTTTCTTACTGGAGTCGTCCGGCAGAACACTCCGTACAGGTACTGTTTCAGCACCTCACCTTTTCTCTGCTACTTTCACTTTGAAATGTAATGGTTAAGGCCGTGGATATCGGCCTGGATAGCTCAATAGGTAGAGCACCTGACTAGTGATACAGGGGTCCCGGGTTCGATTCCCGGTCCAGCCATGCATTTTCTCCTTTCCTGTTACAGATTTGGTGCCGTGCCATGCCCTGGAATTGACAGGTGAAAGACCTGCCAGGGATGAGCCTGGGTTGGGGTCTTTGGAGGGCCAAAGACCTTTAACCCCCTTCCCCACAGTCACGCATTTTAACGCATATACCGTTGCCCCACAATCACGCATTTTAACGCATATACCTTTACCCCACAATCACGCACTTTAACGCACATTGCGTTTTTGACGTTTTCTGCTCTGATACAACGTAAAGTGTTGATGGATTGACAATAAATGATAAGATAATAATTTTTTCTAATTCCATTCTAATATATTTCGCAAATAAGAATATTTTTCATCGTTTTAATATGTTCAAGTCGTTCGATTTATTAGACGAAACTTTGGGTGCGACATGTGCGAAACAAATTAAGAAGGTCTTTCTTTTGACACTAAATAAGCCCGCAACTTGAACCACTCGGTTGGTGATGTGATTGTCCCCCAATATTGTATGAGATGGGTCCTATGATTCAGAATTTATAAAATTCTACAAAATCAATTTTTTTAATGTTAATATTTGATGAAAGTATGCGCAAAAATCGACAAAAGGAATAGATAAAATTACAAAAAAAAAATTAATTAATTCATACTCAAACAACTGAAGAGAGAAAAGGTTTTGTTCATAGAATAAAGTTTTGTTTAAATTTACATTTAATCTTATTTCTTGGTCGATTTAAATTCCAATTCGTAAAAATAATGTACCATTTCATTGTTTCCGCCTTACACAGCAATAAAAAAAAATACATAATTGGAAAGGAAAAAAATACGACAATATCATGTTGAAAAAGATGTAAGTTAATTCAAATTTGAATGATTTCATTATCAAGTCAACGTTTCCAATATTCGTAAAAAAAAAGTGTTGCACTATCTCGTATGTATTGGTTTTTAAAAATATACGTTCATGTATATGTACATAAAACAAGGTATTCGGGAAATTTTTATGCAATACAACTACATACTTGATTGATATTTTTAAAAACAGGGCTGGACAAACAAGTCTGTGGGCCAATACTCGCTAGTAATACTAGTAATACCCCGCTCTGATGTGAAAATACAGATATGTTAAATAAAATTTACACAAGTTCAGTTACGTGCATATGCACGGACAAATAAGAAGTTGATATCAGATTCATACAAAAATAAATCCCATCATATGGCATGTCATAACAAAGTATGTGCTAAAAAATTCAAACAACTGCAATACATGTATATATGTACATGTGTAGTTGCTGGAAAAAAACTGCAACGGAAATGTTTTATTTTTTTGTACGACAGACGCACGGATGAGCAGGGAATTGATATCGGATTAAAAAAAATAATAAATACCACGATATAGCATGCCTCAGTGAAGAATGTGCTAAAATATCAAGCATCTTTGATGAGAAGTTGCTGCGAAAACTGCTATCAAAACTTTGTTACGGACAGACACACAAACAGCTAGATAGATGGACAAGCACACTAGGTAATACAGTATACCCCTTTCCCCTCCCTATTCTTGGCTTTGGAACGGGAATATAATTAAAAGACGTGTCTACTGATTAGTCTCTTAGGAATATTCCTTGATCCACCTTGAGTAGGTTTAAATTGTCAGTGTATTTAAAAATATTCACTAATCCCTGTTGCATGTAGTTTAAGAATAAATATATTTGTATACGTGTACTCTGTAAGTTCAAGTTTGTCAAAACTGCATACTCTAGGAATGATAGGTTTAAGAAAAAAATATTAACTTTCTATAAAAAGACAACGATACGGTTTGATGTGATTCTTCCACCGGCCATATGTTTTTGTTATATACATGCACATGTAGGCGTCGGAAGCAAATTGAAAGGGGGGGGGGGTTAATTGAAAGTGGGGGAATAAACCAACAAAAAAAAGGTAAACCAAATTTTCAATGCCTATACATGTATTATGTATATATTTGCAGAAAAATGGGGGTAAGCCCCCCTACACCCCCCCCCCCACACACACACACCGTTTCTGACTCCTATATGTAATAAACCGAAAAAAAACACTTGACATCCACCTTGTGAATGAACAGTTAACTCGTGACTGTATTCAAACGGTAGTGCAGTAGAGATACATGTACATGTAAAAACTCCATTCTTTGGGGGGGGGGGATCTTTTACCTACAGCGATCTAAATTATTTCCTAAATCTATCTCCGGAATTACCGGTATATTCAGCATTTCTGGCATTTTTTTAATTCTTCGATCAACAGCTTATTATATAGAAGGCCTGATCAGAAAATTATGTACTTTATTTATATAAGCTCAGAAATCATACTCAACCATTCCGACATTTTTTGTGTCTCCGAGTTTTTTTTTTTTTTTTTTTTTTAGGGGGGGGGGGGGGGGGGGGGGGGTTATGTCTACCAAGTTTATGAATAATCGATAGGTTAAAAAAATCAATCATATATTTGAATTATATTATGTCAGGGATTGCACTTTGTCCGAGACACATAATACTGATCTCAAATTTAGCATGTTTTTCTTTAAAAACGAAACAAAGCTTTTATCTTTATTATTTTGATGTCAATGATTTATTGTTCAATTTTGATTTTCAGTTAGTAAAGTCTTCATTCCCAGTTTTATTACCTGAAATTTACTCTTTCATAAATGTCGGAAAATAAAAGTTAACAAACAATTGCCAATAAACTATGAAATATCTGAAAGAAAAAGTGGCTAGAATATATTTTTTTCATTACTGAAATAAAGTGCCGTCAAAATATTGAGATAATCTGTTTATTATCCATTCTAATTTATATCAACATTTATTTCGGTCAGGATTGCATATCTTTTACAAACACATAAATCAATTATTTTTTTTTTGCCGTTAACATGTATATTCTAATAATATGATGATCATAGGGATAACCTAGAAATCACAAAAGTATAGATGTTGAAAAATCTGTATATCCACTACGCACCAACTACTTATAGATCCTCAGTGATTGATTAATTTTTTATTGTATACTATGTTTCCTAATCTAACTTTATTTTCTGCAAGTTTTTTAGATAAACTATTCTTTTCCTACAAGTGGACAGGTTTCGTTTACATCGACGCTGCATGTTCATAAAATTCATTGCGTTCAATCTGATAATGAACGCAAAATGTATTCCTTTAGCAACCCTTGGAGAAAGTTTAGAAATATCTACTATATTAATTTCTCAAGAACTGCGGCTACAATTAATGCATTTCCAAAGAAACCTTTTAAGGAGTACTCCTTGATTTGCTCCACAAATACTCGGAATACTTTGGACACCATCGGGAAAAATGTCGAGTACTGACAGCTACCTCCGAGAAGTTCTTGGCCTCTCTTGTAAACTATTACATATAGTTTTTAAAAATGTGTTCAAATTCCATTCTTAAGAAGAGAAATATTGCATTTCGATAGGTTTTCCCCTTTTTTTATTTATCTAATTATTTATTTTTTGAAAATTAACCTTTAGACATTAAAAAAAAAGTTTTTGTTTTATTTCATGGCTTTTTAAACGTGCTGATATTTTTAGTAGTCCGCATGTGGGTGTAAAGATTATCCCAATCTTAGCTAGCCAAGGGTTATCGATCCTCTTTACATCTCAACCATAGTAGATTTCGGATCTGGGAACCTTAGCTAGCAAGGATTAGATATATAATGCTAATTTAAGTTATTTTAGACTGATGATTTTAATGCCGAGTCCGACGACAGTATCTCGTCCGTATATCGGCCAAAATATAAAAAAGATGTGATCAGTTAAATTTTGACTTAAAATATGAAATGTTTCCCTTTGACAATCAACACGCTACTGTATTGTTCAATATAAAATTAAGCGATATATTCCAACAATATTTTTTTTGTAAAAACTTTTAATAAATAAAATTACATATGCTGAAAACTTCTTTTTTTTCCTAAAAAAAATCGGTAAAATAACTTTTATAAAAATCTTCACAAGTAAGAATCATTCTCTTCCAGACCTCATTTCTATTTTTATTTATAATTGAAGATTCTGCAAGTTTCCTAAAGTCGATATGCATGGACCGAAGAAATAAAAAAAAAGGGGGGGGGGGGGTAGGGCGCAAGTGTCGTACTTTAACACGAGCATAAAATGACACCATGTCTGAAAAGTCAAATACCGGTGATTATTTTCATTGACGTTTTAGATTTAAATATGAAATTTAAAATAAATAAGTTGTAAGCTAAGATAATAAATTCAGTTTGTAACATTCCACATGAAAGAATTATTTAAACAAAATAAACAGGATTTAATCTCCATCAATACTTGAATTCAAAATTAAAGATGGTTGCATGTTTATGGCGATATATACGACAACCATTGCTACATACACCGTGTAAATATTCATTTTCAAAACCACGTCTTTTCAGCACGTAATCGCAAGTGCTTTGTGGGGAAAAGGATAACGTCATCAAAAAGTAACAAATGTAATGCTACTATTACGTCACAGACGGCGTAATAGGCAAAGAGTTAAGGAGGGAGGAATGTAATGGTAAGGGCCGTGGATATCGGCCTGGATAGCTCAATAGGTAGAGCACCTGACTAGTGACACAGGGGTCCCGGGTTCGATTCCCGGTCCAGCCATGCATTTTCTCCTTTCCTGTTACAGAAATGCATTTTGATAACTGAGTCCTTGACTCATTCGGAATTTATTTTCTAAAAAGTTTATTTTTGGAAAGCAATTAAATTTCTTATTTAAAGTAAATATTTTTGAATTATCTTTCTTCTTTAAATTATTTAGATATTTTGAAGTATTTTTCAACTAAAACTTGAATTTAGGAGAACTGGGAAAATTATTTATTTAATTTATTTCTGGAAAATATTTATATTTTCCAATTTAATTTATTTTGGTGCTTTTTGACAAAGTATTCATATTTTTGAGATTATTTTTTCTAAGATATTTCATATCATATATTTTTCCTTTTTGGGAGTTTGTTGTTTCAATTCCATGTTCATTATTCCCATTTTCTCTCATTGTTGTTACTAGTAATTCATCTTGTTATCATTTTTGTTATCATCTTTCATCATCAGAATCATTCTTTTTATATAAATTATTGAAATTTAAACCTGATTTATGTTGTTTCTCTCTGTCATAAAACCATCCAGTGATTCGAATGACTGTGGTATGCAAGGGATTCATTGCTCCTGCACAAAGCTAATGAGTAATCTAGCACGGCCTTACATTTTATAGATTATTCAGTAGCCTGCGGGGGCGTGAAACACTCTTCCTTACTACAGGGAAATACAATCTTTAATAAATGAATATACTCATCGTAAACAACATGTTTCTCAGCATAAAAAAAAACCACTTGAGACATTTCCTTTCATCCCAAAAAATAATACAAATTAATCATTACAAAACACTGTTTCAGTTTTTCAGAGTCATACATAAAAGTGAGCATATCATGAATAATAGTCTGTATAGCATAGCCCAGTGGAAGGAAGCCATTTCAGGAGAGAAGTTGCGATTCATGGTAGGGTAAGTGTGTCGAGGGATCTCCAGCGAAAAGAATCGGATAAAGGATCCATTGCAGGACATAAAGCCATCATATTGAAGGTAGGAAAGGGCCCCCAAAGGAGAGTTTGACAAGTCATTATTGTGTCCCATCCTGAGATGATGCGAACATAACCTCAGTGGAAGAGTATTGCAGATCCTGAGACTACAAAAGCCCATATGGCTCGTTTGAGATTCAAGGTTCAAAGCAGATATTACGGAAGTGATCCAAAAACGACACCTAGAGGGTAACTTTCAAGTTCCGAGTGTCATAGAATGAAGGGAAAAGCCAGAGGACTACGAAAAAGTTCGGGAAAATTTTGATAAAAGTTGAAATTGATTCATTAGAATTTAAATTTTGCTGCAGATTTTCGAGATGAATTAGGTTCGTCTTCACTATTTTTTTAGAGGATTTATCACTGATACCATATAGCGTATTAAAAATCGCATATAGACATTAAAATACATGTAACCCCACCCCCAATCTACAATAATTCCGATATATCATGAAATTAATTATTTTATACAATTAGTCTATGAGCCAGGCCATGAATTTTTCGGTATCAGTATTATCTCGGGTGAATAGTTTTTATAGTTAATTTTTGAAGGACATACATCTCTACCTTCAGAAAATGTATGATAGCATTCTATTGATTGTGGCTTTAATGGTGTATCAACTGTTTATATACACCAACCCATTTTGTTCGTTCTCTCAGCTGTGTCTTTGAAAGAAGAAGGCTGGTTTTTTAATACGCAATTTCTATCCTATTTCGGATGATATTTTCTTGAAAATTCTTTTGAATGCAGACCATGTTATTACCCTGTTCAATTATTATTAAATATTGGCTCTGTAATGAGCCGTCTAAATTATATAGAAATATAATTCTACCCTTTATCATAAAACTGGAATACGCAATTTTTAAATTTTCATCAAAGGAAAGAAATTACTACTGTGACAATTTTCACATCAAAACATATTGCACGGTCATTTGATTTAAAGAATTTTTATCATGTATTAGTATTTCAAACTTTTATTTCAGTAACAAATATATATGACTTGATTTAATAGTAAATGTTTATCCCTATCCGAAAAATGAAAATTGAAGGAAAATTTCCTTGATCTACCCTGTGCGTATATTCTTTATATATTAAATTAACAAAGATATTGTGAATATGTCAGATCTCAAGTAGAGCCTTTACGTACCGTTTTATTTATTTAATTTCATGCTAAACCATGGTGATAATGGACACTTAATGCATGTTCATGTAAGTTAAACGTGTAATATACATTTTTTAACATCAAAATTAAGCAACATATGTGCACAATCATATATTTGTGGGCAGTGGGCAGTGTCTCACGACCTAAAATGGCCTGACGCCCCCTCCCTCCACTAGTCCAGGTAGAGAGAACCCGTTTACTCTTAAGGGAGATCCCTCAAGAAAGTACTCACTACACAAAGCGCTGACGGGTCTAAAACCCTGTTGTTTGAGGGTTGCCTACCTATAACGCATGTAAAGATTGTGCACCGGCGGACTCTGCGGAGGACACCGTCATGGTTCAACTGGGAAGATGGCGGACACAGTACCCACTGCGGAATGCTTGGAAGAAGGAAAGGTACATAAAGCAGGTCTTGGTTATCCGCTGTATCTGTGTCCATCTCCAGATGTCCTTACATCTGTCTTCAACTTCCCATTAGATCTAAATGGTTTGCGGCCAGAGAGTGGAGTCGGCGACGCACAACCCTTCTTCATTTTAATCAAACTTATCGAGCAAGTCATTGATCATCTTCCATCCCTTCTATCATCCACCCCAAAGCCCTTTTGCGACAGGCGAGCAACGAAGGTGACAGGTGCAAGCTCACTGGAAGTCGGTTGTCGCGGATCTTCACACAGGCGGTACAGGCCATCTAGTCGTTATTCACCGACCGGAGCAGCGTTAGAGTTTGACAGCCACCTGTGCGACTGTGCAGCCCTCTTTAAGAAGCACTGCTCACCTCCATGGCAAGAGGAGAGGATTAGAAAATGTATCCCAAATTTTGCCTGCTTCATTCTTCCCGAACCAGTTTACCGCGGCTGTCGAAATAACAAAGAACAAGAAGACAACAAGGATAAGGACTACCGATAAGCCATTGTCAGGAAAAGAGACAGACAGACGAACTCACCAAGGCTATATGAAGCACCTGGTTCTGAACAGATCCTCTTCTCACAGTCTCTAAACTTCACCTCTCAGCTTCCGGATCAAACTCAGGATACGTCCTCAGAAGACTAAGGTTTCAAAACGTCTCAACTTTGGTAAGCTCAAGTTGCCTTCCACCTCTCAGTACTTTGCTGACACCCTGGAAGAACGCCTGAACTCCACCCTGCTGGATGACCACGACGTGGAAGCAGCATGGAACACACTTTGTAATACAGTGTATAATACAGCCTTCGAGTGTCTTGGGCCATCCACCAAAAAAACCCCACAAAAACTACGAGATCACGTAGCTTCTAGAGGACAAACATCACGCTTACAAGGCTCATATAGATGATCCCACCTCCACAACCAAAAAGACGCTCTGAGGAACGCTCGAAGCATAGTACAGCAAAAGCGTCGGAATATGCAAGACTGATGACTGAATGCCAAAGCTTACGATATGCAATGCGACGCCGAATCTCATGACAGGCCCAGGAAGAACTTTTACTGTGGAGTTGGGGAAGTCTACATGACAACTTCTTCAGGTTCATACCCTTTCCTCAGTGATGACGGGTTAACACTCGTTACAGAGAAGGAAAAGATACTCGACAGGTGGGCGGAACAGTTCAATGGCGTTCTGAACCGCCCTTCTACCATAAACGACGAAGCCCGCAACCGACTGCACAGGTTCCCATCAACCAGTCATTGAGATCCAGAACGCAATTAGTCTGTATCTACTGGCAGCGCACCTGGGGGATACTCCATCCCAGCACAGATTTACAGAGAAGGGGCGTGGCTGTAGTAGAAAAACTCCATCATCTGCCTGTGCGAGGATCGGCCTGACAAGTCACCTCCTCACCAACCGTCCAGGTCAGCCCCCTCCTCCACGAAGATGAGACAGTGGTCTTTGTCGTCACTGACGAACGAATAACTAAGCTAGTATATGCGCATTGGTACTTATCTTTTTCTTTATACAATTTTTTAGGTACATGTATTTGTTGAATAAAATTGGTAAAAATATGTAATTTTTGTTAGAATAAAGCTTAGTAACTCAGTTAATGCTCTTTTAATATGTTCATAATATCTCGGAGTAATTCTGGAAGAACTTTCCATCACTGTTGGCAACTGTGTGACATATACTTTGCAGGTTGCAAATATACTTAGCTCAAAATACCTAATTTGAGCAAATAAAGGGCAATAACTGTGTCTCCAGCATTGAAGCCACAACAGATTTGATGCTATCATACATTTTCTCACTAGTTAGGGGTATACCTTACCAAATATCACTATAAAGTTTATTCAACCAAAATGGTACCGACCACCCCCACTGGCTCATGGACTAAATGATTTAAGCATTTATGAATCGCCTTAAAAATAAATGAAAATCGGGACTTTTCATTATGACATTCTCTCGTTTATTGTCCTAACTACAGCCTCGGAGTTTGTTTCTGGTCTTGACTGTGTAAATCTAGCTGCTTTGTTAAAGAACCTTAACATCTTTTTATTTATTTAACATGGCCATTTCTGGTTGTATTTAACTATTTAAACAAATGCATCAACAGAAATCAACCTTTAGGCAAACACAGTCACAAGAAAATAAAAGTAGAGTTTGCCTAAACATATCCACGTAGAAAAGGGGGGGGGTTACGTGTCATTTAATGTATTTATGCGATTTTTAAACCACTATATTGTATCATTACGAATCCTTTGAAAAGAATATTGAAGACGACCCTAATTCATCTCTAAAATCTGCAGCAAAATTTAAATTCTAATGATTTTCTAAAAAATTTCCCGAACTTTTTCGTAGTCCTCTGGCTTTTCCCTTCATTCTATGACACTCGGAACTCGAAAGTTACCCGCTGGGTGTCGTTTTTAGATCACTTCCGTAATTTCTGCTTTGACATTTCCATATTTTTCACGTTTGACGCTGAATACTCGGATAAATGGGGAATATCTGGGCAATTAAATGGCACGATTAACGACAAAAATCTCTACCGAAACAAGATATCATGACATATTTTGGTGACATGTAATAGGTACAGTACCCGCATCGTTATTCTTTACAATTCTATCGTGTTCTATCGTGCGTGTATCCTATCGTATCGTGCGTGTATCCTATCGTATCGTGCGTGTATCCTATCGTATCCTATCGTATCGTGTTTTCCGTTTATCAGGTTTTGCGTTTTCTATCGTGTTTTCCGTTTATCGTGTTTTGCGTTTATCGTGTAGATCGTTTATCAGGTTCTATCGTGTATCGTGTTTTGCGTTTATCGTGTATATTCGGAAACCCTCGCTTTTTATCTTTACTATACAAAGAAACAACTGAGCTATTCCGAGTTTCTTTTTCGTTTTGTCAATAAAAATAAGATTAATTCAACCAAAAAAGAGAAAATAAAGTTTTATCCCTTTCTTTTTCATCAATATAAGAAATATTAAAGCGTAGAAGGAAAAAAAAAATTAATAGCGTATTTCATGAATGAATGAATTAATTTATTGATAAATAATTAAATAAATAAATAAAATAATTATATCATGGTAAAGCAGAGAGGGATTGTCAAAATTTAAACAGTAACTCTATTTTTCAAAGTAGATCGATCACCTGGTCTAATTAAAAAAAAAATAATTTATCGAATTGTATGATTTATTTTGTCAAAATTAAATACTATTAATATGATTTTTTTTTTCAAATGAATAGGAGTTACCAGAGAAAGATTTTTGGTATCCTACGATGTTCGCGTACGCAAAACGCAAATAAATAAATAAGCAGGATATTGATATGTATCTTTTTTCATGCAATATTCTGTATTTCCTTGTTTATCGTCTGAAAATAACGTTAGTAATATGTTTACCCCTCTGATCTGCATGTATGCACAATTATTTAAAGTCTTGATGTTACAAATATACATGTAATAAAACATAAGACATTAATCTAGATGATTTTATCAACGATTTTGGCCGTATACGTTCAAATTTTAAATCTATTTTCTAAAGCAATTATAAAAGCCTTGAAAAAGGTGGCAACACACGACAGACCGTTTTACAGACTTTTTACTCATTGAAGGAGGATAAGCTAAGGTGTGTTAGCATTGAAAGGATTATAGAAAGAAATTAGCCAGTTGATGGGTAACCGGGGTATCAAAATACTTATTGCATTAAAATAAAAATAATATATACAGGGGAACACATGAAGTTTTTAAACAGCTTACCTTTTCGACGTGGAAATAAACTGAAAATATAATCCATCGGGATGCCAAAAATCAAAGTAAATCGAAGACCTTTCCTTACCAGAAAACTGACACGTATGTGTAGCTCTCTAATCAGCACACTGCGTTCCTGTGCGGTCAACCACCCCCTCCCCCTTCTCCCCTAACTGACACCTCGGCCCGTGTGTGTGTGATCACCGTCAACATACCTGTACTGATTTTACACCTGGGTTCAATTAGTAACCTCGAATACTACCTGGTTCTAATGAAACGCATCTACTTATTTTCGGGATTTTGTTCCTAACTTGTTTGAACAAATTTATCAAAGATTTAATTCAAAATATATTAAATAATTGTACAATTTATGGTTTAAAAAAATCATCTCATTGCTTGAATGTTAAATAAAAATTCAAATAAATCAATTTAATGAAATGATTGAAGTCCCTAAACTCACTCCGCTGATTTTTTTTCATTTCGTACGTTTCCATTATGTTTATGTAAATAAGTCTTTTAATAAACTTAAAAAAAAAATACTGCACTTATGGTACAGGCACTTTCGGATCATCGGGTTTTCTACGTAATACGGACAAAATTAATTCTAGGAAACAATTTCATTGATCGTAGAAACGGATGAAATAGTTCTAAAATTCTAAACTATGAAAATTAGCTCGCATTATTTTTTTACGCTATCTTACTATAAAAACAAAAGGAGTCGTCTGATCCGCCGTGACCATGCAAGACTAATAAATACACCGAATCAATTTGTAATATTTATCGTTTTTATTCCATACGTATATAACTTTATTTAAGAATTCAATATTATATTTGGCTATTTGGTTAGATCTTGTTTATCTAATTTTAAATTGGTTGCGGACTTTCAACATACAGCCCTTCGAATATGCCTAATATAAGATTACCGGGTCAGTCTAAAATGAATTTTAAGGTTTAATAATTCATTTGCCGAATTAAACCTATTTTTTGTTTTTATTAGAAACAGTACACACAGAGTTTAATAGCAATGATTTATAATTATTTAGTCGGAAAAGTCGCATTTCACTCTTTTAATATTTGTTAATTAATTTTTCTGTTGTGTAATGTAAAGAACAATGTATTTTACCATTCAATGTTCGTTAATAAATACGAGGTTTTAAGTATCTGATATATAAATGTTTACATGTACATAAGTCAGAGCTTAGCGTAAACGTACATGTGCAGTTGTAGCAGATTCAAATTCTCATGACATAGTTTACATGTATTAATGCAGAGCGCCATTATTTTAACAATTATTTAGATTTCTATTCAGGAAATTAATTCTTGAACTGTTTAGTTCTTGCTAGATCTATCATGTTGAATTTATTAATTTTGTTGAAGCTTGTTTCTTTAAACCTTTCTTCTACCGGTCTTCTACTTGTATTCTTTTTATATATAAGATATTAATATTTAATTGCGATTTTTGGATACATCGCAGATTGTAAGCTTTAGACATTAAATACAAATATTTAATTTATTGCGTAAATTTCTTCCGTGAAATAACTTGGTACCTGTAGATAAATTTATTAGATAGAAAATTAAAATTTAAATTTTTTCATAAATAATAAATCTGTTTATAGAGTTTCAAAATTCACACCCTTGAGAAGAAATAAAAAAAAAAATACAGTCTCCATTTCATGATAATCTATTTAATCACTGTCAATTTTTTTTTATATAAATAAACAACTTTTGTAAAATAACCACAGAGATCTCAGGTTCTTTTTATAATAATTAAATGTACTTTATAGTTTAGATTTGAAGCTCTGCAAGAATTTAAATTAAAATATAATTTAATTTAAATAATCCTTAATCTTTAAATTTCATTTAAAATAATCTTTTCGTCCTGTCAGAAAACGTTCCGCATTTTGAAACAATCCTATCAGGTTTTGCGTTTATCCTATCGTGAAGATCGTTTATCAGGTCTATCGTGTTTTGCGTTTATCGTGTTTTGCGTTTATCCTATCGTGCGTGTATCCTGTCCTATCGTGCGTGTATCCTATCGTATCGTGCGTGTATCCTATCGTATCGTGCGTGTATCCTATCGTATCGTGTATCCTGTAAAGATTAACGATGCGGGTACTGTATGTGATATTTTAGGCCCGATAATCAAGAGAGGTCAGAATTAATAAACCGAAGTGACTTACCTTCTCTATTTTATGTAATAAAGTTATAAATGAACTTTCCTTCTAATATATATAACACTCTTTCTTGCATTGTAAATTATTCAAATGACTCATCTGTCAGGTTGGGGGGAAACGTAAATTCCGCTATAATAGTGGTATTTCACTATTATAGTGAAATTACGCTATATTTCCAGTCGTGGATACCCTCAATTTTACCAGATACCATAAAAGGCGTTTGAACCGCACGTCATGGTGGGTATTACAATGAACAAAAACTGTCATGCTTGCATGTTTTGAATTTTAATAAATTTTCTACCGTTGCGTTTGAAAATGCGAGCACTCTTTTTATAACGGAAGTTGCATTTTTAACATAGCAACCGATGATTGCGGGGATATATAAGTTTGTTTGAATCTCACTTATTGCTCATTAATGTGCACAAATTAATGTTTGTTAAAATTGTCAACTTAAACTGGAAAGGGTTTATTGAATTAAACAAGAAAAAGATTATTTCTTTCTGCATGGTTAGGGGTATGGAGGCCCGTTAAGGTAAACGGAAAGACCCATTATAGCAAACATGAAGAAAGAGTGTATTGATAAACTCGATGTTTTTTCTCTTAACAAAATCATTTTATAATGAATAATCCAAAAATTACATATAAACGGGTGCGTATCATTACCGCTAAATTTTCAAAATTTTCATTACCGCTACATAGACATTACCGCTACAAAAAAACCTTACGTTACCGCTACATAAAAAAGCATACATTACCGCTACATTGCCTTTTTCTTTAGCCAGCCACCTATGCATGTACAGTACAACCTATACTTGTACATGCATAAGCCCCGTTCCTCCTGCTCACCACGGGGAGGTGAAAGTAGGACTTTGACCAGGATGTTGTTTTTTTTTTTTATTAAAATCAACAAATAATTCGTCGAGGTCTATTTTGCAGCTGCTTTATCAACTCTTTTCAACACATCTCCACAATTTTGAGTTTTTGAAAATCTTATTTTTTCTATAAAAAATCGATAAGTTTACCGGCATTCCCTCGATTTGTAACAAACTTCTCAATAGTTGCCATAATGTTCAGATGACGCTAAATAATTAAATTCCGACTGCAGAGTTATTTTTATATATGTACTCATTCTGATTAGATAGTGAGTGAATTCTGTTGATTAGAACTCATGTAAACCGAACTACAACTGGCTAAATCGATATGTAGCGGTAATGAGTTGTTTTTGGCTGATTCAGTATGTAGCGGTAATGAGTTGTTTTTTGCCGGAAAAATGTAGCGGTAATGATCGGTCGAAAATCTGACAAAATGTAGCGGTAATGAGTTGAAATGTTTGGCAATGTAGCGGTAATGTTGACCTCCCATATACTGTAAATCACTTTTTATTTGCGAGAACTTTATTTTCGCGTAATTACGCGAGACAGTGTGCTTGCAAAAATTTAATTCTCATGTATTATAGTATTCCCTAGATTATATTGAGCAATAAACACAATTCGTTAAAATTTTGTCTCGCTTATAAAGAGTCAATGACGATTTCGCGAAAATAAGTTGTCGTAAAAATTTAGTGATCTACAGTAAACGATCCCAGAAAATGTATCTTCTTTTCAATATCGGCTGATTAATTGTTCATTTCAGGAAAAAAAACTCAATTTATTTCGGTGTCGGTAATATTTAACAAGAGTGTTTGTAACCTTATTTCAACACATGTTCAAATAATTATAATTCAACAATCTTTTTAACTCCGCAAAAATTTATCTTATTTAACATTTTATGGTTATGCACTTAGGCAAAAATGATTTAACTTTAAAATCTGAAAAAAAATAGCTATAGTTTTTTTTTGTTATTAAAAAAAAATTTCATTTCTAATAATATTCATATAAAATGAAAGTATATAGCAATTAATCACACAAAAAGTATCAATTTTTCAGACTTTTAGATTTATGCCATTGTGTTATTGTTTAAACTACAAGGAATCTTCAAATAACAAGTCATCACTGCTCAGCAAAAGAAGTGTTTAAAATATCTTCGACTCAATTCCACAATTAAAAATTGATGTAAAACATCAAATTAGCCCCAAACAATTAAGCATTTGAAAAAGTACTTTCATAATTCTGAAAGCATATCCATGCAATGGAAGTGCAAGATATTCAAAGCTGAAATAGAATCTTGAAAAGCGTATATTTTCATTTACAATCAATTCTTTTATCATAGACTTCATAGGCGTCAGAACCGGTGGGTGCTTGGGGCGCCCAGCCCCCCCCCCCCCCACTTTCTTGCAAGGATAGACATTTTCTTTGTATTGAAAATTGGGTTTTATCTTTTTTGTTCGTTTAACCCCCCCCCCCTACCCCCACCCCCACACACACACACACTTTCAATTAGCCACCCTTTTAATTTGCTCCAGACTCCTATGGGCTTTATTACATCGATGAATATATATTTGATGAGCAAATGCATTAAAATATGTATATCCGTACTTATTTAAAAAAAATCATTTGTATTGGTTTGAGGACAGTCTGAAATAAAAATGACCGAACCACGTGCACACTGGATCTTGATAATGCAGGATAATTCCTATGTTTTCTTCAAAATAGGCTATGCTGCAAGGCACTCTGCAAAATGTGGAAACGAAATTATTCTTGTATCATTGGCAGCATTTTGCAGCTATAACATACCGGTATTCAAAACAATTTTTACGAGTTGAAGAGTTTTAATTTTTTATTAACCATGCACTTTATGCACCACGTCATTATGGTGCGAACGAGAAAATCAAAATTTCCTTTTATATATATGTAATACCTTTTGTAAACTCTTTTTACGAGTACATAGTGAAAAATTATTAAATAACTTGATGAGAAATGACCATGAAATTGAAACATTATAAAATAAATTTTTCCAATGATTTTCTACATGTTATCAATGAAGATTCATAATACCGAACTTTTACAAAAATAACTTCTCATTTCCCATGTTCACTATTTAACAACCATGTACAAAAAGATCGGCTGCAGCAGCGGTCAGCAATAACATCGAGTTTATCAATACACTCTTTCTTCATGTTTGCTATAATGGGTCTTTCCGTTTACCATAATGAGCCTCCATACCCGTAACCTTGCAGAAAGAAATAATCTTTTTCTTGTTTAATTCAATAAACCCTTTCCAGTTTAAGTTGACAATTGTAACAAACATTAATTTGTGCACATTAATGAGCAATAAGTGAGATTCAAACAAACTTATATATCCCCGCAATCATCGGTTGCTATGTTAAAAATGCAACTTCCGTTATAAAAAGAGTGCTCGCATTTTCAAACGCAACGGTAGAAAATTTATTAAAATTCAAAACATGCAAGCATGACGGTTTTTGTTCATTGTAATACCCACCATGACGTGCGGTTCAAACGCCTTTTATGGTATCGGGTAAAATTGAGGGTATCCACGACTGGAAATATAGCGTAATTTCACTATAATAGTGAAATACCACTATTATAGCGGTATTTACGTTTCCCCCCAACCTGTTTGTCATAAATATATTAAACGATTTATTGATAGATTCGACTTCGATTGATCAACTAGAACGGAGATGAGGAAGAATATTGCTATAAAGAGTATCTTATTTTAGTCACTTGATTGTAATGATTCGTATTTATTGCTATTATATTTTATTCAGGAAGTAAGATCGGCGCAGGAAGGAATCGCAGGATTATGCAAAGCGTACCGTATTTATGTTTTTCTACGGTAAAGTTATACACTTTAAAAATGTTGCTCAGATGAACCACACTTCGTTTTCTTCGTAGAACAATGCTATCTTACCATGGCCAAAATGTAAGAATAATAACTTCTGTTATAGAGGCAAGGAGTTGACTAGGAACCATGGCATGAGATATGATTTTAAATCACAGTACATGTACTTTCTTTCACACACTTACAGTGTATGTGATATATATAAATTACATTGGAATGCAAGTACATGTATTAATATATATTTATAATAGATTCTAGGAACGCTTTACAATTCTGTAAAAAAAAGAATCTGTGAAAGAGTTTTACCCTGGATTAAAATGGAAATACTTTAATTTTGATTATAAGAGGGGGAGGGGCGGACAAACAGACAAATGAGTTTCGTAAAAAGGCCAAAAAACGTCAGATTTTTCGGAAAACGCGCAACTCAGTGACCTCTCTCTCTCTCTCTCTCTCTCTCTCTCTCTCTCTCTCTCTCTTTTATGCCCCTGTAAACGAAGTTTCGGGGGCATATTGTTTTTGTTGTGTCCGTCTGTCTGTCTGTCTGTCTGTCGGTTTAAGTTATGTTAGATTAGATTTCGTTTTAAAACTATAACTATGTTATAAACTATTCGGAATGTTTGAAAACAAATAATGAACGGTCAGAAAGTGGCGAATAGTGGTTCATTGTAAATGTTCACGACAATTGTTTTATAACCTGAGGTGTTTTCAGTTTACCTCTTGTAACTCTTTTGTTTTGATAAATGTTCACTTACCGTTATTATCGCAGACAAGAAAAGATAATCGACTACCTATTCACTTGAAATTGAAACTCTTAAAAGTTCGATATATTTTGAATCCCTGTTATTTTTAATGCCATGTATGTCAGCATCAAAAAAGCAGAAGTTTAATGATATACTTGTAATCAAGGATACAAAACAAAAATCGGAAATTTCTTTAACCGAAGTCCTACTTATTTCAGACGTATCCCTAAAATCAAATTGGGCATTTACATGTATGCTGTGCTGTGAGTGAAATTGGGATCAGTGATCACCCCACCTCACCCCATACCCCCTCATAACGAAAACTTAATATTCTTAATTCAGCGTCAAATATAGATAATTATTTTCTTTAATGCATTATATGAATTGAAGAAACTTTAAACTTAAACATCGAAATTCAACCTTAAATAATTTTAAAATATGTACAAGTAAGTTAAGATATACTTAAGTCACCTCTACCGGCCGCCTAAGTTTTGCTAAGATTGCCAAATCTAAGTACGCTTCTAGTTACGGTCTTAAGTTTTAGATTGTACTCAAGTCCTACTTAAGCACGGTCTTAGACTTAAGTAGCCATTATGGTACGACCTCCAGGACATTAATACTTGACATATATATTGTTTGTGGAAAGACCTTTCATTTGATATCAACAACCTTGAACTTTTAAACTTGGATAGTTTTGTACTTATGAAAAAACTTTAACCTTGGCTATAACTTTTAAACAAAAAGTGCTAGGGCTAACATACTTTTCATATTATTATATAATCCTTGTGAAAAGACGCTTCATAGGATTCCAAGAACCTTGACCCTTTGACCTTGGAGTTCGACCTACTTTCAATTACAACCTTGACCATAATTTTTGAAGGTTTTGGACTAGGGCTTTCATACTTTATATATGTATTTCTTGTGATAAGAACTTCCATTTTATACCGAGAACCTTGACCCTTTGACCTTGACCTTTGATTTTTACCCACATTTAGACAAAACATCCAAACTTTTACTTTGACCCTAATTTTTAAACGGTAGCTACTAGGAATTTCATATTTAAAATATTAATTCTTATTGGTAAGACCTTTCATTTGAAATCAACATCAATTTTGACGTTGACCTTTGAGATTTTTGTTCTTACGAAAAACTTTAACCTTGGTCATAACTTGTGAACGGTAATGGCTAGGGCTTTTATATTTCAAATGTGTAGTCCATGTGACAAGACCTTTCATTGGATATCAAGAACCTTTGACCTTGGTGTTTTACCTTCTTTTTACAAACTTTAACCTAGCTTGGTCATAACGTTTGAACGTTTATACTTCCCATATGTAATCTGTGAGACAAGGCTTTTCTTTAGAATCCAACAACCTTTACCCTTTGACCTCGACCTTGACCCAAAGTCTGTCCTACTTTAAAAATGTTAACCATGGTCATAACCCTTGAAGAGGTGACGCTGAGTTTTATATTTCACATCTGTATTTCTTGTGAAAAAAGGCCTTCCTTTAGGTACCAACATATTTGATCTGCATTTGAGAAAGCTTAACCTTCGCTATGTTGCCATCGTTGTTTCACAAACAAATCTTGTTTTAATTGAAGGAAAAGGCAATTTTTATGGAAAATAACTGTCTTGGCTTTTCTTTCTCATCCTTAAAATTACCTATCTATCGTCTTAGTACTGTCCTCTACAAAAATTTGGATTTTTTCAATTAAAATTTGTTGTCTAATACAAATTTTAATTAAAAAGTTTAATGTTTTGTTTAGGACAGTTATCACAGTACGCAATAAAAAAATATCACTCATATTTATTGGGAACGTACTCAGAACTCCCCCAGTTTTACTTTTGAATTAATCAATTAAATATCACTCTTGATCAGGGTGTTGATGTTTATGAACATAAGCGTCGGCATAGGGGGAGGGGGGTAGCTCTTTTTTTCAAAGATAGACATTTTCTATGCATTGAAAATTACTGTTTACATTTTTTGTTGGTTTAGCCCCCTTTAAACTAGCCCCTCTATACTTTCAATTTGCTTCCGGCGCCTACGATGAACATTTTACTCCTTATCCTCTACGTATTCGTGGATACAATTTTACATAGACATACATGCCATTTTGGTGTATTTTCATTTGTGTAAGGTAGAACCTATGTCGGAAAGTAGTTGCTTGTCAATCAGTTTAAAGCTCACGATATCGTGTTTCCTTAAGTGTTTTTAAATGTAGTGCAGCCTGTGAAACTTTAAACATGGTAATTACATACTGCGACTACACATTTTCAGTTATTTTTAGGGTTAAGTGGAAAGAATGGTAATTTTTAGTCAATAGGTTTTGTTAAATACCATTGCAAACAGAAATTGTCAATTAAATGTTGATACAAATTACATTTTGAATAGTTTGATATATTTTCTAATATAGCTTGCCTAGAATCATCTAACAGTCGTTGTTTTATAATGAGATGAGATCTATCATTTAAATTATCTTCTGTCCAAAGTTGACCTAGACCTAATAGGGACAATTCTTTTTTAATTTGTAAAATCTATTTGTCATTATGTAATACCATGCTTTCATAACAGGACTTAAGAATACAATTTTCAGTTGTTTTCAGCTTGATCCAATATTTGAAAATTCTTAATTTCATTGTAACTGCTATTGGAAAACGCCCGAGCTCTGAATAAATCAAACTGTTTGAGGTTTTCTTCCCCACACCTAGAGTATTATTACAGAAATTTAAATGTATCTTTTCTACGTAAGAACATCTATGAAAACCCTATATCTCAGTTCCATAAAGTAATACGCTACATACATATGTATCAAAAATTGAACATAGAGTTTCTACATTAAATTCATGCCTCTTTAATTTCTTTAATTGAAATAGCAAACATAGCTTTTCTTCCTTGTTCAGCAGCATGCTTCTGCGTTTTTAAAAATTTCCCATTAAAGTTAAATAAAATACCTATAGATATTTAAAATCATTTACAATTTCTAATTCAGCATTATTAGAACCAGAATTCATTATTGCGTAATTTACAACCATTTCCAAAGACAACAATCTTTGTTTCTGTTACATTAACAGAAAGGCTCCATTCTTCAGTATAATTGTATAGTGTGTTTAACATTTTTTGTAAGCCATCTGGAGATTCAGCAAAAATAACCATTTCTTCTGCATACATAAGTATGAATGAATTTAACATCTGTAAATCAATATATGGACAGTTATGTGATATAAAACCAACCTCGAAATCATTTACATATAATGAAAATAATATTGGTGATTATGTTTCCCCTTGCATTAAACCTATATCATTGTGGAAGTAATCACTGAGGATACTATTGTATTTAACACAACTTTTAACATTATTGTATAGGGATTTGATTATCTTTAACATTTTACCTTGGATGCCTAAATGAAATAATTTTTGCCATCATTTTATCCTATCAACAGAATCGAATGCTTTTTGAAAGTCAACAAAACAGCAATATATTCTTTTCTTTGTAGAAAGGTACTTATTTATAAGCGATTGCAGAACAAAAATAGCATCAGTTGTTGACATTCCTTTACAAAACCCAAATTGTGCATCCGTCAATATATCATAAGAGTGCTCCCATTCCAGTATCCTAGTATCCTATTTTTTAGAACACTTGTAATTAATTTAATTACCAAAACAGCTTACAATAGATATACCACGATAATTGTTACATCATTCTTATCTCCTTTTTTAAACAATGGAGTAATAAAACATTTTGACCATGATTCAGGGTAAAAACCAGAGTTAAAAATATCATTAAAGAGTTTATGTAGCAGAGGGAGCAATTCGTCGCGGCATTTCATAAACAGTTCGTTAACAATACAATCTTCTCCACTTTTTAATTGCTGTGCATATTTTTTCGTAACTAATCTCTGTATCCAACTCGTCGTATACAGCATCCGAATACAGGGTTTTTTCTAGGTCTTAAAAACAAGAACCCGGGCCTTTCCAATTGGGAAAAATAGCGACATTTGGTTGATATTGGGAAAAGTATCATATTTAATATTTTTTCTATATAAATTCAAATAAGAGGGTTTTTGTTTTATTTGCAAAGTATTTCTTTGACTTATTTTGCATTCAGTCAACCAGTTTTGGGAGAATGCCTTTTATATTTTTATTTAGAACAATACTTTTGATAAAAATGTTACTGCGTTTGAACATTTTTTAATCGATTTGTTTGTTTCGATTCTCTTTTGGGAATTTTCTACAATGAAATTGGGAAAAATACATACTTTTTACCATTGGGAATGGGGCCTTATACAGGCCCCCTACGACCCCTAAAAAAACCCTGGAATAGAATTCTTTTTTCAAGTTGTCGCCCGCGTTGGAACCGAGATTTTTAAAATGAGTGAAGAAATCTTCTAAAGAATTTGGGCGCTTTAGATGGAAAATTTGCAGGAATCACAGACAGGAAACATTATATGGTTGAAATGTCTATGAGACCTTCGACTTCTGAAAACGTACAGACTAAAACAAAAGTTGTTCAGTGTTTCTTATAAATAATAATATTTACAATGACCCTCGAGTACAATTTAAGGTTATCCGATCCTCAGGTTCTGAAAATCAGGCATTGAGTAATTGAAAATGCTTACAAAGATGTCTCTAAATTCTCAAATTAAAATGTATTTACCCACATTTGTTTCTTGAAAATTCATCTTTAAATTCAATCATATTATATAGGGAAAATTAGTAAATCTCTAATAATTTTTCAGGAAATGCGATATGAACTACCTACTGCATATTTTTTAATTGATAATTGATCAAGAAATGCATTTTAGGAATAAAAAACATACGTATCCAGGCTTTAAAGAAAATTGCTTGAATTTTACAATTATTTAGACTTTACTCTCTCCTTCTTACTTCCATTGGTTCATAATGAATAGTGTATGAAGTGTTTCCTTTCAAAGAAAACACTGTAAATCACTTCTAATTTGAAATCATGCATATAAACATTAGTAACTATGGCTAATTTAAAAAAATGATTTTTTAAAAATATGCAAGTTTTACTTCATTTTATGAGGTGCAAATGTCAACTTTTTAAGTAACGTTTGTTAAAACTTTAAAGAGCATTGAATCATACGTAGACGCATAAAATGAAAATTGTTGCATGAAAAAATTTCAATTTCAAGCCTTATTTTAATATTTTTTGAATTAAATTATAAATTTAAGAGTTATCCTTCCTGGCTGAGGATCGTATATCCTTAAACTGTTTGATAATGGTACATTTAATCATTATTTTCTTTATCAAAAGGGACACTAAAGGACAAATTTAATATAAGTAATTAAATACTAGAAACTGTCTTAAAGTAATTTAATACTCGGTCATGTAAATATCGATGTAAAAGAACGCATTCTTGAGGTATTGCAATATATTTAATATTTTAATTTATGATAATGATTCACACAAATATGAAGAAAGTTAATCAATCTTTACTACTCAGATTCCTCATCAGAATCAATTTCTAGAACAAGATCCGCTGCATCACAGAGTGAGGGTGTGTAAACATCTGGTGTTGCCTTTTAGTTATTATGTCTAGCAAATGCAACATACCAGATAACTGAGGAAATGTGGGCACAACATCCAACAGTTCCAGAGCCTCCCTTGCATTCACAGTACCAGCCTGTGACATGGTCCTGGGAATATTCTTCCCATATATTATAGAGCTTTTAGAAGTGTGTTTGGACTGTATCCGTGCATGTAATAGATCTGGTTCTACACAGGAAAGATCAATTTTGTAGTCCCCATCTCCTAGGTGCTCATCTGAGTATTTCCTAGCCTGTTTGAGTTGATACACTCCGAATGTCAACTTACGCAATTGTTCCTCAGTTAAGGACGGGAAATGCAGCAGGGCATTTTTAGCCTCGATGCTAATCCAGTTATTGGATTTTTCTCGGAACTTAAGTTTTGGGTTTTTACGAATTCGTTCCTGGACTGCATTTGGCATTCCAGCGGATTTCATTTGTCGAGCAATATCATCATCCTCTGGATTATTTGTTTTTAAAGGAGACCTGTATTTGTTGATAATTGCACATATAATGCGAATGTAATCTTTAATGTGGGGTATTTGGTTGTTGCAAACTACATTGTCTAAAAATCTCCATTTTTTAATACGGCCGTTTGCAGCCACAACAACCCAACGCACGTTGGTGACGAAACGGGACATATTTGCTTCACTGGTGCTATGCTGTTTCAGAGATTTTTCAATAGATGCAGGCATATGCGTCTTGAAACCTAACTCATTTAAAAAGGAAATTGCATCTCTGAAGCCGCGATCCACTATTAGAACATCATCGTCTCTAAGGAAATTTATTATACTATTGGAATTTGATGTTGCTATGTGTTTAATGATTGATGCATCATTGTTTTTACCGTTTGAAAGATATGGGACCATAACGTCAACTATGTAACCGTCGGTGGAGGTTATGACAAACGGTTTCACTAAGGGTCTGTTTTTGTGCAAAGAATATGTGAGTCTTTGAAACCGATATGCTGAACTTTTTTGTATGAACACATAAGTCCCATCCATAACAAGGATAACTGTTTCGGATAGTGGGTCACTAAATAATTGTTTCGCGATGTCGGTGGTGTGATTATCCACTATAGATTGGCTTGATATATGTTTAAAGCCTAAGTTAGAAGGAACAAAGTCTGTTACGAGTGCTCTTTGAGTTTGCTAAATTATTCGAGCTACTTTTCGACGACTGCTAAACCCACAGAGTGTTGCAATTACGGCATTGGAAAGGCCACATTTCATTTTAAATAGGAAAATGCCGATTGTGTTTCTAATTGATCTTTCCCTAGAATTACGCATAGAAGTGTCATGAAGATAAAGATCATTGAATTGATCTCTTGATATCCCTAACAGTGATCTGTAATCTTCATCTGACAGTGTATGGTCATCAAAAGACAATCGACGACTCTGAGAAGAAGATGCAACTTTCCTAAGATCATCGAACAATTTCACAATTTCACCAGAATTCAAAACAGTAGATTTTTTTCTAAACATGGATGTGTGGATACATGTTGAGGATTTTATGTGATTGCTTGTTAAATGCAGAGGACAGCATCTAGCGCCAAGTGGAACAAGAATACCAAAGTTAATAAATATGTCCATTCTTGCCTCTCTCGGCATACATTTTAGTACACCTTTCTTCTTACAAATAATACAGCTTTTATTGCAATTCCCCCCAGAAACTAAGGGCAAGTCAATACTGGTAACTGTGCTGCTCTTTTTTGGGCGCTCCTGTACATGTAAAGGTGCTCGTGATAAATTCAGATAATTCTGCTTCAGCGATGTCCTGCAGGTGTTGCATATTGTACTTACATCTGAGTAACAATACCTCTTGCATGAAGAACTTTGGCAACGTTAACACTGACTTTCCGTTTTCTTTTGCTTTTTAGTTGTCTTTTACAAACGGAACACCCGTACTTCTCGGGTGACACCATGTTTATGTTCACGTGTCAACGCGTTATATAATGTAAATAGTCCAATTTTTTTCTTTAAAAAAACAACAAAAACATATGAAATCCATTTAGAATTTTTATATGTCTTAATCAAATGTATTTAATATTAAAACATAGAAAAATGAATTTTAATCTGCTCGTATTCGAACCAAAAACTTTTCATATATAGGTTACAAGTCCAGAGGCAAACCAATGTAGCTATCCGAGACACAGTATATCTCCATCTGTAATCATCATTTAAAGCGACAGTCATATACGCTTGAAGTCTATTTTCAAGTTAAAAAATATTTTGAAAAAGTGTATTTTTTGTTATCTCTGGGTCGTCTCTCCATTTTTTCAAAATATGTAGTAAATTATACGACGAAAAATACATTCATAACGCATTTCAAATTTGTGGAGAGAAGACCCAGAAACAACAACAATATTAAAAAATGGCTCGAAAAAGGCCGATTTTTGGACCAAATCAGCCGTATGACCATATTAATATGCTTATTCTTATAAAACCAAGTAAATATAAGGATATATTTGCCCGTTTAACATTTACTTAGAACATAATCAATGTCTAGATTTGGAAAAAAAATATTATTTAAAAATATTTTTTCTCTCTCCCTATATTATCTGATTCCTGCCGAATCGCTATCTTAAGCGCCCACTTTCTTTAAATTACAATCAACATGGTTTGTCTTTTTTGTTTTAAAAAGTTTAAAGAATTGTTTTGGGTTCTGTTTCTTCAAAAAAGTTAGTATATCGCCCTCTTGGCGTTTGTACTGTCGTTTAAGTTTATTTTCAATTTTTTTTGTAAGTTTGTTTGCATGAAACACATTTAGTTTTTGTTTGTACTCATTATAAAGATGTTTACACTTATCGTTAAACCATGGTTTATCCTCATTATCTTTAGATATTTTTTTTTGTATGAATGCCTTGCTGTGGGTTAGATTCACGAACATCACAGAAAGGGAGTACGCAAGTATTTAATAATTCACAGAAGCTATCAACACAAGAATTAACATTCTCAATAGAAGTAAACTCTACATCTACAATACTTTGAAGCTATTGTATTTTATTGTTCTAACAATCTTTAACAAGGCAAGAATTTTCGTCCTTCCACCTAACTGACCTCGCATTCACTCTACCGTGACAATTGTTTACAACGTGCTCTTTATTCTGAATGGTCGAATATCTCAATAAAACACTAAAGGAAACAGGTGAAAGGTATGAAAAAACTGTAAAATTACCTGATTTGAACTTACTTATACTGGGTAATTGAGTACTTTCAACCAATACATAATCTATCAAACTAAAACCTCTTTTGCTATAAAAAGTCAAATTATCTACTTCATCACCATTTATTCAGACGTTAACTATTCGAAAGCCAGTAGATTTACATGTACAAAAATCTAAAAGTTGTCTTCCCAAACCATTTACACATTTATCAATATTATTACGCTTTATCGGAACATTATCTTCGACGTAATTATCTTTTAAAAAATCTAAATAAGCACCGTCTCGTAGAAGTTTATCGTGTTCAATATAGTCATCATGCTCCGCTGTTCTAGCATTAAAGTCTCCAAAAATATATACCTGACCTTCATTTTTAAATTCACTATACAATTCCTCTAGTAATTGAAAAAAATAACATCAACCTATTCATAAAAAGAACTATTTTAGGAATAAAAATATTGGGGTTTCACGTTCGACTTTTAAGCAAATTACACTATCCAACAAGTTTTTAACTAATTTTATCCTTGAACATAAAAAACTTCTATAAAAAATTACAATTCCTCGACCTTTTATTTTTCTGGGAACAATGAAATGTTCGTAACCTGCCAAATGAAATTCATCGTCTGGATTAATCCAGCATTCACAAAGACAGATAACGTCGTAACTAGTAATGATTGAAACAAATTCAAAATGAGACAGTTTTTCGGATAGAGATCTTGCTACCGGGTATATTCCAAGATAGTACTGAAAGGATTTTCCACTTAAGTATAGTAGCGTGGTCCCTTTTTTGCCCTTATTTTACATAATATACATGAGGAAACGGTATTATTTTTAGTTTCATTGTGTATATCAAAGTATTTCTAATTAACATTTTGTACAATCATTATTTATATCTTGGAATATCAAGAAATACAAGCCGATTTCCAACACCTACTGAACACACAAATCCCGGAACATTTTCTTTTGAACAGATTACGGTTCCTCCATTACATACAAATGGGCGGAGACATTTATATTAGGTATTATATATAAAGGAAGAAACCGATGAATTGTAGCGTGAGTTTAGAAATAATAAACAATATACGATGGGTAATATTAATCTTTAATACGTTTGAATTTTATTTTGCATCATTCGTATTCTTCTTAACTTGGGGTGGGTAGGAGTATTTCTTTTAGTTTCTGTGGTATATTTGTCGGGGATTTGAAAATCCCTCTAATCGCAATAATTTTTTTAAATCTATCATTGTTGAATAAAATGTCAAGATATTTTACCCACTACAATAATTTTCTTTTATATGATTGTTTGAAAAGCACAAGCGATTGCATAATAATTAACGGTAAATACACACAAACATACACTACCATTCTTCTGTAAAGGAGGAGGTTGAGAAAAAGAAAACAAGAAACATGAATTTGATAAAGCAAAAGAAAAAGATGGAGGAAATCCTTCTCCAAACTTGAAAACGATAAATGTAGAATTAGGAGTAAAAGAAATACTCATTTTTTATTTGAAAAATTAAACATTAACATTAATGTGTGTTTATTCATATTGTAGCAGCATAAAGGCTTATGAAAGTTTTTTGGGGGTGGGGTTGGGTTGAAGAACTCAAGATTTATCTCTAAAAATAATGGGTCACCCCTCCCCTAGATACTCCCTGCCTGACATGTATATATATTTCTTAACTTCGCTGTAAATTCTGCAATGAATATTCCGATTTACGGAAGTTTTTCCGAGTTAATATAAACTTTTATATGCATGCACCTAGCATCCAAAAACGTGACAAAAGTATAAAGTTGCTTTGAATATTGAAGTGGTCAGTATGCAAGTGCATTTGTTTAGACAGTGATTAAATGTGAGAAATTATTACGTCTTGGGTATTTTCTGCTTATAATATTTTGTTTCTTTTTCGCAAGAAATTGATTAAATGTGTATTTATATACATCTACGCGTGTGCTTTAATTTTTGCAATGAACAGGAATATTGCGATTACGTGCATGAGAATTAAAAAATGTCCCGGAAAATCGTCAAAGTTTAACATAAGTGATATTCATCGAAGTCTTTAGAGAGCCTTTTTTTTATTTTAAAAAATGAAAGCTGGTGTCTGCACTTTTCAAATACGAGCTACATATGTGTCGCTTCCTATAGAAAACACGATTTCCAAAGGTATTCACCTATGGCGGAATGAAATCACGTGACATATTATCTATTCTTAGCAGGTCAACAAGAGGTTAATCCTATGTAAATGTACTCACCGAACAGATTCAAAATCATGCTACTTTTAAGTAGAAGACATAGAGCGTAATGTTGTTCAACAAAGATATTTTCACACAATCTGTATAAATATAATATACACATTATATTTTGATGTCGACTTTGAACAAATCTGCGCTCGATGTTTACGAAAGCTCTGAAGTGGGTACCTGTCACAAATTTCTTTTGATATTCATGAAAATCAAAGGACCCCACCTTCAAAACACAGCTTTGCGTGTTCTTTTTTGCAATTATTTACAATATTTAAACGTTGGAGCATATACTACAGACATAAGAGAACAATGTAATTCACTTTTTAAGTTTTTGAATGAAAGTTTAAAATTTGACGAGTAACCGGGGACCACAGATAATGGCTTATTGAGACTTCTCCTTTCACTGCAGTCACTCTCAACGCGTCCCGCGTTGCCACTAGCAGTTGGGTCAGGTGGTTGCTCGTCAGTTCTGAATTCCATCTCCTTTGGGTGTTTCTCAGTCTCGTCTGGGATATAAGGCTTGCCGTCTACAATAAGTTTGTCTCTAACGAGTTTCACGCGCTTACCTGCAGCACGAAGACGGTGCATAACCGGAAGTAGATGTCTCCTTCGCTCGCTCATATCAGCTGGTAGTTGCCGTAGAGCTTGTTCTTCAGCATATATCCCCTGTCCTTTACTATGGTACGATCTTGGGCATCATTACGGTATTTTCCGAAGCGATGTACACTTCTGAATTCGATGTGGTGGCTGATATTCAACTCGATGCGGAGAAAATCTCTGAGCTTGGCTTCTGTATCTTCTTCACGTGTTTCAAAACCAGGTTATTTTTCATTGACTGCCACTGTAATTCGGACACTTTCTCCTGTAACCCCTCCCGTGAACGTCTTAGAAGGTCATCTACGCTTTTGTGAAGACTCTCGATCATTTTTCTTGCCTCATTAATTCACGTTCAGCTCCTGAATTTACAGAAGTTTTCTTCGTGCCAAATTCGTCGACTTAATGTGACAAAAAGTCTAAGGATTCCGTATTTAGATATAGGAGTCTAAGGATTCCGTATTTAAATATGAGTGATTTTATAGTGCCTTTCATTCATTAATATTTTGGATTTATTTTGTTTTAATTTCTTTGTATTATATTCTATTTTACTTTGGATTTAATAAACATTTTAAACCAGTTATTGAGTTTTATTACGAGGAAAATCCTCTGATTTTATACCAAAGGATTATTATATTGCCACTGGATTTTTTTGCAATAGAAGGAAATAACTTAGACCGCTCGGAAACGCTACACTATTAAAAAACGTGTGTAATTTTTTCATTTTATTCTGCTTTGGTGTTCTAAATTATTATTATTATATAGTCTAAGAGAAATCACAGACAACGAGGTATGTTACATTTTAACAATAATTATTATTATTATATAGTCTATTTATAGTCCCTATATAATCTATACAAACGCAAACAGTTCATGACACTACATATTCACCGGATTTTAGGCCGTATTCATCGGAGGGTCATTGCACGTGCAGCATTGTGACGTCATAATCAAAATATCAAACAACGTTGTAAACAATTGTTGCAACGACTGCAGGGAGCAACGTATCTGAGCAGAAAAACAATTTTCCAACCCTATTTCAGGATTATTTTTTTAACATTTGGACGTCTTACACATAGCGAAACTCGGAAAGGAAAACACGGAGGTTACAAACAGTAATCTGGAGATTTTTTTTAAATTTTCAACAATGGAAGATGGCAAATGAGAATGGTGTCGTCATGTAGCCTTCAATGTCTTATGTATTCAAATCCCGACTATATAATAATGTTTCTGAAAAACGTTCAAGACTGTTCATGTCGTCGTCTCACTGTATCAGTCCGTAACACACCACAGGCACCGGAAGTATGGATATAACCCCCCTTTTTTTAAATAAAAAAATGTAAGATTGTATAATACCTCCCCGTCAAACACATCTATATGTCGTAATATGCAAGCAGATTGTACTTTTTCTCATGTTTAAAGAAAGGCCCTATTCTGTATAATAAAAATACACAAGGTAAGAAACAAAAGTTGTAAACAAACGGGGGGTTCCCTACTTCGAGACTGATTTTCGGGGTACAAACGGCAATACCTACGGAATTTCAGCCAACATCTCATCAGGCTAATGTAGATTTACTTGTGCCTTTCACCAAAACCCATTTTCATACATCTAATAAGTCGTAATCATCCGTTCTTTTAGCAGACCGAGTGTTCCTTCTTCCATTGTCAGCGTTAAAGGAGGTTTTGACGTAGATTTTGTGTCGCGTTATCTGATTGGTTCTTGTCGATCTTCAGTCGTCCTCGGGATTTTTCCTCTGCGTATCATTTAGATATGAAAAAGCACGATAGCAATAGAAAGAAAAAAGTCCGGGAAAAAAACTTTGACCGTAAAAATGAATGCCGAACAGCGAAACGCGTTTGATCTTATTTCAAATGGCCATAGTGCTATTATTAGTGGCCAAGGCGGCACAGGCAAGACATATTTAGTTAATGAAATATTTAATACACTAGAATCCAGTGGGAAAAAAGTTTTTATAACTTGCAGCACCGGCATTGCGTGTACGCTGTATACAAATGCACAGACCCTACACTCGTGGTCGGGAATATTAGATGGACGCTATAGTCATCAAAAAACACTTCAATTAATATTACATGACGAAAAATTCCTGAAAACTCTTAACAATATTAAAGAATGTGACTGTTTGATTATTGACGAATTATCAATGATTAGCAAAAATATTTTTGAGAAAGTTGAATACATTTGTAGAAATGTGCGCAATAATGATTGTGTTTTTGGAGGTATTCAAATGGTGGGTTCTGGTGACTTTTTTCAGCTATCGCCTGTTCCCAATCTGTTATATGGTGATTCTGGGAAAAGTTGTTTAGAGAGTGAACTTTTCATTAAAACATTTCCCCATAAAGTTGTGTTGACTGAGGTCATTCGCCAAAATGAACAAGACTTAATAAAAGCTGTTAATGAACTTGAAAGGGGGAATTTAACAAAGTAATCGGAAATATTACTTGAGAATTTAAAGAGACCTTTACCTTCAACCCAAAATCCGGTTTATCTATATGCTCGAAACTTTTATGCTGACCTGCACAATTTTGAAGTTTTAGCAAAAATGAATGGAGAATTTACCATATATAACTCCAGGGATAATGGTGACAAACACTATTTAAATAAAATGATTGTTCAAGAAAGACTAGCATTGAAAGAAAATTGCCAAGTCATTCTTTTAAAGAACATTGGTGACAACCTTGTGAATGGAATGATTGGAAAAGTTTTAAAATTAAACAAAGACACCATTATTGTACAAATGAATGAAAAAGTGTGCACAATTCACCAATATAATTTTACAGTATATGATCCCATTACAAATCAGTTGCTTGCAGAAAGGTTGCAATTTCCACTGAAACCCTGTTATGCTATGACTATTCACAAATCACAGGGCATGACCTTGCATTCGGTCGTTGTTAACTGTTCAAAAGCCAGCATTCCAGGTCAAATAGGGGTTGCAGTCGGTAGAGTAAAATCAAAGGAGGGACTACAGGTGATCAACTTTCATCCATCACTTGTTAGAAAACATTCAAAACAGATCTATGACTTTTATGATTCAGTTTCATCATCTGCTAAGGAAGATAAATCATGTTGTCAAGAAGTAGTTTTAAATGATGATGTTGTGAATGATTTCAGTGAAGATTTGGATGAGGATCCATCTGAAACTGATGATGAAAACCAGTTACTCCAAAATTTCAACATATCAGAGTCTGATATAGAAGATTTATTACATGAAGATGAAAATTTTCCAGAAGAAATGCCATTTAATGTGGATGACATCCTTCAAACCTCCTTTCTATCATTTGTGGGGACTCCAGCTGAGGATGCTATTTCAAAATTAATGGACAAAATAAACACGGATAGAAAAGAAATCTGCTTGTGGATGCTACAGATTTTCTCCTTTCTTGATGGACTTTGTTCTAAGTATCTCCTCACCACCCCTTCAACAAAGAATTTGACAGATTTCTGTGCTGGAGTAAACCAAAATCTGCAAAATGAACAATATCTTGAAGGTTGTAAACAATTATTACAGACATACACTATACAGTTAGAGGACAGTCATTTCTCTTTCTTAACTGCATGTGTCTTTGAATTTCAACGACTTCTTATTTCAAAGCAAAAGGACATTGCCTTAAAAAGAAATGCTAGCACTTCCAAAACCCAGGACACACATGTGATTTCTGAAGCAGGTCAGGGTAAACTTAGATATATATGTGGATATTGTATTGCAAAAGCAAAATATAATTTAAAAAAGACTCTTTCTTCCTGCATGTACAATGTTAAAAGACAGGAGGAGTATTTTAGATTACGAAAAAAACTACAACTCATAGAAGTTATGGAGGCAGAGTATTTTCAGCTAGTTGAAACATCAAAATACCCAGAGACTCTAAATGAGACCTTGAGAAGACAAAATGTTTCTGGTGGCCTCACAAATGTGTCTGATGAGTGCTTTGATTTCTTTCTAACACTGGAAAAACGCTGTAAAAGTGAAATTACTACAGCAAATTTATCTTAGCATGGAGAAAACTTATTTCAGCACTTGTACACCTTAATCACAAGTGATCCTCAAATTACAGAATCTTGGCAAAAAATGTTCCTTGGACAACCTGATTCTTTCCATGAAGTTTTGAATGAACTTGAGGAAGACATCATAAAAAGATTCTTAAATCACACCTGCCCAGTTTACAAGGGATTTTAAACTGGAGGCCAAGAGGAAGAAATCTAGTGCACACAGAAAAAAAGTCATGGAGAAGACAGAGAAAGCCATTAGATCCACAAGCATAGTGTTGAAAGACATTTTAAATGACAAGTCTGATAATAAAGAAGCCTCACACATTGTTTTGAAGCTGAATTTGATAAAAAATCCTAATGCACTGGAGGATAGAAAATTTACCAAAGATAATTTGTGTACTCTTAGCTCAGCTTATGGACTTAATGTTGCAAAGAAAATGAGAAAGACTGATTTAGCATCACAGTTGTCCAAAAAAATTCTTTCAACACCTTGTATGCCTTTTCCTCATGCATTAGGGCCCAAACAGGACACTGAAATAGGATTTGAAGATACTGTTGACAGTTCTCCACCCATGTCGGACTCTTTTGATGATTCTCAACCAGGACCCTCCGGAATGCAGAACTTGCCATCTACAAATGTCAGTGTACCTACAACCAAGACATCCAAAGTTGTACAAGCTCGACCATCAAAACGGAAAAGGAAAGGCAAAGGTAAAGGTAAAGGTAAAAGTAAATCAAAAAAGGAGATCGATCGAGATTCATGCAGTATTTGCTCTACATTGGATTCTAACAAATATAAGTGGATTCAATGTGATTTATGTGATGGCTGGTATTGTGAAAATTGTGCAGAAATATCTGACTGGGAATATTATGAAGAGGATGATGTGGAAGAATTCCACTGCAAACTTTGTATGGCCTAAGTTAAATTACCATCAAGCATTAATGTGCTGAGATAAGAGTACTGTTTCCATAAAGTGATTCCTTGGTAATCCGTCATTAACTGAGAGTGCTTTTAAAGTTATAATCTGCATGTTTGACAATCTTGATGTTCATGCATTTAACCTTAATTTTATAATTGATGAGTTGTGAGTAACATTCACTCTCCATTCTTCTTTTTCAATATGCAGATTTTCTATTCTATCTGAAAACTGACGATGAAAACTAACTGTAACTTTTTATGATATTAACCACCAAAGTTTATAATCTTGCAAATTAAAAGTATAAGTAATTGAAAATACATTATTCTCTACATTTGCTTTAATTCTGATACATTATTCTCTACTTTTGCTTTAATTCTGATCAGTACTGATATTTTTATGTACAGTTTACTTTTTAAAATCTTACACAGTGAAACCTGTCTGATCTGATATGTACTGAGGGAAAACAAAGCCAAATTATACCAAATTGAACAATGTAAATAATGTGGAAAATACTAATATTGAAATGACATTATAAGCCCTATATCACAGAATTTCATGACATTAGACATTTTTACTGCTTAATTAACACAGAAGTCTTCTGAAAATTGTCACTTAATAGAAGCTCATATTAATATTATAATAAGGACATTGCAAGATTTTTCAGCTAAGCATCCATGTGACTTTAGTTTTAAATATATACAGGGTGTCCCAAAACATATGTTACACTTTCAAACCATTATAAAAGTTTAATGCCTCAAGTTACAATAATGAAATTTAAAATATATAATAAAATTATTATAAATTTTTTTGTGATTAACAATTTCCTTATTAATCATCAATATTTTTTTTTAGAAAAATATACGTCATTTTACAACAGGTTCTAAATGGCAAATTGTTTGAACACAATTCCTGAAG
This sequence comes from Saccostrea cuccullata, assembly GCF_032062105.1. Classification (NCBI taxonomy): domain Eukaryota; kingdom Metazoa; phylum Mollusca; class Bivalvia; order Ostreida; family Ostreidae; genus Saccostrea; species Saccostrea cuccullata. Next base: position 110,510 of record NW_026932235.1, on the reverse strand, counting down.
TTTTCATTTACCAACAAATATAGTCTTTTGTTAAATTTTAAATACATTAACATTAATAGAAGGACTTTCAAAACAAGATTATATTAATATTATAATAAGGCCATTGCAAGATTTTTCAAGGTTTAGCATCCATATGCACTTTAGTTTTAAATATATACATGTAATTATATATATTACAAACCAACAGAAAATATTAACACATAGGAAAAGAAAAAGTATTTCTTAAAAACATATAAATTTTGTAAATTTAACTCAATCAAATAAATTGATATCAGTAAGAATCCCTTTGATGATGTGGAATTAGACAGTGTATTTTGAATACTTTGAAGTAAGGGTAGAATTTTGATTAATATGCTGATGCTAAACAGAGGAAAATCATGGAAATTTCTCATTCAGAACCTGTGAACAAGGTTTCCCAGGAAAGATTGATCACAGAAAGGGAATGTTGGTAAGATCATGGCCCAAAAATAAGTAAAAAAAACATTTTTCCCATAACTGATGAAAAATAATAGTCATTAATTTAATGTATCACTCAGGGATTTAATAACATTTAATGTATGTGATTTCTTAATGAAATAGTGGATCACTTAAAATGCCATAAACAGTTACATAAAATTATAATTCCCACAACTAGATTCTAATTGGTTTCCTTGGATTCAAGGGTTTTTTCTTGTAGAACCTAACAGGGTCTGTGGAGTGAACAAGGCCTCCTGTGTTTGACTTCCTTGACACTGTGCTTTGACTGAGAACAATACTGTTCAGTGTCTTAGAAAATTGATAGTATGTTGGGTTTGTATTCAGTCCATTATGAACCCCTCTCTCTTGACAAAATATATTTTCAATTGGGTCAGAGTTTACAGATGCTGGAATAACAGAGTGTCCATTTCTCTCAATGCGAGAATTGCACAAGAATTCAAATCCCAATATAAGAGAGTGAATGTCATCACGAGTTTGTTGAGACATGAGGGATTTTTCCTTCTCACTAGGTGAAAGGTGACTTTGACCAGAAACTTCAATGTCCCAGTTGTTGAAAAAGTCAAGGACACTTCTAATGTCTTGAAGTCTTGTATCACTTGAATCTACTATTGGGCGCTTGTCTCGAAAGCATGATACAAGGATGCTTGTGTGTCTTAAAAGATTGATTGATGAATCTAGGAACTGTCCACTTGTGTGCCCAATGTGTTTCTTGAAGCATTCCATTAGATGCAGCATTTCTTTGTCCAGAACATCTTCGGCCAACTTATTGCGCATCTTTGATTCTGGTGTCAAATAGAAATGATCATGCGTGAGACGCTTATGAATGGGAAAAGGGTTGCTCTCTTGGTCCCATTTGAATGCCTGGATCCAATGATCCCAGAAGATGTTCCCCCCAAACAGCAGTTTCCTCTGATATTTATATTGCATATTAGACTCACCGCTTTTGCTTATATTATTCCTTATACGTTTAATTACATGGGAGTAATCCATGAGCAACACAATCTTGGGATGATATGGGGACCATATATTGTTGATAGCATATGAAGCATCTACTGCACAAGTTCTAGAAGGATAAAACATATTCACAAAGTCCCTGTTTACTTGTGCTCCATCTTGACTTGAAAAGCACACAGTGAAACCATAAATATTCAACATTTTCACTGCTTCCCAAAACAAGAAATGGAGTTCACCAGCAGTTACTTGTTTTGTGGGGAAATTTGCTATTGGAAATCGGAAGCCATTAAACCCAAGAAATAAGAACTGTAATACATGCGTTGCAAGAGTTTTTTGATCATCTTTTTGTAGAATAGTTCTAATGTCTTCTCCTTCTATACCAGTATCAACAAAACCCACTAAGCGATTTACTCCCTTTGACTTTTCAACTACCAAATCCTCTTGTATTGCCATTTCATCAAACAAAATCCCCCCTTCCCTGTTCTCTGGTGAAAGGCCTCTTTTGTTTGCTTCCATTTCCATCCACTCAAATACTTCTTTATTGAATCCTGGACCCTGGTTAACTGCATTTTGATAATACTGAAGGAGTCTGCCAGATGGCAGCACCAAAAACCCACTCTTCTTAATTTGATCATATGCTTTTTTGCTTCTGATCCAAATAGAAAGACACAATCTTATTATTTCTTTATTCCACCTTCGTTGCTTAGGATTACTTTTTAAGTTTTCCTTTTGAGAAATAATAAGGTCACGCAGTTCATTATTTGCCTGTGGTAGAATGTCTTTCAATATTTCCTCAAAATCTCTGTCGTCTTCTTCACCAAGTTCAAGAAAATTTTCAAAATGGACATTTTCTTTGTCATGGTCACTGTTCTTTAAATGATGATGGACTAATTTTCTACATTTGATGCACACAGGAGATGACTAGTACTGGGTAAGTTTTAGGATGCGGGAGCATTGTACAGACCTTGTTACATCATAGCTATTAGATTCACAATCTGTCCATCTCTCACTTACTACATACCCATTGTTTATCATGGCCATGTGATTGCTTTGAACAAGACCTGTGCACAAATTTAGATTCTTTACTATGTTGCATACAAAGTTCACAGATGCTTTTGTAAAGTCAAAGTCATTTTGAATTTGAAATTCATTCAGATTGCATATTACCCCAGCAATTTCTAAAGACCATACACTATTATGATGAAACAAAATTTTCTTTAATATATTTTGTCCATTAGAACATTCTCTGCAAAGCATACCAACATGGACTGCACTGGATTCTGTCTTTATTTTGAAAAAACCAACTGGCAGAGAATCAAATAAACTTTCATTGAACACAGATTCTTGTACATGGTATGCTGGATTCTGCTTTATATTTAACCCTACAAGTATTGCTCCAGTTTGTTTAGCAAATTTGCTCCACCCTCGCTTGATTTCAATTGATGGAAAGCATTTTTTAATACTAGTAGTAAATTCACGCTTTGAAGTTTTCCTGTCAGCTGGAGCAGCATCTAAAAACTGACTAAAGATATGTTCTCCATCAAGTTCTGAATTTTCCTCGGGATATAGTTTGGAAAGAATCCTAAGAAATAGAAATTAGGCTTATTTTAAGCTAATATTCATTCTGTGATACAACTGAATTTATTACATTCTAAAGTGTGTGATTGAGTGTGCACATGAAGTGTATGTTTATGCATGTACTTCATGAATATATGTTACATAAGTGTGCAGATTGTTAGATCCATGCAGATATTTTTCTAGGAAGGGGGGGGGGGTCACACAAGCATAAATTAAAACATATCTCAGATTTTTATTATATTTATTTTTTAGAAATCAAAATAAATACACATGATAATAATAAAGAAAATAATAAAAACTTCAAGCAAGAAAAAAAGCCATGTTGTTTGGGATGACTTCCTTCATGAAAAATAATGTGTGACTTGTCTTACCAAATTACAAGGGGAACTCCCCTTACAGGGAGGTAGGGTCACTAGGGTGGTGTCAATTTGGATCATTTATTTGTTTATCTTGTGGTATAAATTTACATGAAATAACTCAAAAAATCCTTGGGTTGCCCCCCCCCCCCAAAAAAAAACAACCAAAAAAAAAAAACACCCGCTGGATTGTTTAATGTGTTTGTATAAATTTTGAATAGTGTAAATGTTATGCAAAATGATTTAAATGTGTTGTCAGGCTTAATTTAAAAATAAATAAATAAAGGTTTCAAGACTTCATCTGAGCATTTAATTAACTTTTCATTTATTGTCATGATTGTTTATGAAAAAGCTTTTATTACAATAATCTCTTACCAAGAAATAAGCAGATTTGTCATTTTCTCTTTTTTCACATTTTGAAAATACGCGCCTACATCAATTAAAAAATTTTGTCTGTTTTCATTTACTGTGAAGAAAAATCCCGAGGACGACTGAAGATCGACAAGAACCAATCAGATAACGCGACACAAAATCTACGTCAAAACCTCCTTTAACGCTGACAATGGAAGAAGGAACACTCGGTCTGCTAAAAGAACGGCTGATTACGACTTATTAGATGTATGAAAATGGGTTTTGTTGAAAGGCACAAGTAAATCTACATTAGCCTGATGAGATGTTGACTGAAATTCCGTAGGTATTGCCGTTTGTACTCCGAAAATCAGTCTCGAAGTAGGGACCCCCCCGTTTGTTTACAACTTTTGTTTCTTACCTTGTGTATTTTTATTATACGGAATGAGGCCATTCTTTAAACGTGAGAAAAAGTACAATCTGCTTGCATATAATGACATATAGATGTGTTTGACGGGGAAATTTTATATTTTTGAGATATTATACACTCTTACATTTTTTTCATTAAAATAAAAAGGGGGGGGGGTATTATCCATACTTCAGGTGCCTGTGGCCCTGCCCTACTCCAGGGGTTATAATTTGAACAAACTTGAATCTACACTACCTGAGGATGCTTCCACATGAGTTTCATCTTCCTGACCCAGTGGTTCTGGAGAAGAAGATTTTTAAAAGATGCCATTAATTTTTCAATTATCATAATTATCTCCCCTTGGAAGAGGGCGTGGCCCTTCATTTGAACAAACTTGAATCCCCTTCACCTACGAATACTTTGTGGCAAGTGTAGTTGAAACTGGTCCATGCTGTGGTTCTTGAGAAGAAGATGAAAATGTGAAAAGTTTACGACAACAACGACTATAACAACGACAGACAACGGACAAATTTTGATCAGAAAAGCTCACTTGAGCCTTCGGCTCAGGTGAGCTAAAATACAATGTATATATAGACAACATTGCGTTAGTAACGAATGTCAACAGATAGTCACCAAAGTCAAAACGGATTATGATGCTCCTAAGAAAAATGGTTCTTTTACTTCTTAGAAAATTGTGTATAAAACTCAACATATATTAGGAAACAAAATAATATATTAGCAGATTCCTTAACTCGTAAACAGTTTCATCGCTTCAGACAACTAGCACCAAAGGCAGACAAGTGTCCAGAGAGGTTACTAGAGGAATTCAGAGAAAAAGTGGATAAATGAAAGCTTGCAACATCAGAAAATAGGAAGCAGACTTACAAAGGCTGACTTGTTTTGACAAATTTCGAGTTAATCTAAACCTTGAAAGGTTCTGGCCACCTACACTAGAGCAAATGATAGGCTACATGTCAGTGAAGAGTTTGGTTGAATTAACTTCAAGGAGATATATCAGGAATTGCATTTTATCTCAAGTTTATTGATTACACAGATGATGTAACCTAGAATTTTATGGTTAAAAAGTTATTTTGAAGGGTACAGGAGAAAGTCAAAGAAAAAAGATGATAGATTACCTATAACTGTATGTAAACATTTCAGAAAACATATTGAATGTATAATTGCATGCCTGTTGTTTGCATTCATGATATAAGCAAAACTGTTTGCAACTGCGTACAGTGTGGCCCTCTTTGGCTATTTTAGAGTGGGCGAAATCACTAAAGGGAAAAAACAAAATGCAGGTCATGCCGTTCAGTATGAAAACCTTGAAATGTTGATTTATGATAAAATATTGAAAAGTTAACTCAAGCATTCCAAAGGTGACCAAAGCGGAAAGGGGGCAACAGTTGTCATAGAAAATAGTCAAGGAATGATCAGTATAAAAATGATAAAGCCAGTGGTTATTATGGCAAGCTATCTGAGACTAAGACCTATCAAGCAGGGGAACTTAATTTTGTCGTTGGGGGGGGGGGGGGGTGTCAAGCACTGAAAAAAGTTTAGTTCAAAACATTTTAAACTTTTAAGCAAAGTTTTAAAGACAAAAAGATTGGATGAATTCTGTAAAACCGGCAGGTAGAAATCAAAATCTTATAAATTGTACATCAGAATCTAATGATTATGTTCGCTTTAGACTGAATAACCCTGACGTTCATTTACCCCAAACCGGAGTTTTATGCAACTACGGACGTATTTCAAAGGAGTCGTTAAGCTTTTAGATCTAATTTGTAAAATTTCAAATACAGTGAATCTTGTTCGTATCGTTGATCATTAATCAAGTACTTGCATGTATATATGTATACCATGTATATGCAAGACCCCCCCCCCCAAAAAAAATTACCTGTTTCTTTCACAATGTATTGGAATAGAGCGTTAATTCAATCTCTGATAAAAATTCAATTCGAGAAGTTAAAATTTCAATACTTACATGTGTATTTAATTTTTTATATATCCTCACTCTACACGTAATTGTTATATATTCCTTTCCTTCAAACCGGAACCCAAACATCTTTGCGTAAACCACACCCCCAAAGGAAGTATTGTATTTGTGGAATTCCTCTAACAGTTCTTCATGTTTAACACAGTCTTCTTTGCCACCATTTTGTCTATAATGCACAAATTCATTTATAACATGTTAAAGAAGATGGTGTTACTTATGATTTCAGAAATGAGGTTTATATATTTATCATTTTAATCCTCAGTAATACTTGCTCTGTTTCAGTATTTAACAAGATGTGTTTATGCGCCCGGCGGCAACAAATTTCGAGAAAAAAATTGACCTTGGTGTCATTTGAAAGAACTTGATTAGTAGAATATTCATACCAAATATGAAGTCTCTATTTTTCATGGTTCAAAAGTTATGGTGAAGGTCAAGTTTGGAGAAAAAAAATTATTTTTAGCATATGGGCCATAGTCAAGGTCACAAGGTCATTGACCTTGGTGTCATTTGAACGAACTTAATAAGTATGTTAACAAATATGAAGTCTCTATCTTTCATGGTTCAAAAGTTATGGCGAAGGTTAAAGTTTGCGGACAAACAAAGAAACAAACAGACAGACAGGACAAAAACAATATACGCCTCCGATCTACAGATCCGGGCGCATAAAAATTATATTATTCATCAACGATTTTTTAAGAATAGAGATTGAGTTGAAACCCAAGGTTTGCTTAAAATATGAATAATCACATCTTTACAACGTCAGGGATCCTGGGTTCACGCGGGGTCTTCCAAAGGCCACGAGTGGACCGACGATCAAACCATAGAGTTGTAACGATGAAAAATCCTAGAAGCTACAAGAGTTTTATGTTGCATGTTTATTCATCCTTTGCTTTCAGTGAATGGGAAATCTTTTTTTATCTACTGTAGATCACTTAATTTTCGCGACACCTTATTTTCGCGACATAGTCATTGACTCTTTATCAGCGAGACAAAATTGGTCATTCCTTTATATAATCTTAAGGAATTCTATTATACGCGAGAACGAATTTTTCGCGAGCATACCGTCTCGCGCAATTACGCGAAAATAAAGTTTTAGCGAAGAAAAGGTATTTGAGTAAATGATCTTCTCATCGATCAGTTAAAAAAAAATAAAATGTGACTAAAATCCTTGGTTAAATGCTAAAATATTCAAAATTCCTAGTCTATATATATTATTATAGGACACGGAATGAAATCAAAGGAATTCGAAACAAAAACAATGACCCCAGAGACGACCAACAAAAGCCTCAAACTCTGCCAAGTAAAACGGATATACTATGCATTCCTTCTTGATCCCTGCAGCTATGCAAGGTTTGTTTTTTCATACAAAGCTGAGTCAGCCACCGTGATATAGAATTTTTTTCTTGTTTTGTGATAATATATGGTTTGATTTATCCATCATGTTGTGTTCCTTAGAATTCATTATAATCTAACTTAAATTCGCTTAATTATCAATTTAACAGCTGAAAATTAATAAATTCAAAAGTGTAAAGGTAAATTGATACTTATGTTAAAAAGGCTTATTTATGTGTGTTTGAATTTTATGAATTTTTGCCGTCAGATCGGTTTCGTTAGATCATACTTTAAACAGTTGACATACTTTTACAATGCAACAAATCTGAATCACCGCGACGCGTAAGTCTGCAGAAAAACCTCAGACTGTAGAAACGTAAATTTTTCACATAAAACAACATTCCAGGTGTCAAAAGTAAGTTTGATATGTACTCTAACAAATACTAAAAGCTTGCTGGCTAAAATAAATATTTAGAACACTGGAAGATATCGGAATATTTTCGTGTTGTCACTAGTTTCGAATACCCCTAATAAACACTATAATAAGTATTCATTCTTCGTTCTTTTCTTCAGTGTTAATGTGACTTATTATGTTCCCCAAACGAAGTTGGGGAACATATTGTTTTTACTCTGTTTCTTATTATTATTATTATTATTTTTCTTCTTCCTGGGAAAATCTTTTCCGCGAATGATCTTGTAAACTACACGTCCGACTTAGGTGAAACCTTTTTAGGGTCAGTAGGCATGTTATGTAGATTTGCGGAACGAAGGTCATTTTGCGCGCACGTACTTGCAAGAGCGCGCACGTGCAATGCGTGAAATGACCAAAATAATAGATACAGCCGTAACTTTTCTATTTTTTGATTATATGCTTTGATACTCATAATATTAGCATATATTAGTAGTATAGACGTGTTGACATGGTCAAAATAGCAAGATCTCACGCGCATGCACGTGCGCTTCCCTCTGATTGGCTGAAACTAAAGTCTTAATATCTTTCTTGTTTTTCGTCATAATCCTTTGAAATTTTGAACTTAGTCACACAATATGAAGATCTACAGTATGATACATAATAATTTTCATGAAAGCACGTACATGCGCGTGTGCTGGCAAGAGCGCGCACGTGCAACATGTGAAATTACCAAGATAATGGATGAAGCCGTAACTTTTCTATTTCTTGGTGGAATTTTTTGAAACTCACAATGCATGAATATAGTAGTAGTATGGACAAGATGACATGGTCAAAATTGCAAGATCTTGCGCGCATGCACGTGCGCTTTGCTCTGATTGGCTGAAACTAAAGTCTCAAAATCTTTCTTGTTTTACGTCGTAATCCTTTGAAATTTTGAACTTAGTCACATATTATGAAGATCTACCGCATGATATGTAAGAATTATCATGAAAGCACATAAATCCACGTGTGCTGCAATCTGATTGGCTGAAACTTTACATGCCTATATCTTTCTTGTTTCTCAACAAAACAGGATGAAGTTTAGAATATGAATACAGCAAAACTCGGTTATAACGAAGTCGCTGGGCCCTTGGAAATTACTTCGCTATATCCGTAATTCGTTATAACCGTATAAAAAGTTCATTAAATTTATATAGCGGGGATCCAAAATGACTTCGCTATATCCGTGAATTCGTAATATCCGTGTTCGTACTAAACGAGTTTTACTGTATAGGTATTATGGATTCCTACATGATATTGCTATCAAAATTGAATGCAAGGGACGTGCTTGCATGCACATGCGCACACGCAATGCGTAAAATGAACAATATGTTTGAAAAACGGTAAAATTTATATTTTTATGACTTTTTATTGATTTCTGGAATATAAAGATATGTTATTGGTTTAGACAACATGTCATGATCACCTTGCATGTGCATGCACGTGCGTTTGCGAACAATGCGTTAAATGACAAAAAGTTGATATCATTGTAGCTTTTAAAATTCTTTTATGAAATCCTGCGATACTAAGCATATTGAAAAAAAGTTTTAAAGGAAATTTGCACAAAAAGGGAGTTGGGGAGTGTTTGGGGAACATCTGTAACGGTCCCCGTTACAATTAGAACTAGTTATACTTGAGCTTGAAAAAGAGGGGTAAGGGGTATATACATGTAGTGAGGGGAAGTTTGTCCATCCATCCGTCCGTTTGTCCGTCCGTCTAGCTGTACATCTGATCCGCTTTGACCCATTTCTTCTCTGCAACTCCTTCTTTTTACTATCACAGTGAAAAATTCACCGTTTCTAAAGAACAAATTTTATTTTCGGACTTTGCTTTTAATTTCATATTTTTGTTATATTTTGTATCTCACGATGAGTTTGACGAATCTTAAATTTTGTTTAATTTTGAGTGACACTTTTCAGACTTTTAATATGTTATTACAAAGAGACAGAGTGCCATGTCTCTAGAACTGTTAATCTCTTAAAACAACATTGAGTAACTATCTGTGTTTCATGTACAAACATTCGCCAATATTCCCTCACCCCGTTCGTTCTGCAAACAACGGGTGCAGTTCCAGACGAAATCTTAGTACCGTCCAAATCTACACGGTAACATTACACTGAATGAAAGTTAATGAGACTTTCGCAGAATTCGATGAGGCAAAACAGGGACACTGTCATTCTTTCTTAGATTGAAGGGTATATTACCCATCTCTTATCCACAATTTAATTCCTTCTATTCCACTGAATAAAATTTGATAACACTTTCGCAGATTCTTTATTGAAAATTCCATTGTGCACCTCTTATTTTACTGACCTGACACTTATTTCGGGTCTCCCAGAGCAAAACATGGACAGTTTATGATAATTATAGAGGAGGAGTGGGATATCATCAAATTGAGCTCAGTGCTCACATTACCTCTATCTAGTTTCTCTTTATCCTTTGGAAATACAAATAACTTACTTTTAAGCAATTATTTAATCTTTTCTTGGGCATGCCATAGGATAATGTGTGAGTCTGATATTCTTTTAATTTAGGGTCTAATTGAATGGGAACTGCTAGGGTATTCGGAACTCGTCGACTTATCCGTAACTGGTAAAATAAGTACCTATGTTAATTTGCTTAATTTTGGGGGGGGGGATGGCTGAACTTTCATGAAACAATATTTAATTCCACAGGTCTTTGAACTACCTCAGCTTGACAAAAAACTTGGATTTTGAAATAATGTCTCGTATATTTACAGCACCGCCGAATCTGTTTCTTATTCGGAACTGGCCAAATAACTGTATGATTTGGTTCGAGCTCGAGGTTGAACTAAACACAGATTCCGATCACTGATTTAAAGAGTCTGGGGAGTTGTGACTATTTTTAGACTATAATAATCTTCTTTAGAAGAAGAGTTCCATATGAAGATATAGAAAATGATCAAATTTTAAAACTAAAATTTCTAAATAATTTCTTTGCCAAATGATAGTTGACAGCTTAAGATATCATATATTTAAAAAAATTAAGTAAAATCTGATGGTTAATTTGTGGTTAATTTGTTGACCCCATAGCCTCCTTAATGGGTTATCACATTACCATGCATGTAAGATCTGTCTTTGGGTGGAAATGATTCTCTCCTCTCTTACATATTTTTGTTGATGTTTATTTGATTCCGATCAACATGTGCTTAATAACTAAGTCACAATAAAAGACCAACCCCTTTTCTTTGGTACATATTTCTGTTTGTTAATTGTCCCCGCTTTTGCGAAAGCGAGGGGACATTGAATCTCATTCGTCTCTCCGTCTGCCACAAAGTCTTTAACCTTCCCAATAACTTTTGATTTAGTGGAGCTATGACTGTCATATTTGACATGTGTATTTCTTGTGACAAGACGTTTCTTTAGGTACCTCCAAATTTTAACTTTTTGACACACTTACATGACGCACTTACATTATAGGAATTTTAAAAAAAATTATAAATTTAACTAGCATAAATATATTTTCCTGAAGAGCATGGGAATAATAATCAAATTTGAAAAGATTGCCCCCCCCCCCCCCCTCTCTCTCTCTCTCGAGAAGCACTTTACAAATCATGCAAATAGAATCCATACACATACGTAGAGGAGCTTATATCTCGCTTGTTTTAACAGCAAAGACTAAAACCTGACCCATGAAATCCTTCCTAACCAAATAAATAACCAATCCTCGGATACAATACAAAAGAAAATATTATCGAATACAAAATAGAAATTTTACAATAAAAATAATTGATTATGCATTGCAGTCAAAAATATAGAATGCGATTGAAAACCAGAAGTCTCTGTCGAGACTGAAGCTCTACTGGTTTGTACTTATAGCAAAGGAAGAGAAAAGTACTTAAGCAGTTGGAAATTGAAACTTTTCAACAGCAATAAATAGAATAATGATCCTTGATTAAGTCTCTATATGTTCTTAGTGCAGTCTACTTGCATGCCACATCTATATTATAATCAGACTAAAATTGTATTTGGAGTAGCATTTTGAAAGAATTTCACAGAAATTTCTATTTTTAGTAACCACGGCAACACCGTTCATCGAAATCAAAAACCGATATACAGAATTATGTATCTTATTGTAGATTACTTGTGTGCCAAGTTATACTGAAATCAGACTAAAACTGTAGAAGGAGTAGCATTTTGAAAGAATTTCACAGAAATTTCTATTTTTAGTAACCACGGCAACACTGTTCATCGAAATCAAAAACCGATATACAGAATTGTGTATCTTAGTGTAGTCTACTTGTGTGCCAAGTTATATTGAAATCAGACTAAAACTGTAGGAGGAGTAGCATTTTGAAAGAATTTCACAGAAATTTCTATTTTTAGTAACCACGGCAACACCATTCATCGAAATCAAAAACCGATACACAGAATTGTGTATCTTAGTGTAGTCTACTTGTGTGCCAAGTTATATTGAAATCAGACCAAAACTGTTGGAGGAGTAGCATTTTGAAAGAATTTCACAGAAATTTCTATTTTTAGTAACCACGGCAACACCGTTCATCAAAATCAAAAACCGATACAAAGAATTCTGTATCTTAGTGTAGTCTACTTGTGTGCCAAGTTATATTGAAATCAGACTAAAACTGTACAAGGAATAGCATTTTGAAAGAATTTCACAGAAATTTCTATTTTTAGTAACCACGGCAACACCATTCATCGAAATCAAAATCCGATACACAGAATTGTGTATCTTAGTGTAGTCTACTAGTGTGCCAAGTTATACTGAAATCAGACTAAAACTGTTGGAGGAGTAGCATTTTGAAAGAATTTCACAGAAATTTCTATTTTTAGTAACCACGGCAACACCGTTCATCAAAATCAAAAACCGATATACAGAATTATGTATCTTATGTAGTCTACTTGTGTGCCAAGTTATATTGAAATCAGACTAAAACTGTAGGAGGAGTAGCATTTTGAAAGAATTTCACAGAAATTTCTATTTTTAGTAACCACGGCAACACCGTTCATCGAAATCAAAAACCGATACACAGAATTATGTATCTTAGTGTAGTCTACTTGTGTGCCAAGTTATATTGAAATCAGACCAAAACTGTAGGAGGAGTAGCATTTTGAAAAATTGTTTACAGACAGACAGACGGACGGACGACGGACGCATTACTATCGCATAAGCTCTTCTGGTCTCTGACCAGTAGAGCTAAAAATTAATTATACGATTCAAAAGATTCTTTCCACAGTAAAATAGAAAATTATAGAATAAAAATGAAAAATTACTGAATACAAATAAATTCAAATAAAAAATATACAACACAAATGAAAAATTATACAATACAAATTAAAATTATACAATACAAATAAATATTATACAATACAAATGGGAATTTACAATTCAAGTGGAAAATTAAAGAATACAAACAAAAATTATACATACAAATTAAAAAGATCGAATAAAATGTTCTTTTTCAAAAATTCACTTTGACAGACATTTTTAAAGATTCACCCTTGTATCTAAAATAACCCTAACTTATAAAAGTATACTACAATCATATACTGTACCCCCGGTATTTATAACTTACTTATAATCATTAACATTCCACAACTCCACCTTTTGGGTACTGGTAGTTTCTAATAGTCCTTTTTCAATCCAAGGCTCATCAAAGGCATTACACTCCTCGGGAATTACGGTGTAATTTTCCTCTACAGAAAATAAAATAACTTAAATGTTCAGAACCCCTAAGCAAAAAAAATGAAGGACCCAATGGCCTTTACTGATGCCTGAGTTTAATACAACAATTAAAAGTTTTCATAGAAAAATAAAATAAAACGATAGGTGAAGCTGTGTTGGGCAATAGTAAGGGTCAACAAAATAAATAGTCTAGTATGCAGAAACAACTCAAAAATTACATTTTAATACTTTTTTCTACTTTTCTACTTTTTATTACAAACCAAAGAGCATAAAAGAAATTTTCCATGAATGCATTTTTACAAATGATAAAAATAGCCCACCCAAACACTGACCAAGGTGGCCACGAAATTAAGTTTACTATAACAGTAAACTAAATTTTTGTTAGGGTTGTTTTAGGTAGAATAAACTATGTTTTATAAAGCATTGCTGCAATTTATTTTTTTCAAATTAGTGAAAAACAAGAGGCTCGTGAACCTTATAGATCAATTGAGCATTATATAACAACTTTCAAACCATTTCATTTGGTCATATTTTAAACCAGAGCCATGACATTCTTAATTTTGAAAGATGCGCCTTTGAACATCATAACTTTACACTTACCATGCTTACTTTGTTTCTTAATTGATATCAATAGGCAGATAAGGGTACATTGTACAAAATAATGCATTTTAACTAATCAATGATATTCAACAAGAGACCCAAGGAGCTTTAACCGCTCTTATGTTAAATTGTACAACCAAACACTTCTACTTGAAACCTTTTACATGTAAGTTCCTGTGTATTTAGATAGAGCATTGCAATTCCAAAAGTAGGTTATTATGACTTACATTTTAGTCAAAGCACTCTAGAACATTGACAAAGTGTGCTAATTCAAAGTCCCTTATTATCCAATAAATATACTCAGATATTACAATGAGCTTATGAGTCCCTAAAAGTAGGTCACAGTGATTTACGTTAAGTAGCTACATCAACATACTCCATGACTCTAAAATACCTCAAGTGACAATGTTTGATGATTTGTGACTCTAAATAATTGAAATCTTTACAAATTTCCTTGAAATTCCAAAATAGGTCACTGTGACCCACTTTTAAATTGACAAATTAGTGGACCCAAGATGTATAAACTGACAAACGTTTGACGATTTAAAGCCAATAATACCAGCGAAATTTAAATAAGACTATGAAAGAAGATGGACGCATTTGGAGTGTGATCTGAAGGAATCATTTGTACGAAACATTTATGGTTTAAATGTTCATGATTTGGTTGGCTGAACATAGTTGGTCAGATTTTACAAACATGTCCATAGGTTTTTTTTTTTCATTTAGTTTGAAAGTGTGAGATTGTAACATTTATGTCCGTTTTTCCTAGGTGGTACTACCAGAGGTATAACATAGTAATGTTTAATAAAAAAAAAAACACATAAATTATATATATTTAATACGTATACCTGTACATTATAGAATAGAAGATTGTAATTGATTTCGCTCGAGAACCAAACTGAACCAAAATTTATCTAATACAAAATTTTTATACACCAGTACATAAAACGAAACTGACAAAATAAATGGTTGTTTGCATGAAAAAAAAAAAAAAATTAACGGCCCATGCAGGGCTCGAACCAAAAACTTATCGCTTCGAGTGCATTGAACAGGTAGCACAACATACTGAGCTATCACCGCTGCACATACAAAACTGACTTTAAAAGGACAAAGAAGCATTACATTCACACATCTGGATTTTTTGGGGGAAAGTTCATTTTTCATGGTCTCTGGGTCTTCTCTCCATTTTTTAAAAATGTGTATTCGTTTCTTTGAATTAAAATACACACAAATAACATATAAAAATCATGGAGAGAAGACCCAGAGATAGTAAATTCTTAGAAAAACGGGTTTAAAAATGTACTATTTTATACCAAATGTGTGATCTGGCCAATTTTCAAGTTATTTTTTAGCAAATCAAAGCTCAATTTCGGGAAAATATTTTTCTTTCCTGTTGCATAGGAACCCGATAAATAAAAAAAAAAATTTAAAATTTTATGTGACATATCGATAAAATTTTCACTTTTCAATTACGCCCAGATACCTGCCGAATGCCAATCAAAAGCGCCTTTGTTCTTTCCACAAGAAAGTCAAAGTGACCTATTTTTTGTCGCTACTTTCCGAGAACCTTAGATCCATCAACTGTCTTAGTATGATGATTATACCATCGTCTTCCACCTTCTTCAAATAATTTATTTTCTCCATGAATGAGTCTACTCTGCTCTGTTTTTTGCAAATATCATTGGTGTCTTAATACCATGGCATCTCTTAATGAAATGCATAATTAAAATTATTTGGAAGATTACTTACAACTACCATTTTACTAAATATGAATTGAATGGAACTGTTGGAGAATCTCAGTAGCTAAAACAGTGTGTAATAATCCTTTAACCATGATAACTTGTGACTTAATATTAAGTAGTTATTTAGTATTGCAACTAAGTATGTGTATATCAATGAACTAATTCACTTGACTCTCTAAAAACCTAGAAATACATGAATTTTGGTTATAAATAATTAGTTATGAACCAAAATATGAGTGTATTGTAAAATCATCAGGAATTACTAAATATAATCTAAAACTTGTATGTCAGGTAAAGCGTATCAAAGATAAAATGAATGTATTTGACTTTGAATTGCAATTCACAATTTAAGTTTACAATCTAAGTAAAATGGTTATTTATCAACCTTATTTTGACATTATAAATCAAATCTTTATTCTGAAATGTACATTACCAGGAATGCTAAATTAAGTTTTACAAGAGATGTGTATCACAAAAAAGTTGAAATATCCTTATCATCAACATATAGGGGGTACCCACATACGAGGGGATATCAAAAAGTTCTTGGACTGAGGCTATAAAATTAGTACTATGTAGTCTGTGCTTTCAAAATGTATATGGAACATAAAACAACACAAAATAAAGTAATTTTGAAAATTTTAGCCTGATACGTACATTATTTGCCAAATTATTATAAAATGAAAACGACATTATATTATCACCCGGCGCTGTCGTCGTTTATTTACATGACGTCCGATAACGTCATTGTTTTTTCAATGTCCTCTTCTCCTACCTCATACACTTTTTTGATGAGATTCCCTGAAACTGAGTAGGACTTAAAGCCGCCTTGTTTATATGACTCTACAATGTCATGAACAGTGGCCTTCAATGATTATGATATTTCAAATGGATTAATATATTGGGAGAGATCCGCGCTTGATTATGCCGGCATATTTTGCTTTTGGGAGTTCAATATCTACAACACATGATCAACGTCATTTTTGACGGGATTGATTTTTCACACAAACTGCAAATCGACATTAACTGTGTATCACTTTACTCTCTGAATCTATTTTTACATTAAAAGACAGGTACTCTGAATGCATATTATTTTTCTGTAGCCAGTTTCAACATAATTTAGGTCTATACAAGTTTTTTTTCAGAGGCAAAACTTTATAGAATGTTGGAAGCGGAAACCATCACCCCTTTTGACGTCATTTTCAAGGCCTCATTTGTTTGGACATTTCGTGTAAAATTTACGATAAAATTTCATAGAACTTCCAGAATGAAGTGAAAATTTCATATTTTATAAAACAATTGTGTCCCGACACATACCTGAAGTAACGGGATTTTTGGATGTTAAATAATCATATCAAAGGAGTTTTTCTCAGTTATACATAAGTCGAAAAAACGTCGTTTTCGAGGTTGCGCCGCCTGGACATACCTTTGCTTACAAAAACATCACTTATTTATTAAAAAAAATGAAATTAATGATTTGTGGTTTATTCTTTGGATAGAAAAGATGATGCTAACTAGATATTTCAAAATTCATTGATGTACCTTAAGCGGTTTTAATTTTATGGCGCTAGTCCACGAACTTTTTGATAACCCCTCATATAAGAGCATAAGTAGCTTGTATTAAGTTGTAACATACACCCTGGGACAGAGAAACACATGTGTGTACAATTTTTTTTTACTAACATAAGAGGCACACAATTTGCCATACCATATCTAAATGTCAGGGCACAAATATTAATGTGAAGAAATTATGCTTATTTGAGTGCCATAATAAACCAGTACTCGTAGTTTGGATAAAACACCCCAACCATATAGGGGCACAATAACAAAACAATAATTATTGCACAAGAATCTTCCATGCAGCTAACAATAATGCGCAAACTTATATGGGCACAATAATAAAGCAATTATGCTAGCTAGAAAATAAACCCCGACCATATACATGTATGGGCACCAAAATAAACCAGTAATCGGGCTAAAAGACTAACTCCAACCATGCAAGGAGACTTTTAACCATTAATTAGTATGCGCGCAACATCTTCCATAGACATTACAATTAATAAAAAATACTGCATTATTTATAATTCTGCAGACCATAAATAACAACAATGAAGAATAATCTCAACTATGTTTGGTGTCAAGATCCTGCTAAAACTAAAAATCCTATAGAGTGAAATCTTGAAAAAAAATAATCTGTGACCATATCAAAGTACAGGAACCTGCCAAAATTAAACTCTTGCCTTAACCAGGTTGGATTGATTGATTGATTGTATATTGTTTAACGTCCCTCTTGAGAATTTTTCACTCATATGGAGACGTCACCGATGCCGGTGAAGGGCTTCAAATTTAGACCTATACTCGGCACTCAGGGCCATTGAGCAGTGAGGGTTCTTTATCGTGCCAACGCCTACCGTGACACGGGACCTGCGTTTTTAAGGTCATATCCGAAAGACCCGTGACTTTCACTTCTAGTGCCGAGCGCTTGGCGAAGGAACTGTCACTACCTTTGTTTACGTCTTAGGTATGACGCGGCGCCGCGATCGAGAATCGAACCCGGGCCTCCCGATCACGAAGCGAACGCTCTACCACTAGGCTACCGTGACCGGTAACCAGGTTGGAGAGAATACTCGAAATCGGGTATTATCCGTGAAATCGAGTATTACCCGATAGGAGGTGTAATCACCTAATAAAACTTAAACAATGGGATGGCGCATGTTCCCGGGTTAACTTTCATCTAGATATATGTATTGATAAAAATGTCTAAAATTTCGGCTAAAAAACCTCTTTCTCTTTTTTTTTGTCAATTTTTTTTTTCATCATTCATACATATTTGCAGAATATGTCTTCAACATTTTAGCAGAGACAGTAATTAGTTTCAGGAATACAGCTTATGAGAGAACATAACTGTTGATCGTTTAATTTCGCTAAGTCATCATTATTTTACCATTTCTTGGCGACTTCAAAGGGAGGGGGGGGGGGGTAAAGGCCTCTTGACCACCTCTGACAAAACAACCTAGACTGTGTTCTACATGTGTCCAAGAGACCTCTCTTTGAATGTCACGGTCGGTTAAACTCGGTCATATATTTTTAATTGTAGGGAAGATTTATACATCAAATAAAAATCATACAGGTAAACAAAAAGCAACCTGTTATTTTCTAACACAATATGAGACTACAAGTAACTAGAATTCATGTTTATCTTTTTTAACACATTTTTTCATTATAGATGAGTAATAGGAAAAGTTATTGCCATGAGTAATAAGATTCATAAATAAAACTAGTGCTAATTGTAACGGGAACCGTTACAGATGTTCCCCAAACGCTCCCACACTCCCTTTTGGTGCCATATTCCCTGTAAGCCTTATTAAATAAGACAGCATCTGTGCATTTTTGACTTTAACAACGTTTTCCCTAAAGGATACCAATTATATTCAAATTTTAACATTGAACGCGTGCCCATGTGAATGCACGTGCATAATGATCATATAATCTTGTCTACAATTTCTATATACTAAAATATACTTTATATTTTAGCATTTAGTCCAAAAGTATCAAAAATCACTCATTCAAGTGTATTTTCAATTTCACCCATTCCAAATGCACGCACGTGCGTGCACGTGCATGATGACCATACCTTCTTTTAGGAGTCCCTTATATCTATCTATGTTCTAAATCTCATCCTGTTTGGTTGAAAAACAAGGGAGTTATAGCCATTTCAAGTTTCAGCCAATCAGATTGCAGCACACGTGCATGCGCATGATTTCATGAATTTTTTTATATCATATTGTAGGATATCCTAATGCATGTCTATGCTTTAAATTTCAAAGCATTTCGTCAAAAAACAAGGGAGATATAGCCATTTAAAGTTTCAGCCAATCAGATTGCAGCTCGCGCGCATGCGCATGCTTTCATGAAAATTTTTATTTATCAGGCTGTAGATCTTCACAATGTAGGACTATGTTCAAAATTTCAAAGGATTATAACAAAAAACAAGAAAGATATTGAGACTTTAGTTTCAGCCAATCAGAGCGAAGCGCACGTGCATGTGCGTGAGATCTTGCTATTTTGACCATGTCATCTTGTCTATACTACTAATGTATCCTTACATTATGAGTTTCAAAAAAATTCATCAAGAAATAGAAATGTTATGGCATCATCAATAAAATTGGTTATTTCACATGTTGCACGTGCGCGCTCTTTCCAGCACATGTGCATGTACGTGCTTTCATGAAAATTCTTATATATTAGACTGTAGACCTTTATAATGTGTGACTAAGTTCAAAATTTCAAAGGATTATGACTTAAAACAAGAAAGATATTGAGACTTTAGTTTCAGCCAATCAGAGCGAAGCGCACGTGCATGCGCGTGAGATCTTGCTATTTTGACCATGTCATCTTGTCTATACTACTAATATATCCTTACATTATGAGTTTTAAGAATTTTCATCAAAAAATAGAAAAGTTACGGCAATATCCATTATATTGGTAATTTCACGTGTTGCACGTGCGCGCTCTAGCAAGCACGTGCGCGCAAAATGACCTTCGTTTGGCAACTCTACATAACATGCCTACTGACCCTAAAAAGGTTTCACCTAAGTCAGATGTGTTGTTTACAAGATCACTCGTGGACAAAATTTTCCCAGGAAGAAGAAAAATAATAATAATAATAACTAGTGCTAATTGTAACGGGGACCGTTACAGATGTTCCCCAAACGCTCCCCAACTCCCTTTTATAGTAATATTCCCTGTAAGCGTAATTAAATAAGACAAATTCTAAGCATTGGAGACTTTAACAACGTTTACTCAAAAGTGTATCATGTTCATCCAATTTTTATCACTGCACGCTTGCGCATTTGAATGCATGTGCGTAATGACCATATCATATTGTCTACACAATCTATATATTTTAATATGTTAAATATTTAAGTATTTAATTCAAAAGTATATTAAAAAACGCTCATTCAAGTGTATTTTTGATTTTACCCATTTCACGTGCACGCACGTGCATTCATGAGCATGGTGACCATACCTTCTTGTAGAAGTTCATTACATCTATCTATGTTCCAAATCCCACCCCGTTTGGTTGAAAACCAAGGGAGTTATAGCTGTTTAAAGTTTCAGCCAATCAGATTGCAGCATACGTACATGTACATGCATGCATGTGCATGGTGACCATACCTTCTTGTAGAAGTCCACTATATCTATCTATGTTCCAAATCCCATCCTGTTTGGTTGAAAACCAAGGGAGTTATAGTTATTTAAAGCATAAGCCAATCAGATTGCAGCGCACATGCATGCATGCAATTCCATGATAATTGCTATATATTTTTTTGTAGGATATCCTAATACATGTCTATGTTTAAAATTTCAAAGGATTTCGTAAAAAAACAAGAAAGATATTGAGACTTTAGTTTCAGCCAATCAGAGCGAAGCGCACGTGCATGCGCGTGAGATCTTGCTTTTTTGACCATGTCATCTTGTCTATGCTTCTAATATATACTTATAATATGAGTTTCCAAGCCATTTCATCAATAATTTAAATAGTTACGTCTGTATCAATTATATTGGACATTCCTCGTGTTGCACGTGCCAGCTCTTGCAAGCACACGTGCATGCACATGCTTTCATGACAATTCTTATATAACAGGCTGTAGACCTCCCTAATGTATGACTATGTTCAAAATTTCAAATGAATTTATCAAAAAACAAGAAAGATATTGAGACTCGTTTCAGCCAATCAGAGCAAAGTGCACGTGCATGCGCGTGCGATCTTGCTATTTTGACCATGTCATCTTGTGCATACTACTCATATATCCTTACATTATGAGTTTCGAAACATTTCGTCAAAAAATAGAAAAGTTACGGTTATATCCATTATAAATTTGTCATTTCAAGTTTTGCACGTGCGCGCTCTTGCAAGCACGTGCGCGCAAAATGACCTTGATTCCGCAAATCTACATAACATGCCTACTTACCCTAAAAAGGTTTCACCTAAGTCGGATGTGTAGTTTACAAGATCACTCGCGGACAAGATTTTCCCAGGAAGAAAAATAATAAGAATAATAATAATAAGAAACAGAGTAAAAACAATATGTTCCCCAACTTCGTTTGGGGAACATAATAACTAAAAGAAAACTGTGTCTAGAACCAATCAGATAGTGCGTTGTATTAGCTAACATATTATAATGAGGTATAAGATATAGCGATATAAAAAATATAGAATGTAAAGACTAAAGAGGTAAAATTTACCCTGTCTATCAAATAATATAATAAAGAAAGGAAGTGGCTACAATTTTTATGAAATTTTAATGTCCGATAAGGAATTATATTCCCAAAAATTAAGACAAGAGTTTCCAAGGCAATTGAACACTCCATTATTTCAGTTTGTTCATTAACATGTTCATAAACGTAAAAACTATAAGAAATGTGAAAACTTTACTATGTAATTCATATTTCAATATGACTGTACCTCGGTCTATATTGAGAAATTCAATGTATTATAAGCTCATGAAAAGATGTACACATTTGACTTTTATTTATACCCCCCCCCCAAAAAAAAAAAAAAAAAACACGTGAAAGGGACGCCATACATTTTTCAGTAAAAATACATAACACGGCGTTAGTCGTTTAATTTCTTTAAAATTTCACATTTTGTGAATAGTGCACAAATAAGAAAATTAAGTATATGGAATACTTTAATGGGAAATAAAGACAAACGAAGTGTAGTTATTTGTGTTTAGAAATTATATTGAAAAATAATAACGCCATTGTGTCCTCTTTGTTACCACAGCAGTGTTTGTCGTGTGATTTTAAACTTATCTGACAACCGTATGAATTAGGTTTAATAAAAATAAATCCACAAGATACTGATGTACAAGTAACAGTAACTGGCATAATGCGCCGTTGCTTTATTCTTTAGTTTTTATAGAGAGTTGCACGGAATACCCGATTTCGCGGATTCAACGATACCCTAATATCGGTTATTACACTCGATTTCACGGATAATACCCGATTTCGAGTATTCTCTCCGACCTGTTAACAGGTGGTATCCTGTAAACATGAAAACCCAAACCATATATGGGTGCATGATCTCGCTAAAATTAAACTCCATAAATAAAGGAAAACAGGAACCTGCTTAAAATAAACTCCGACCATAAAGGAGTATAGGATCCTGCTAAAACCCAAACATATAGGAGTACAGTATCCTGTTAATATTAACCCCAACCATATAGGGGTAGAAGATCCTGTTAATATTAAAACCAAACCTTATAGGGTTAAGGATTCTGTAATATAAACCCCAGCCATATAGGGTTAAATGATCTTTTAAAATCCCAACTATATAGGGGTACAGGATCCTGTTAATACTAAACCCCTACCATATAGAGGTAAATGATCTTGTTAATATTAAACCCCGACCATAAAGGGGTACAGAATGCTGTAAATATTAAACTTCAACCATAAATGAGTACAGGATCCTACAAAAATTAACCCCGACCATATAGGGGTATAGGATCCTGTTAATATTAAACTCCAACCATATAAGAGTACAGGACCCTCTTAAAATTACAATCCGACGATAAAGGGGAACAGGGGCCTCTTAGAATTAAACTTTGACTATATAGGAGTACATAGGCCTCTTAAAATTAAAATCCAACCATATAGGAAAACAGGGCCCTATTAAAATTAAACTCCAACCATATAGGAGTACACGATCCAGCAAAAGTGAAACCCCAACCATATAGGGGTGCAGGATCCTGGTAATATTAAACTCCAACCATACAAGAGAACAGGAATAGGATCCGTGAAATTCAACACTGATCATAGTCACAAACAGGATTACTGGACCTGGATAAAATTAAATCCAGACCACAGGATGTTGCAGGAATTAATTGTAGCTCTTTCATTAATATTTTTAAATATAAGTAAATAACAAATTCAATAATTTGTTCCGACCATATAGGAGTACAGGGCCCTCTTAAAATTAAACTCCAACCATATAGGAGTACAGGGCCCTCATAAAATTAAACTCTGACCAATTAGGAGTACAGGGGCCTCTTAAAATTAAATTCCGACCATATAGGAGTACAGGGGCCTCTTAAAATTAAACTCCAACCATATAGGAGTACAGGGCCCTCTGAAAATTAAACTCCGACCATATAGGAGTACATGATCCAGCAAAAGTTAAACCAAAACCATATAAGGGTACAGAATCCTACTAATATTTTAACCCCAACCATATAGGGGTACAGGATCCTGCAAAAGTTAAACCCCAACCATATAGTGGTGCAGGATCCTGGTAATATTAAACTCCAACCATATAAGAGGAATAGGATACGTAAAATTCAACACTGATCATAAACACAAAACAGGATTACTGGACCAAGATAAAAATTAAATCCAGACCACAGGATGTTGCCGGCTCTTTCATTAATATTTTTAAATGTAAGTTAATAACAAAATCAATAAAGCTTCTCTCGTCCCTTGTATTTTAAAAAAAAACAATTGATACTGCACGGCTTATAAACTGGAAAGTACGTCACGTAACTTGTGCGCAATTTTAGCCAGTGCTGCCCACCATACCTGTACCGACCTTTTGGCCGTGGAAAAGTAACAGAATCAAGGTTTATCCAAGCACAGAATAAAATCACCATATTATAGTCCCATTAAAGGCATTATATTATCATCACAGCATGAGCTGTAGATTCACAAAGCCTCAATCCACGGCCGCACGGCGTAGCCACAATGGTTCACGATCACAATCACAATGTTCAATGTTTTGATATAATCAGCTAATGTACTTGCAGTGTTTTGTAAACAGAGTTTAAAAATATTGGGTAGCGGACAACTTTTTAAGCCCAGTCAAAGATGAAAGAAGATGTAAATCAATTCAGATACTCACACGAGTCAAGAAATCAAATTAAAATTATTTCCATCAGAAAGCGCGGTCTGGATTAGATAGAACAAAATGATATTGTCCTACGGACCCGGTTTAACGATAGAATTCGTTCCGTGTATTCGTAATGTAGCAAAAGAAACATGGGCGATAACTCGTACTCACTATAACGCAGTGCATTTACTGTACTACCTACAATCTAGAGAGTTCTGAATGTAAACATGGCAGGTAAATTCGAAGCGAGAGAAAAACGCTGAGAAAATTAATTGGATTCTCGTCTTCAGATTGATTATTTTCTGGAATAAAAGGCGTAAGCAATCTCAAAAAGGTTTGTTTTTATTAATTTGGTAGTTATTTCCAGTGCAAATCCTTTTATATTTTTCAAAATCGTTTCCAAGCAGATCCGCTCCGATTTGCTACATTGCAAGTATATGGGACATGCATATTCTAACTGTGGTGAGGGCTTGTACCGAGACACAGTTAGATCATTCTAACTAGGTCTGGATAAACAAGATCAAGTTACAAATATAATATTGTATCAAGAACTCATCGCGGCATTGAAAATTCCGGAAAAATTCTCTCATAACAATAGACTAACAGAGATGGTATAAATTACTTAATGTTGCACATAAATACAATTATATTCCAATACGTATCGTAGTGACATACTTTTTTTACGTTCTTTCAAGACCCAAGTCGCCCGCGTGGCGCAGTGGTTAGAGTGTCTGCTCTAGAGTCGCGAAGTAAGGAGTAGATCCTTAAGTCGCGGGTTCGAATCCAACTGGGAACGTTGAGACCAGTTCTTCGGATAAGACCGTATAAACTGAGATATTTGAATATATAGCTATAAAATTCAGAAATAAATCACGATTGCCTTTTTAATTCATTTTTAGCTCACCTCAACGAAGTTGGGGGGAGCTTATGTGATACCCTCTGCGTCGGCGTCGGTGTCGGTGTCGGCGTCGGCGTCCCAGGTTAAGGTTAAGTTTTTTGGAGCAGTTTTCTTTTTAATTACTTCTGTGTCCTATACTGATTAGACATGCATGGAAGATGGTTTTAGTGTGTTTCATTGTACCAGTCAAAGTTTCAGATGCTGCAATTTCAGCAAAGGAATTATCAGGTTAATGTTTTTGGAGCAGGTTAACATTTTTGGTGCAGTTTTTGGTGTGGGTTTCATTTCCAAGTAACTATAAGCCCTATGTTGACCAAACTTGCATGGATGATACATCTAAGGATGCATACTACCGTGCTTGCTTTGGATGCTGAATCTGACCTACATTTTCCGGTTGAGTGAACAGGTTAAAGTTTTTGGTACAGGTTTCATTTCCAAGTAACTTTAAGCCCTATGTTGACCAAACTTGCATGGATGATACATCTAAGGATGCACACTACCAGGCTTGCTTCAGATGCTGAATCTGACATACATTTTCTGGTTGAGTGAATAGTTAAAAGTTTTTGGTGCAGGTTTCATTTCCAAGGAACTATAAGCCCTATGTTGACCAAACTTGCATGGATGATACATCTAAGGATGCATACTACCGGGCTTGCTTCGGATGCTGAATCTGACCTACATTTTCCGGTTGAGTGAACATGTTAAAGTTTTTGGTGCAGGTTTCATTTCCTAGTAACTATAAGCCCTATGTTGACCAAACTTGCATGGATGATACATCTAAGGATGCATACTACCGGGCTGGCTTCGGATGCTGAATCTGACCTACATTTTCCAGTTGAGTGAACAGGTTATATAACATTGTATAAACCAAACTTGCACAAATGCTGCATCAAGAGATGAAAACTCTCAAATTTGCTTCAGATGCTGGATTTTCATTACATTTTCATGAAGAAGAAGTAGTTTAAATTTTTTATGTAGGTCTATTTCAAAGTATCAGATCAAAATTGCTTTTAAAAATATTTTCATTTTTGGAATGTATACTTTTTGTTGGTTAATTGTGTGACTTTGCCTTACTTAAAGACAACATTCGTTGAGGTGAGCTCTGTAATCTCTGATTACCTATGTTTTCTCTGAGGAATCATGATGTCTCAACTAACAAAGTTTGATAATTCTAAGCCAAAAAGTACTTGAGATATATAAACATAGCCATAAAACTTCAAAAGTAGATCACGATGAGCTACTTTCTAGTTGACGTTCCTCTGGGACCTAAGATGCATCAACTGACAAAATTTGCTAATAATACGAGGGTTGTTCGAAAAGTTCGTGGACGATGTCAATCTTTTTTTTATATTACTCATTAGAAATTTGAAATAAGCACAATGTAATATGTTAAAATATTGTTTTATTGTGAACTTTCATTCCATTCGATTTAACAGAAATCAATTTACTTCATTTTAAAATCAACATGTTTTGTACCCGCCGAGAACACCTAACTGCAATGTAACGTCAAAACATAGCATCAAGAATTTCTAAAAATACTATCCCTTTACATTTCACAGAGTATAATCCAATGCCCATACATTAAATCCGTTTCTAAATATTTTAAATTTATTCTTTAAGAATTGCTCTCGTTGTTTAATTGCCTTTGTTAAGGTTTTAATTTCTTTAATTACTTAACTCTGCGTTCACAGGATAAGCAACTCTGAAGCGCCCATGTCTTTTCTTGACGTTCCAATTTTTCTCAGTTTTTGTTCAGATGTTTACAGTCAAACCGTTTCTTCACAGACTATCCTCATCCGATACCGTGCCTCTGTCACTCAAATACTGCCTGTACTATTTGTACACACATGCACAACTCATTTGTTACATATTTCATGATTCCTCCAACATTTTTGCCGTTTATTCAGGATTTTTCCTAAGTAAAACACAAAATTGCATCGTTATTTGCTGTTCCGTGACGTTCTAAAACGTCATCGTTTTTGTCGTTTTCAATAAGGACTACCTATCTTCTCATTTCGATTGCTTTTCAACAATATAAAATATAAAGCCATGATTTTTTATACGAATCGATGTAACAATTCTTATTTTGAATTTCTAGGTTGTTTTTAGTTTTTGCTCCATTTTACAGAGATTATGACCTCAAACATTATTTCGTGTTTTGATTGTAACTTACCAAATTCTGACCTGCTCCGCGATCCGATTTTTGCATTTGTTTAGTCTAGATAAGTTTGGAATAAATCGTAATATTTTAAAAAACTTTGATACAAATCATATGGATTTATTGGTAAAATATTTCTACCAAATTTGGATAACATATGACGTCAAATAAAAAAGATATGACACTTGTCCACGAACTTTTCGAACAACCCTCGTAAGTCTGAAAGTGTCCAAAATATGCGTCTTAAAACAATTTGAAAAGGAATGCATGCAAAATTCAAAAAGGAGGTCATTGTGACTTACTCTTTGATAAACATGTTTTAAATCTAAAGTCCCAAAGTGAAACAACTAACATTTGATGATTCAAATTAAAACATCCCCTCAGTACCTGAAATGATGGCCTTAAGGTATGTCACTCGCCAGCTTTTTAGAAAAGTTCACGCAGAGCCTTTTACTTCAACATATTTGATTTCAATATTGTTAATGTTTTAACATTCAACAAAAAACTGCCCAAAAAGCTACAAAAAAGCAAGATTTATGAGGGACTTTTTCTTGTGGTGGAAGGATATTTAGCAAATAATTCTGCAGATCTGAACATTTATTAAATTTAATATTTTGGAACTTTAGCCTCACAAACCTTTACTTGGAGAATATTTTCCATTTTGTTATTGCTGGGAATATTTAACATAGGTCTTAATTTATATTTTTAGAACAGGTTTTACACCTTCCTTCAACAAACTTTGCCAAAAAATGAAGATATGTCAAATAAGTCAAGATAAAATTTACACCATTTTTCGCCTGGAATTAACATCACTGACCCCAGCTTTTTCTTTTATTATATTAAAGTAATCGATACTTGTGACTGATCAGCACTTAAGTCATAAAAAGCTTAATTTAAGAAAATGTTTTATTGCCTATTTAGTTTTTTAATACCCCAAATTTGTCACTTTTATGTGCAAAAAGGTCACACAATAGTTGAAGCGCATTAATTTGCAAGATTAATTCAATGATAAATATTATTCAAAATATTTTACGTAAAATGAAATCATAATCATTGCCAAGGTTACATCTGATAAAATATGATAAAGGTTAAAGTAATATACCAAAGAGAGTTAAAAATTAAGTGCAAAAAGGTCAACTTCATTGTACCGTAGATCAGTGAGATGAACACTGACCCCTATTTTCTCTGCGATTTTGAGTCACTCTATATGCGTACTTATCCAAAATATACTTTTCAAAAAATCCTTGATATAACAAACACGAATGACACACCTGAAATATATTTAAAAAGTTCAAAAAGAAAGTCAGTGTGACCTGATTTTAACGTAATCCGAGGACCAAAAATGACAAAGTTTAATGAACATAGGACTAAAGTGTCCAAAATATACCTCCAAATAAATCTGAAATTAAATGTCAGCATAAATAAAAAGATTTTATTTTGAGTCAACATGATATGAAATCCTAAAATGCACCAACTGACAAGATTTGATGATCATGTTCTTCATAGTAGCAACATATCAACCTTTTAATTAAATGTAATTTTTGGTCATCTTTGAAGTGATCTTGAGACAGCGCCCTTTGTCCAAAGGTGATGCCATAAACAAGTCTTAATCTTCAAAATATCCTCATTCTAATGTGTAAGTTTGGTGAGAATTTGCTCCGTGGTTCTTGAGAAGATTTTTCAGCAACCAGTGCTTCTGGTTTTATTTACCTGATTATCTCTCTTGTTTAATTGTCACAACTTGTCCTAAATCCACACATTTCATAATACAAATGTACTTAACTTTTTTATCGTCGACTTCCCATACAGCAATTATACCTTCATCACCTAAATACGGAGTTTATATATGTCTGTTGATTCGATACGCAAGAGCATGTTCTGCATTCGAATAATTTCTAAAACGAAGTTATTTACTGACAACAAGTTGATGAAATAAGAATACCGGCAGTCTCGTTTAAAGACATCATTTCGTAAATTCTATGGTCGATGCAATGACCTTGTCAGCAAATACAACTTATCATTGAGTCAAATGCTGACTTATGTTTTTAATATTTATTGTTAGTCAATTATTTATACACTGAATTGACGACGAATTTTCCCGGCCGTTATTTCCCGATCATGACAAGGAGCACTCGGCGAGTTTGCCCGGTCAGCAGGGGATGCTCACTCTTCCACCATGGCACCTGATCCCACCTCTGATGTTTTTGAGGTATGTGTTTGATCTGCCCATTTTTGTACTCTTTTATGGACTATTGATCTTGAACTCTGTTCGTTATCTCTATATGTTTCATTGGAAAAAGCATCTTTGCTCATTAAAAATGTTTGACAAATTCCAAGGAGCATAGATTTCAAAGCATTAGTTCATGTTCAGTATATAATTAAACCCACCCCTTCATCTATGGCACCCCTAGAAATTCACAATTCTGGAAGGACCGTTAATCATCATATCTGAATAGGTAGTGTATCTGCTTAATGCCCAGTTGCAGAGAAGCTTTAATTTTTTTTTACCCCCCCCCCCGCTTGAAAAGTGGGAGGGTATACAGTGATCGGTATGTCCGTCCGCCTGTCTGTCTTTCTGTCTGTCTGTTACGCTTTAAGGTACCCATCTCTTATCGGCGTTCAGATTTTAGAACGCAGTTCGCAATTAGCAATTCAAAAGTGAACTGCATTCTAGAACGCAGTTCGCAATTCAAAATTTTAACTTAACCTGTGTGGTCTGAAATTATGAGGGTGGGGTACTAGGGGTCAGATACCACTTCTATGAAAAAATGGTGATGGTACCATCTCTAGTTTCCGAGATATGGCCCTCCACTTTTTATCCCTTCTATAAAATACTATACGAATAAACATCGGGCTTGGGGATATCGAAGTCCCCTACCTTGGGGTCTGAAATTTTGAGGGTTGGGTATTAGGGGTCAGATACCACTTCTATCAAAAAATGGTGATGGTACCATCTCTAGTGTCCTCCAGTTTTTAGCCCTAGTATATAATACTATACGAATAAACATCGGGCTCGACATGTGGAATATATCTTCTCCATTCCTTTAAATAGCAGACAAACCATTTTGTCATTCTTCTGTTTGCAAAACCCCCCTGGATTTTATACGAAACTATGTTTAGTTTCCACATGTGATACTTGTTAAAAGTCAATCGCATTGTCTCTGTATTTACGTCAGAAATTGAATAAAAAAAAACAACCTCGAGTTTGTTTTCCGATTGTTTAGGTGTGAATATTTTGATTTTTTAAAAAATATTTTATTTCAATAATTGTAATGTTATTCACTTCTGAAATTTCATTTTAACTATAGTCATTTCGGATATATATGTTATTTAACAAAAATATATCAGCTAAAAATTAATTGATTGCATAAAGGTAAATATGTATAAACAAAAAGAAAACAAAAGTGTGTAAACAATTACATCTAAATATTTTTTTCCGATATGTTGTCAATCCATATTGAGTATGTCATCAATATTAAGTAAAAATATAATAAGATAGAATGTTTAATTAAACAATAATTGACTTTTGAATGAAATTTTAACATCCAAACTAACCATGTTTTGTTTTCTTAGTTTCGGATAACGGTTTTTCGAAGAACGAAAAATGCCGTTTTACGGGATGCAAAAACAAGAAAAGCTGAGAGGAGTGAAAATACTATCAAAAACAATATACAAGCAAAGATATTCCATGAAAATTACGTCTCAGAGATAGTTGATTTAATATTAATAACGCATGTCACTAAAAGTTTCTCATAAAATGCTACATTTTTCATATTGTTTAGTTTTAGAAAAAAAATCATTTAAATCAACAATGCTAATACACTAAATGTAGATTCTTCTTTAAGATATATTTCTACAATAATTTCGATCCACCGATTTTATTTATTAAGTCAGCAACATGAATCAATACTGAAAAATCGATTCGAAACAAGGACAAGAGGCCCATGGGCCTTATAGGTCACCTGAGCATTATGCAACAACTTTCCAGTGATTGAATTTGATTCATGTTTTAATCCAGATGCTATGGCATTCACAATTTTGAAAGAGGCACCATTGATCATCATAACAATACATTTAGCAGTTGCTTAGTTTGTTTACTTAATACCCATAGGCAGGGTAGGGGAACAAAAAATGAATTTCAAGTAATCAGTAATATTCAGCATGATCAGTAATGCCCCAATCACACATGAACCCCTGACCCTTAGGCCTAGATCCACACATTGCACAATTTTTGAAAAGGCACCCTTGCTTTTCAAAAATATTTGATTAATACCAAGGAGCAGATTTCAAACAATTCATCCAGTTTCAGTATATAAGTACAGCCCCCCCCTCCTTTATGGTACCCCTGACCCTGGGGCCTTGAAATTCACAATTCTGGAAGATTAGGACCCTTGCTCATCATAACCATATAGGTAGTTCATCTGCTTAATACCAAGGAGCAGAGAAGAAAACTTTCAAAGATTTAATGTATTTTCACTATATAATCAATAGAGCCCCGCCCTATCACTAGAACCCCTGACCCTAGGGCCATAAAATCCACAATTTTGGAAGAGGTATTCTTGCTCATCATAACTATGTAATTAGTTTATTTCATTCCTAGGAGCAGAAAAGAATTTTTTTCAAAGAATTCATGTATTTTCAATATATTATAATCAATAGAGCCCTGCCCTAACACCAGAACCCCTGACCAAGGGGCAATAAAATTCACAATTTTGGTAGAAGCACTCTTGCTCATCATAACTATGCACTTATTTAGTTTATTTAATACCCAGGAGCAGAGAAGAAGATTTTCAAAGAATTCATGTATTTTCACTATATAATCTATAGAGCCCCCCCCCCCCAACCTTACACCAGAACCCCTGACCCTGGGGCCATAAAATTCACAATTTTGGTAGAGGCACTCTTGCTCATCATAACTATGCACTTAGTTAGTTTATTTAATACCCAGGAGCAGAGAAGATTTTCAAAGAATTCATGTAATTTCACTATTTAATCTATAGAGCCCCACCCTAACACCAGAACCCCTGACCATGGGGCCATAAAATTCACAATTTTGGTAGAGGCACTCTTGCTCATCATAATTATGCACTTAGTTAGTTTATTTAATACCCAGGAGCAGAGAAGATTTTCAAAGAATTCATGTAATTTCACTATTTAATCTATAGAGCCCCACCCTAACACCAGAACCCCTGACCATGGGGCCATAAAATTCACAATTTTGGTAGAGGCACTCTTGCTCATCATAATTATGCACTTAGTTAGTTTATTTAATACCCAGGAGCAGAGAAGAAGATTTTCAAAGAATTCATGTAATTTCACTATATAATCTATAGAGCCCCACCCTAACACCAGAACCCCTGACCATGGGGCCATAAAATTCACAATTTTGGTAGAGGCACTCTTGCTCATCATAACTATGCACTTAGTTAGTTTATTTAATACCCAGGAGCAGAGGAGAAGATTTTCAAAGAATTCATGTAATTTCACTATATAATCTATAGAGCCCCACTCTAACACCAGAACCCCTGACCATGGGGCCATAAAATTCATAATTTTGGTAGAGGCACTCTTGCTCATCATAACTATGTACTTAGTTAGTTTATTTAATACCCAGGAGCAGAGAAGAAGATTTCCAAAGAATTCATGTATTTTCACTATATAATCTATAGAGCCCCCCCCCCTTACACCAGAACCCCTGACCCTGGGGCCATAAAATTCATAATTTTGGTAGAGGCACTCTTGCTCATCATAAATATGCACTTACTTAGTTTATTTTATACCCAGGAGCAGAGAAGAAGATTTTCAAAGAATTCATGTATTTTCACTATACTATAGAGCCCCACCCTAACACCAGAACTGCTAACCCTGGGGCCATAAAATTCACAAGTTTGGTAGAGGCACTCTTGCTCATCATAACTATGTACTTAGTAGGTTTATTTAATACCCAGTAGCAGAGAAGAAGATTTTCAAAGAAGTAATGCATTTTCACTATATACTTATTTAGCCCCGCCCTAGCAGTAGAACCCATGACCCCGGGGCCATGAATTTCACAATTTTGGTAGAAGACTCAATGCTGATTACAATCATGCAAACAGTTTGACTGCTTGATGTCCAGGAGTAAAGAAGAAGATTTTTAAAGATTGCACTAATTTTAGTGGTTTTTGCCCCACCCCCAGGCCCCAGGGAGGCCAGGGACCATGAAATTCACAATTTTTGTTCCCCTTTACCCATAGATGCTATATGCCAAATTTGGTTGAAACTGGTTCAGTGGTTTCAGAGAAGAAGCTGAAAATGTTCAAATGTTAACGCACGACGAACGACGACGGACGAAAAGTGATAGCAATAGAGGGC
Organism: Saccostrea cuccullata; assembly: GCF_032062105.1. Classification (NCBI taxonomy): domain Eukaryota; kingdom Metazoa; phylum Mollusca; class Bivalvia; order Ostreida; family Ostreidae; genus Saccostrea; species Saccostrea cuccullata. The sequence continues at coordinate 76,309 of NW_026932235.1, read as the reverse complement.
AATAAAATAGGGGGGTGTGTGTTATTTTTTACAGCTCTGTACCAATCATATTTTTGTAATTTTTGTACCACCTATTTGAAAAGCTTAGAAATACAAATTAAAAAACAACAACAACAAAATTGGAAATTCTAAGATGTTGTGTGTAAGACGTAACTAGAAACCGATTCGTTACTGGTAAAGTGACTGTATATGGATTGACCGTATGAAAGGACTACCCGGTAGGTTTGTTAACTTGTTAACTGAAAAAATAATTTGTATAAGCCATAAGTTTTCTCTATCATCTTTTAATCCACCAAACGAAGTTTTGGGGGTGTATATACGAATTAACTTGTCCGCTTGTATACATTTAGTGAGTTCCCATTTTACACTAAGATTGCTTATGACCTGAGGTTGTGCCATGACTTGACTTAAAGTACATTTGTGCAAGTTCAAGTTCAACTTTAAGAAAAGGTTGATAATTATAGTTCCTATGCAAAAAATCTGAATCTACCACTTTACACAAATGTGGTACACAATTCAGGTCATAAGCAAAGATTGCTTATGGCCTGACGGTGTGTTAAGACCTTGACCCAAATTATTTTGAGCAAGTTTAATGTGACTAAAAGAAAAAGTGCATAATTTGTGGATAGTCCATAATTATCTTACTTATGGATATATTTGGTGGTTTTTTATGCCCCCGTAAACGAAGTTTCGGGGGTTTATAGTTTTTGTCGTGTCCGTCTGTCTCTCCGTCTGTATGTCCGCAAATACTTTAACCTTGTCTATAACTTTTGATATAGTGGAGCTGTGACTTTCATATCTCACATGTGTATTCCATGTGACAAGACCTTTCTTTGGGTACCACCAAATTTGACCTTTTGACCTTGACCTTGGAATTTGACCCACTTTTAGACAAAAAATTCAAATTTTTACTTTGGCCATAACTTTTAAACGGTAGATACCAGGACATTTATACTTCACATTTATATTTTTTGTGGCAAGACCTTTTACTGATATTCACCAACCTTGACCTTTTGACCTTGACCTTGGAGATTTACGTGCTAATGAAAAAACTTTAACCCTGGCAATAACTTTTGAACGGTAAGGGCTAGAGTTTTCATACTTCACATATGTATTCCTTGTAAGAAGACGCTTTATTGGATATCAAGAGGTTTGACCTTTTGACTTTGGAGTTTGACTTACTTCAAAAAATAAACCTTGACCATATCTTTTAAAGGGTAAGAGCTATTGCTTTCATACATTACATATTTAATCCCTGTGACAAGACATTTCATTTGATTGAGAGACCTTATACCTTTTGACCTTGACCTTAGAGTTTGACCTACTTTTAAAAAAAAATTAACTTTGGCCATAACTTTTGAACGGTTAGGACTAGAGCTTCCAATTTTCACATATGTATTCTTTGTAGCAAAAGCATTTATTGGATACCAATATCCTTGACCTTTTAACCTTGGAGATTTCCGGACTTATGAAAAAACATTAACCTTGGCCATTACTTTTGAATGGTTAGGGCTAGGACTTCCATACTTCAAACATGTGATCTTTGTGGAAAGACCTTTCATTGGATACTAATAACCTTGACCTTCTGACCTTGATCGTAAAGATTTCTGTACTTGTGAAAAAACTTAAGCGTGGCCATAACTTGGGAACAGATTGTGATAGGGCTTTCATCTTTTACATTTCTAGTTAGCAGACCCTACTTTGGGTACCAATGTATTAACTTTGCATCTAAGAAACGTTTAATCCTCACTATGTTACCATACGGGGGCATCAGTGTTTCACAAACACACCTTGTTCTTTTATACAAAGATAACTTATGACTTGAGGGTTTGAAGTGATCTTTATTAAAGGTGTTTTGTGCACGTATAATGTCACAGGAAGAAAATAGAAATATGTCCATAGGACATGAATGCCCCGCTGAAGGAATATTAGAAATGTAACATGAAAATTTGTATGAAATTTGTTTAGAATATCTTGAAAAGTGATGCAGTTGAATTGCTTACATCAGTATGTACATGTATCAGCATAAGAAGTTTGACACTTATTTAAGAAAAGTGAGATCAAAGGTAACATGAAAGATCAAGGTCAATAATGCCGATGCAGTTGAATTGCTTACATCAGTATGTTACACCATATGAAGTTTGACACTAATTTAAGAGAAGGGAGGTCAAGGTCAAGCAAAGGTCATGGTCAAAAACTTTTGATACAGTTGAAAAGTTCTCATCCGTATGTATCAGCAAATAAAGTTAAAAAAAAACGTTATGAATATTTTCTTTGAAATTGACATAAACACAATTTGATAAAAGTGAGGTCCAGTTCAAATGAAATGTCAAGGTCAAAATGTTGATATAGTTGAAATGTTTACATCAGTATGTATCAGCATATTAAGTTTGACGCTAATTTTGGAAAAGTGAGCTCAAAGGAAAGGTCAAAGGTCAAAATTGTTGAAGCAGTTAAATAGTTCTCATCAGTATATGAAGTTTGATAAGATATCTTGGATGCTTTCTTAAAAACTGAGCTTAACACTAATATAAGAAAAATATTTTCAAAGTTCAAAGGAAAGGTCAAGGTAAAAAATGTTGAAGCAGTTGAATAGCTTTCACCAGTATGTATCAGTATATGAAGTTTGATAAAAAATTCTTGGATGGTTTCTTTAAAACTTAGCTAAAAACTTATTGAGAAAAGTGTGGTCAAGGTTAAGAAAGGGTCAAGGTCAAAAAGTTTGATGCAGTTGCATCAGTACGTACATGTATCAACATGTGAAGTTTGATAAAACCACATTGAAAGGTGTGTTTCAAACTAAGCAAAACATTACGTTAAGAAAAATGAGGTCAAGGTCAAAGGAATGGTAAAAAAAAACGTCTAAAATGTTGATGCAGTTGAAAAGCTCTCGTCATTATGGATCAGTGCATGAAGTTCGAAAAAAATATCTTGAATGATTTCTTTAAAACTTAGCTAAACACTAATTTATGTAAAGTGTGGTCGAGGTCAACGGACATGTCAAGGTCAAATAAGTTAAAGCAATTGCATAATTCTCAACAGTATGTATCAACATGTGAGCCATATTTCAGAAATAAATATGGTACCATCACCATTTTTTCACAGAAGTGGTAACTGACAACTAGTAGCCTATCCTAAAATTTCAAATCCTGGGGTAGGGGACTTCGATGTTTGTATAGTATTATACAGTAGGGCTAAAAACTGGTGGGCCATATCTCAAAAACTAGAGCTGGTACCATCACCATTTTTTTCGTAGAAGTGGTATCTGACCCCTAATACCCCACCCTCAAAATTGTGTCGATGTTTATTCGTATAGTATTATATAGTAGGTCTAAAAACTGGAGGGCCATATCTCGGAAACTAGAGATGGTATTATCACCATTTTTTCATAGAAGTGGAATCTGACCCCTAGTACCCCACCCTCAAAATATCAGACCCCAGGGTAGGGGGACTTCGATGTCCCCGAGCCCGATGTTTATTCGTATAGTATTATATAGTAGGGCTAAAAACTGGAGGACACTAGAGATGGTACCATCACCATTTTTTCAAAGAAGTGGTATCTGACCCCTAGTACCCCACCCTCAAAATTTCAGACCCCAGGATAGGTGACTTCAATGTCCCCGAGCCCGATGTTTATTCGTATAGTATTATATAGTAGGGCTAAAAACTGGAGGGCCATATCTCGGAAACTAGAGATGGTACCATCACCATTTTTTCATAGAAGTGGTATCTAACCCCTAGTACCCCACCCTCATAATTTCAGACCACAAAGGTTAAGTTAAAATTTTGAATTGCGAACTGCGTTCCCTTTTGAATTGCGAATTGCGAACTGCGTTCTAAAATCTGAACGCCATTGTGCACCTCTTATTTTACTTTTTGATCCGACATATTTTGGGTTTCCCACCCACGGCGAAAAACGGACTTTGCCATTATAACCTTATGGGAGGCAGGGGTATCATTTAGTGAGCTCATTGCTCACTGTACCTCTAGCTTTTACTATTTACAATGTAATCAATAGAGCCCCACCCTAAAACTAAAACCCCTGATCCTGTGGGTATTAAATTCATAATTTTAAAGAGGGGTCCTTCTTCATCATAACTATACATGTTTATTTATCAGCCAGGAGCAGAGAAGAAGATTTTTAAAGAAATAATGCATTTTTACTAGATAATACTAGCTACATGTGTTGCGCTAATTCATGACTACGCCAACCACTCCATACCTGGTGATTGCGCTAAATTTTGAAAACGTTATTTTTTGTACACATAAAGTATACAGTACCCTCTCTAGCACCAGAACCCCTGACCCTTGGGCCATGAAATTCACAATTCTCGAAGAGGCACCCTTTCCTAATCATAGCTTTGACTGTTTGTATTAATTTTGTTTAACAAAGCGGAGCAGAAAGAATTCTACATATTTTAGAATTCTATGGAATTCTATAGAATTTCTACATATTTTTGTCTCAATCTTTCCATCAACATTGTAGTTTATTAATTTCAATTTAATTTTTACTTTCATGCACTGTAATAAGTTTATATATCTGATTAATATAGCAGGGGTACGTTGTTTACATCAATTTCTTGTACACTTTAGGCCACACCCCCATTTTGCAGGTCGAATTTTTATATGAGCGCATGGATGTTTCAAGTTGTCATTTTTATCGTCAGTGTAAAGAGTTATACTTATCATTTACATACATGAAAAAAATCGGAACAGTCTTGCGCTCATTTATTATTTTCCAAGAAGGTGCAAAATCACGGAAACTTGTCTCTTTAGTACAAGCACCTTGTTTACAAATTGAACATGTCACAAATCTATTCACTTCGCTTTGATCACACCTATGCGAAATCGTGTATAGGTGTCTGCGAGTTATGCTATAAAATAAATTCTAATTATGCATGTACGAGTAAATGTAATAATCTTGAACAGATTAATTATCTCCTTTAAAATAAGGTTTTTTAACGTATGAAAAATAGTGTATCCTGTGTTGTACGCTCTGTTTAAAGATTCTATTGTGTATTAGTGAACTTTCAGTAAGTCATTTCAAATATATCTCGTAAGTTTAGTAGAAAAACACCCCTGCCAAATAATTTATTAAGAATTTTTGCTTATATTTTGTCGGTCTCTAGCATAACATAAGAAGGTTTTTTACGTGTCAGTTACTCATCTCGAACACACACTAATGTATTCACACTAATGAACGCTTGATATACGTCCCGCCTTCTCATTTAAATAATACAATGACCTTCATAGCTGTAATGGCCAAGCCGGAATTTTATAGTGAAGTATACGATTTTATTTAATCAATATCATGCATATATTGAAAGTCTCTTTCCAAAAAAAAAATATGAGTATTTATACAGACTAAGGTAAAATTCTGCATTTAAGGTCAGGCGACACGTTCCTCAAAAATATATAACTTTTCCTTAGACTTTGTTATTGAAGTCAAGGTACTAAAACAAGTTTCCTAACAAAAAATAAGGGTACCTTACCAGGCACTTGGACAAGATACAACAGGTCATATTTCTTATATAATTCTTATATAACCCTTATTGGTAATCTTCTGATTGGCCTATATCACAATTTTTTGTATACTTATATTTAAAAACATTTTAAAAGCAATACAGAAATCAGAAGAGAATGACAAATTTGAATGTTTTTGATGTAATACCAAGAGATACAAAACATAAATTTGAGGAACGTGTCGTCTGGCCTTAAAAAGGGGCGAGAAAGCAGAGCTATGAAAATTCATTCTTTAAAGAATTTTGCGTTTTCACTATATTATTATAGCTCAAGTGAGCTTTTCTGATCAAAATTTGTCCGTTGTCTGTCGTTGTAGTCGTTGTCGTCGTTGTTGTCGTCGTCGTAAACTTTTCACATTTTCATCTTCTTCTCAAGAACCACTGGGCCAATTTCAACCAAACTTGCTACAAAGTATCCTTGGGTAAAGGGGATTCAAGTTTGTTCAAATGAAGGGCCACGCCATTTTCCAAGGGGAGATAATTATGAATTTGAAAAAAAATTAATGGCATTTTTAAAAAATCTTCTTCTCAAGAACCACCGGGCCAAGAAAGATGACACTCATGTGGAATCATCCTAAGGTAGTGTAGATTCTAGTTTGTTCAAATCATGACCCCCGGGGGCAAGGGTGGGGCCAAAATGGCCGACCCAAGTTTTACATAGGAATATATAGGAAAAATCTTTTAAAATCTTCTTCTCAAGAACCACTGTGCCAGGAAAGATGAAACTAATGTAAAATTATCTTCAGGTAGTGTAGATTCAAACTTGTTTAAATCATGACCCCCGGGGCTAGGGTGGGGCCAAAATGGCCGACCCAAGTTTTACATAGGAATATATAGGAAAACTCTTTAAAAATCTTCTTCTCAAGAACCATTGGGCCAGGAAAGATGAAACTCATGTGGAATCATCTTAAGGTAGTGTAGATTCAATTTTGTTCAAATCATGACCCCCGGGGCAAAGGTGGGGCCAAAATGGCCGATCAAAGTTTTACATAGGAATATAAGGGAAAACTCTTTAAAAATCATCTTCTCAAGAACCATTGAGACGGGAAAGATGAAACTCATGTGGAATTACTGTATACAGGGTTATTTTCGCTCTGTGTAATGTTCGCCCTTTTGCACTTGCAAACAATTTTGTCCAATTTTAAATTCGTCCAGTCATAGTTCTGTTTAAGAAATAATACTGTGTAATTTGAATTCGCCCCGTGTTAAATTCGCCCAAACAAGAAGAGGGCGAAAGGGGCGAAAATAAAACGGGGACGAAAATTTCCCTGTATACAGTATCCTCAGGTAGTGTAGATTCAAATTTGTTCAAATCATGACCCCCGGGGCTAGGGTGGGGCCAAAATGGCCGACCCAAGTTTTACATAGGAATATATAGGAAAACTCTTTATAAGTTTTCTTCTCAAGAACCACTGGGCCAGGAAAGATGAAACACATGTGGAAGCATCCTCAGGTAGTGTAGATTCAAATTTGTTCAAATCATGACCCCCAGGGCTAGGGTGGGGCCAAAATGGCCGACCAAAGTTTTACATAGGAATATATAGGAAAAATCTTTAAACATCTTCTCAAGAACCATTGAGACAGGAAAGATGAAACTCATGTAAAATTATCCTCAGGTAGTGTAGATTTAAGTTTGTTCAAATCATGACCCCCGGGACCAGGTTGGGGCAAAAATTGCCGACCCAAGTTTTAGATAGGGATATATAGGGAAACCTTTTAAAATCTCCTTTTCAAGTATTCAAAGCCATGATTAGTGATATTTATATGGAATCATCCACCGGTAGTGTTGTTCCGACTTTGTTAACATCATGAACCCCCGGGGGTTAAAATTCAAGCCCCCCCCCCCCACCTCAGTAAACTTTTAGTTCTGATCTGATATGTGCTTTTTCCTAGATGATGTGCTCAGGTGAGCGCTATGGCCCCTGGGCCTCTTGTTTATATAGCCACAGAACTCTTGACCCTGAAACCATGAAATTCACAATTTTCTAAGAGACACCTTTCCTCATCATAACTACTAGTTAGTATGTATTTTGTTTGATTAATACCCTGTAACAGAATTTAAACAAGAGGCTCAGGAATCACATCGCTCACCTGAGCAACTAAGCTAGTAAAAGCAAAAATCAGTTGAATCTTGAGGTTTTAGAAGTTTAAATATAAAAATGGGTTGGGGAGGTATATGAACAAACTTGAATCTATACTCTTTTTTTGCTTGACAAGTATATTGACGATCAATCATGGCTTTGTTGTTCTTGAGAAGATTTTAAAGATTTTTCCTATGTATTCCTACATAAAACCTTGATCACCCACCGTGACCCCACTCTACCCCGGGTGTCATTGCTTTGTTAAACCTTGATACCCCATTGTTGCCCCATCAAACTCCCTTGGGTCATGATTTGAAAAAAAAATGAATCTACACTACCAGAGAATGATTTTGTAAAACTATTACAAATCATGGCTTTGCTTGAGAAGATTTAAATAAAGGATTTCTTTTATGTATTCTTATGTTAAAATTCGATACCCCATTGTGGCCCCACCCTACCCCTAGAAGTCTTGAATTTACAATACCAGAGGATGCTTCTATATAACTATGACTAATCATGACTTTGTTGTTCTTGAGAAGCTTTTTTCAGATTTTCTAATGTATTCCTATGTTAAACTTTGATACCCCATTGTGGTCCGACCCTACCTCTAGTGATCTTGATTTTAACAAACTTCTACACTACCAGAGAAAAATCGATTTAACTATGACCAATCATGATTTTGCTTTTCTTGAGAAGATTTTTAAAGATTGTTTTTCAGATGTGTTACTATGTTAAACTTTGATCCCCCATTGTAGCCCCACCCTACCGCTGGGGGTCATGATTTAAACAAATTCGAATATACAGTACCTGAGGATGCTTCCACATGAGTTTCATCTTTTCTGGTTCTGTGGCTATTTAGAAGGGTTTTTTTAAAAGATGCCATTATTTTATTTTACCAATTCACAATTATCTCTCTTTGGAAGAGAGCGAGGCCCTTCATTTGAACAGAGTGGAATCCCCTTTACCCAAGGATACTTTGTGGCAAGTTTGGTTGAAATTGGCCCAGTGGTTTTAAGAAGAAATGAAAGAAGAGATGAAAATGTGATAAGTTTACGACGACAACAGACAACGGTCAGATTTTGATCAGTAAAGCTCACTTCGGCTCATGTGAGCTAAAAATTTAATGCATTTATATTTACACTATATGTATATATATTTTTATAGCCCCGTCCTTAAACTAGAACCCCTGACCCTGGGGCCAAGAAATTCACAATTATCAAAGAGGCACCCTTCCTCATTAAAACTATACATAAACTTAGGTTGTTTAATACCCGAGAGACTAAAATGATATTTTCAAAGAAATAAATAAATGCATTTTCACTAGATTATCTATACAGCCCCACACTAGCACTAGAACCCTTATACCTGGGACCATGAAATTCACACACATTATTCGGTTTCAAACTATGATCTTTTCTAAATAAGGAGATGGGTGAACATGACGAGAGATAAGCCCATAGCGCGACAAACATGAAGGTGAAAAATTAAATCTTAATTTTATCAAAATTTTCATTAATATTTCACCTTACATTAGAGTTTACTTTATGTAAAAACTCTATAGCTTGCACAAATCTCATGAAAATTGAAGTTATTTGCCTATGAAATATTATACACACACGAAAGAGGACAAAACGAGTCATTTTTTCACACTATATCACTATTTTTCGTTATGAGTGGGTCTTCTCTCCATTTTTTTGAAAGGTAACCCTCAAAGTTGGCATAAAAACATACATATTTTGGTTTCCAAAATTATGGAGCAATGACCCACTATACCTTAAAAATATAAGTTTATGACATAACTTTCGTATCTTTTCGAGAAATACTTGAAGTCCCTTAAGTCAATGGTCATATCACAAACATGATTTAAATGCCACAATTCATCAGGACTTGTGTAGCGTAGTGGTTAGCGTGCTAGTCTCATTAGAGAATGCAACTCAGGATTTTTATTGCCAGGGTTCGAACCCAATGGATACCACATTTTTTTTCTTTATAAAAGAATAAATTTCAAAGAAAAATTTTCCTCAAACTTTTTGTTTATCATGATTTTACAAAAATCAGTGATGAGAACTTTACTCTAAACACTATAAAATCACAATTTGAATATGATTTTATTTATCTGAAGCTTGTGGGTTTTTTGCACGTTAAGTTCACCCATCTCCTTTTATTTATATCCTTACCTCCCATGTACTTAATAAACATGTAGAATTCATCTCCAATGTATATAGTGTTGATGTCTGGACCATTTATGTCATTAACTGCTTTAAAGCGCATCTCCACCGGAGCAACTTCCTTGTAGTTGTCAGGAAGTTCGTTGTAATCCCTATAAAATATAAGAACTTTCATAAATTATGTACAGGTGCATGTTGAGATAAGAAACTTTTCGTGTTGTTATAATTTATATAAAAAATGAGATGCATCCATAAAATTACCTTTTATCAGATGTATAAAGTACCGTGGGTCATATAAATTGTGTTATTTTTTCTATACTAATTCACTAATCGAGTGATACCGGTGTTGTAGAGTAGGATTTCACCCATAGCAAGCTCCCCCCAGAAATTGTACTCTAGAGTAGGATTTCTCCCCGAGGGGAAATCTCACACCAGAGCCAAATTTCCCCCTCTTTCTTTCTCAGAGTAGGATTTCCCCCTTCGTTATAATCAATATACGTAAACCACATCTGCAACATTTTTGCCAAAAAAAAGATCAACGAAAAACTGATTTTAAAAAGGTAATGAGTCTTTTTTTTATCTTACGATGGAAGAATTTTCTAAGCATCTATTTCAAATTATTAAATCTCAACCACAATATATATGTTATATTTACATTAAACAATACATGTATAACAATTATTATAAGGATATTGCGTTAATGATACTTGCCTCCTCCCGGCAAGTGAAATCTAGTTAAAAATTGAAAATGCCATTGTTCTGTAAAAATCTATTGAAGTGAACAAAGTTAAAACTTGAAATTCGTCTACCAAAAATTAATTCAATATCTCCAATCGTTAAGAAAAACATTGCCAAAAACTGTAAAAAAAAAAAAAATGAAAAGGTCGTAATTCCTCAAAAAAATGAAGCGAAAGGAAATGCAAACTTGAATTTTAACTTATCAAAATATACTCCTATACAAAAGATCTATGGCAAGCCCTTTTACCATTTTTGCGTGAAATAAAAAAATTCTTTCAATAAGAGAGATATCTCTTTGGCATAGAGAGATATATCTTTAGCTAAAAGAGATAACTCTTTGACTTAGAAAGATATCTCTTTAAACAAAAGAGATATCTCTTTGGCATTGAGAGATATCTCTTTAGCTAAAATAGATATCTCTTTCCCTTAGAGAGATATCTTTATAAGCATGAGAGATATCTCTTTAAGCGAGAGAGATATCTCTTATAGTTAGAGAGATATCTCTTTAACAAGGTTAAAAGAGACATCCTTTTTAGTTAGAGAGATATCTCTTTAGATTTTCAAAAAGGGATATCTTTCTTAGCTAAAGAGAAATATCTTTTAATGTAAGAGATATCTCTTTTCCAGTCATTCTTAAAATTAAATAACTAATTCTCCCCTTTAAAACGAAAGCGAAACAGGAAGTAAAGTAAACTCAAAGAGATATCTCTGAAAAATGAGAGATATCTCTTTAAGTATGGAGATATCTCAATTTTTAAGAGATATCTCTAAAATGAGAGAGATCTCTGTTATCTTAAGATAAACTTTATTTTCCGAATATGTAGCAAAAGGGCTTGCCATTAAGATCAGCTCAGTGTCTTCAAGCATCTCAAACCGTTCACGGTAGCTCAGTCGGTAGAGCGCTCACTCCGTGATCGGGAGGTCATGAGTTCGAATCTCGGCCGCGACTGACCTAAGTAGATAAAAAAAATTGGTAGCAACAGCTCCTTCGCCACTTTGAAAGTTGCGGGTCCTTCGGATGAGACCTTTAAAACCGAGGCCCCGTGTCAGCGGCAGGCGTTGGCACGATAAAGATCCCTCACTACTCAATGACCCTGAGTGCCGATTAAAGGTCAAAATTTGAAGCCCTTCACCGGCATACAGTGACGTCTCCATATGAGTGAAAAATTCTCAAGAGGGACGTTAAACAATATACAATCAATCAAGCATCTAAAAAAAGTGCGGAAAACTTTGACAAGCCCTTTCGCTATTTATTAATGAAATACGAATTTTCTTTCAATAAGAAAGATATCTCTCTAGCAGAGAGAGATATCTCTTTAACTAATAGAGATAGCTTTTTACCTTAGAGAGATCTCTCTTTAAACAAAAGAGATATCTCTTTTTGTAGGAGAGATATCTTTTTTAATCAATATTTTATTATGTCAGTTAACATAATTGGATTGGACATCAGGAATGGCCTATATAAGTCCTCTCGAAAGAGAGATATCTCTTTTGCTTAGAGAGATATCGTTTTAAGCTAGAGAGATATCTCTTAAAACGAGAAAGATATCTCTTAAAGTTAGAGAGATATCTCTTTAACAAGATTAAAAAAAGATATATTTTTTTATGGAACGCCATTGCTGCCTTATAGCATAAAACTATGCATTCATTATGTCAGTCTATCATTACGTGATGTGAACATATCTTTACGTTATGTCAATTTTTTATGGGGTGATGTAAAAATATATTTACATCAAGTCAATGTTGCATTACATGAAGTAAACACATTCTTCCATTATGTCAGCACTTTATAACTTGAAGTCCAAAGTTCATTATGTGAAGTGAAAATATGTTTACATTGTGTTAAAACTTGATTACGTGAAACGAATGTTTCTTTATATCATTTCATATCTTTACATTGTGTTAATTCTTTTTCATGTTGATTACTAATGTTCATTACGTACTGTAAAATACATTTACATTATGTCAAAGTTGATAACCGTGCTTTCACGACTGGGAAGGGGGGGGGGGGGGTCTGAATAATTAGGACGAATTACAGATACATTATATGAGGGGGGGGGGTCTGGCTTCCTCTTTTTTCCCGACATAACTTTATCATAGAAAATGTTCATTGAAATTCGCCCCACTTTTTACTGAAGTATATGGGTAATATAGTATATTTGGAAAATATTTTAGGACTGATCGAAGTTGGACAACCCCCCCCCCCCTTCTTCTTTCGCCCGAAAAAGGATTTTCGAGTTTGAACATTTTTTTTTCTGCTTTTTCTTGTACGTTACATTTTTTCTGCCTGACAAACCTCCCCAAACTTTCAAAAACGATGCAACGTCACTGGAACGAGTCACTTTTCAACCATTCCAGGACTAGAATTCTGTTACAAAAATCTACCAGTCCCTCACTTAAATCAATTGACCATTCCTTAGTAAACATGGGCACATATCAGTGGCGGTCTTGGGTTCTTGAAAAGAGTAGCTATAGGGGGACGGTATGGTGTCTAAGTTGGGGACCAGGGGGTGAAAGCCTGGAGGCTCTCAGGCTTAATTCAGTTTTTTTTTTATAAAACGTTTCAACTTATTTCAGTTATACTTTATGTGAGACTAATGCAATGTACTACAAAGTAAAACCAATTAATTAATTTCATGCATATTTTGGTCACTAAAGATGGGAGGGCAGGACCCCCCCCCCTCTCCCCACCGACCCACCAGTGCACGTATGAAATACGATGTGTTTACACTTTTTTTAAAAAAAAAAAAAAGAGGAGGGTTAAAGACTGATAAAAGGCTAAGGACAGTGTTTTGTTGTTAGATCAGAAGTTTTGGGCTTTTCAAAATAATTCAAAATAAAAAGAAAAATATTGCTGCATAACACATACTATTTGATTTGCGATAACTATGAGATTTAACGGCCATTGAATTTCGACGTTAAAAATAACAATCGTCAATAAAGATTGCACGGGAACATGTTCCTATTTATAAATTTTAACCTTATATTTAATTAAGAATTAATTAAGTCTTGTGTATATAATTTAATATTTGATATGTTTAATTTAAATTATTTGCATGTTTAACATATGTGCATGTAATATTGAAAACACAAAACGAACTTTTAGGCATAACCTAAACCTTACGTCACACAATAAAGAGTTGAAATATTCTAAGATATACTGACAAGAGGCTAAGCATTTTAGACACACTGTAAAGATACAATGGAATAACATAATAATGATTTGTCAAAAAGTAAGGGTAAATCGACATCATGTAATAGATTCCCGTCGTCATGTAGCATATTGATGACACAATATACAGACCCTAAACCGTGCTACTACACCTCAGAAACGAACCGTACCGTTCCGTGCACATAGCGTACCGTACCGTGAACAAAGCGAACCGTTCCGTGCACAAAGCGAACCGTTCCGTGCACAAAGCGTACCGTACCGTCCACAAAGCGTACCGTTCCGTGCTCAAAGCGTACCGTACCGTCCACAAAGCGTACCGTTCCGTGCAAGAAACGAACCGTACCGTTCTTTGGTTAATTATGCAAACCACGCCCCCAATGATTTTTGAACTGTGCAATGACCAAATAAGTCATTTTGGTTTATTTTTCGCAATAGCGCCCGTGAAAGGAGGAGGGAGTTTGTGTCTGGCTGTTCGAAACACCATTATCAAGTATCATGCATCTGGGCTTTCAACTGTGAAAATAAAGGAAACTACTCGAAATAAACAACTTCAAAACAACTAGACAGTGTTTGAGACGCTTCCATATATGCTATAAATTAGATCAACTCGTTGTGTTTGTGATCAAAGGTACAGTACAGAACACGGGTTTTTCCCGCAAAACACGTGGCACCGTAGTAAAGAATTGGCCACATGTGACAATTTTTTTCACATCATGTAATGAAATTCTGACATCGTGTTATAGCGACCTGATATTGAATTAAAGATAAATTCACATAATGTAATGAACTACTTAGACCAAATAGTAGAGAGTGCACATAATGTAATAATGAGTTGAAATTATATAAAAACATCTTTACACCACGTAAAATTGTTTTGACTTAATGTCATAAAAGATTGATATAATGCAATGGAAGATTGGCGCAATGTAATTGAAGTACGAGTTAATGCCATAAAGACTTAATATAATGTAATGGAAAGTTGACATAACACAATAGTAGAGTGTGTAAATGTCATAAAGAGTTGACATAATGTAATGGAAGATTGACACAATGCAATAGTGGCGTGGGTTAATGTCATAAATTGAGTTAACATAATGTAATGGAAAGTTGACATTACGCAATAGTAGCGTGTGTAAATGTCATAAAGAGTTGACATACTGTAATGGAAAGTTGACATAACGTAATAGTAGCGTGTGAAAATGTCATAAAGAGTTGACATAATGTAATGGAAAGTTGACTCAATGCAATAGTACTGTAAGTAAATGTCACAAAGTGTTGACATAATGGAATGGAAAGTTGACATAACGCAATGGTAGCGTGTGTAAATGTCATAAAGAGTTGACATAATGTAATGGAAAGTTGACTCAATGCAATAGTACTGTAAGTAAATGTCACAAAGGGTTGCCATAATGGAATGGAAAGTTGACACAATGCAAATGTAGAGTTCTGCTATAAGGCAGTGACGGCGTTCCATATTTTTTAGTTAGACAGATACTTACTAAGCTAAAGAGATATCTCTTTTAATGAAAGAGATGTCTCTTTTCCAGTGATCCTTAAAATAAAATAATCAATTCACCACTTTAAAACGAAAGCGAAACACGGAGTAAAGTCTCTGGAATAGTTTCGCTGTTACAAGAAAAAGAGATTGAGCATGCAATACCCAGAATAATATACACTGTATGTACTATGTAGACAAAAATACTATAAATCCATTGTTTGAAACACTAAATTTTAATGGCAACTTCGTTGATCAAATGCTAAAAATTAAATATTTAGGAACACGTAAGTAAACATATTTCTATAATTTCAAATGCAATGGACCGAATTATCTCAGCTTTTGAAATAATCAACCATAATTATAAATATGAAATCTAGACAACACTAAAACTTGTCATGTTAAGTAAAGCTATAATGCAGAATATCAGGAATATGTCGAAATCTAAAAATACTTTAATGTACTACCGTGAGTAAAAAGCTTACTTCCAGTAAGGGAGAAGTCATATCTAATGGAATTTAAATAAAAATAATTAAAAAAGATATCTCTTTGCAATATAGAGATATCTGTTTTTGCTTGAGAGATATCTCTTTTATACACTTTTGAAAGATATCTCTTTCAATTTAAGAGATATCTCTCAAGATAAACTAAGAGAGATATCTCTTGCTTTAAGAGATTTCTCTTTAACTAGGCTTGTAAGGATATCTTCAAAAGTAAAAGAGATATCTCTTTAACGTTCAGAGAGATATCTCGTTTCACGAAAGAGATATCTCATATCTTTTTTAAAGAGATATCTCTCTAAATTAAGAGATATCTGTAATATTAAGATATGACCAAGATAAAAGTTTTTGTGACAGACGGACAGAAGAATGGGATTTCATGTCCCCTCGCTTTCACTAACGCAGGGTCAAAAAGCCCTAAGTGTTCAGAGGTTATGACCAAGGTTAAAGTTTTTCAAAGGTAGCCAAAAAGTAAAGGTAAAAGTGTCGAAATGAAATGAAGCCATATAAATATTCAGTCCCCAGGAATATACAAATGTTAAAATCCTAGCATGAACTGTTTAAAAGTTATGACAGGGGCCATTTGTTTCAAAAGTAAGTCAATTTTAATGTCAAGACCAGAGGATGAAGATTCTTAGTACACAATGGATAGCCTTGTCAGAAGGATTAGACCTGTGAAACAAGAAAGCTTTAGCATGAACTTTTCAAAGGGTGAAAAATATTTGTACTCAAAAAAGGACTGCTCAAATGAAACATGGAAGAGACATTTGTAGCACCAACCATTCAAAATTTAAAGACAGGGTTATCATTTGTCAAAAAGTACATCATACTCAAAGGTCACAATGCATAATTCAAAACAAAAAGTTAAAGCCAAGGTTAAATTAAAACAAACAAATTCAAAGAATTGTGGTCCTCCACTTGCGGTGACTTTGTAGGTTAGATATCATTATTTTTGGCATATATTGTCAAATATAAAAACCCTATCATATGTCATTCGAACAGAACATAGAAGTTTTTTAAAATTTGGTCAATCTTGGAGGTCAATGTAATGGGTGTCAAAAATCATAGCATGCTCGGAAATTGTCATGGTTAATGCAGAAGTCAAATATGAAGGCCCTATCTGTTCTAAATCAAAAAGTTAAAAGAAAGCAAGGTGTGTTTGTGAAAACTGATGCCCCCGTATGGCAACATAGCAAAGATTAAACTGTTCTTAAATGCAAATTCAATATTTTGGTAACAAAGGTAGGGTATTGTCACTGGAACTACAATCGTGAAATATGAAAGTACGCCAAGGTTAAAGTTTTTTTCATAAGTACGGAAATCTTCAAGGTCAAGGTAATAGGTATCCAATGAAAGATCTCCCCCCCCCCTTAAAAAAAATACATATGTAAATTATGGAAGCCCTAAACCTAACCGTTCAGAAGTCCAAGATTAAAAATTTTAAAAAGTAGGTCAAACTCAAAGATCAAGGACAAAGGGTAAAAGGTTTTGCTATCAAATGAAAGGTCTTCTCACAAATATAAATATGTTAAGTATGAAGGCACTAGCCCTAACCCTTTAAAAGTAATGGTCAAGGTTTGCTTTTTAAAAGTAGGTCAAACTTCAAGGTTAAAGGGTCAAATTTCTTGGTATCCAATAAAGATCTTCTAACAAGGATTACATATGTGAAGTATAAGTTCACTTGTCCTTAGCGTTCAAAAGTTATGGCCAAGCTTAAAGTTTTTTCATAAGTACAAAAAAACTCTTAGCTCAAGGTCAAAAGGTCAAGGTAATTGGCATCCAATGAAAGGTCTTGCCACATTGAATACAAATGTGAAGTATTGAAGCCCTAGCCCTAACTATTCAGAAGTTATGGCCAAGGTTATTTTTTTTAGTAGGTCAAATGTTAAGGTCAAAGGGTAAAAGTTGTTGCTATCAAATGAAAGGGTTGTCATAATGATTAAATATGTAAAGTATGAAAGTAACTAGTCTTAACCCTCTTAAGTTTTGGTCGAGGTTTGGTTTTTAAAAGTAGGTCAAACTTCAAAGTCAAAGGGTCAAAGTTCTTGGTATCCAATAAAGGGTCTTTTCACAAGGATTACATATGTGAAGTACGGAAGCCGTTTCCCTTAGCGTTCAAAAGTTATGGCAAAGGTCTCCAAAGTCAAGTTTAAAAGTTCAAGGTTATTGGTATCCACTGAAAGTCTTTCAACAAGAGAGACAACTAAACAGACGGACGGACACGACAAAAAGTCAAGACCTGAGATAAAAGATCATTGTGTATTTAGAAAGGTCTTGCCATAAGCAATACATAGATTTGATATGAATTCCTATCTCCTTTCATTTAAAGATATGACCAAGGTTATAGTTTTTGTGACTGCCGGACAGACAGACAGACCTACAGACGAAAAAATTTATTGTTCCCTTGCTGTCGCAAAAGCGGTGGACAAATAAATGAAAACTGCGTGATCAATGTTAAGAGGACTTTTGGTACATATACGTAAAGAAATGTCTTTTCTCAAGGAATACATACTAGTACATTCAGGTGAAATATGAAAGTCATAGCTTCGTTATGGGTTAAATTAGCCACACTTGTCTTAGCTCACCTGAGCTGAAAGCTCAAGTGAGCTTTTCTGATCACATTTTGTCTTTAGTCCGTTTAGCTGTTTCTCTGTCCGTCTGTAAACTTTTCACATTTTCGACTTCTTTTCAAGAACCACTGGGCCAATTTTAACCAAACTTGGTCCAAAGCATCCTTTGGTAAGGGGAAATTCAAATTGTCAAAACAAGGACCAAGCCCCCTTCCAATGGGAGATGATCAAGAAAATACAAATGTAGGGTGGGTTCATTAAAAAATCTTCTTCTCAAGGAACCCTGTGCTAGAAAAACTGAAAGTTTTGTAAAAGCATCTTGGTGCAGTGTAGATTCTAAATTGTTCAAATCATGACACCCCAGGGGGGGCACAATAGGGAATTCAAGTTTTACATAGAACTATATAGGAGAAAATTTTACAAATCTTCTTTTAAAGAACCACTGGGCCAGAAAAGCTGAAAGGTATTTGGAAGTATCCTGGGGTAGTGTACATTCTAAATTGTTCAAATCATAACATCCGGGGGTAGGACAGGACAACAAAAGAGAATCAAAGTTTTACATTGAAGTATATGGGAAAAAACTTTAAAAATCTTCTCAAGAACCACAGGGCCAGAAAAGCTGAAACTTATGTGGATGCATCCTGGTGTAGTGTATATTCTAAATTGTTCAAATCATGACCTCCGGAAGTAGGGCAAGGCCACAAAAGGGAATCCAAGTTTTATATAGAAATATTCAGTGGAAAAAGCTTAATAAAATCTTCTCAAGATCCATTAGGCCAGAAAAGCTTAAATGTATGTGGAAGCATCCTGGTGTAGTGTAGATTCTAAATTGTTCAAATCATGACCCCCGGGGGTAGGGCGGGGCCACAATAGGAAATCCAAGTCTTACATTAAAGTATATGGGGAACAAAACTTAAGAAATCTTCTTCTGAAGAACAAGTGGGCTAATAAAGCTGAAACTTAAGTGGAAGTATCCTGGGGTAGTGTAGATTCTAAATTGTTTGAATCATGACCAGTTAGGATTGTCAAGGTCAAGATAGGTATTACAAAGCTGGAAATCTGTTAAATGACAGATGGCTAAAGTTAATCAGGTGAGCGATGTGGCCATGGGCCACTTGTTTCTAAAATGTTAACTAAGTAGAACATGATGTAAACATGTATACGATTATATATGTGACCAATTGTTGCATTTCATTCCTCATTATATAGTTCACCTATGGTCGAAAGGAAAGATTTTCACTTTAATAACATGCTCCCCGGTTCAAATCCCGTTAGATCCATTTAAAAAAAAATTATTCTAATTACTAAATGATATTATTTAATTTTTTTTTCAAAATGATATTATTTAGAATCTGAAATGAAGAAATTATGACATAGGACGTGTACAAAATGTTATAATTGTGTAATAGAAATTTTATGTTAATTAAAAGAATCCTCAATCATAAAAATGTATTTAAAGAATAAGCAGTCAAATCTGTATATCCATATATTGGCATTTCTTATTTGCTTCCGTACATAATTTAATAATTCTGCAAATCTGAGAAGGGGGGGGGGTGGGGTTCGATCCCCCAATCTGAGCATCATTTTCTTTTTTCCGTCAGCGGGGGACACAAATTCTCTGAATTAGATTGTTTTCGGATTATTATACGAGAAGTCTCATTTGAAAATTTAATTACTCAATTTATATTTTTATTCGAAAAATACATAAAAAATTAATGTTAAATCCCTTCAAAATGTCAGCTTCATTTTAATTCATATCAAGTACTTGCACAAAATAATGTTTTTGGAATCTACAGTAATTTACTAAAAAAGTAATGCTAATTGATTTTAAACTGAAAACTACATTGTAGTTTTATTTGTCGCTGTAGCAGTGTTTCATTTAGACAAGCATATAAATACTTCATAAAATTAAAAAAAAAAAAATAAAAAATATTTTTTTAAAAAAGTAAAATCATGCACCAGGATGCATGAGTCAATGTAGTTGAATTTATATTCTCCCGATGAAGTTTTAAAAAATCAAACTAGAATAAATTGTAATTTTTTGTAAAGTCAATAGAACTTATACTCACTTTTCCTGAAATACATGCGCAACAGTTTTGTTTATTCCTTCTTCGGGAATTTCTTTACAGATGATTAAAAATTCATGATGACTCTTTCCACCGACGTAGCTTAGAGTGGTAATAGGTTTTGTAGTACCATTAGGTTTTGTTGTAGTACCATTAGGTTTTGTTGTAGTACCATTAGGTTTTGTTGTAGTACCATTAGGTTTTGTTGTAGTACCATTAAGTTTTGTTGTAGTACCATTAGGTTTTGTTGTAGTACCATTAGGTTTTGTTGTAGTACCATTAGGTTTTGTTGTAGTACCATTAGGTTTTGTTGTAGTACCATTAGGTTTTGTTGTAGTACCAGGAGGTTTTGTTGTAGTACCATTAAGTTTTGTTGTAGCACCAGGAGGTTTTGTTGTAGGGACTTTTCTTTTTGAATAGCATCCGTTTTCTAAAGATCCGTCATCAAATTCACTATCTTGAACACTTACTATCGCGGAGTAGTGAGTGTTATTATTATTCTTCTTTAGATTAGAAAAAAAAAAGAATTAAAGGAATTTGCAAATATGTACACATCTGT
The DNA here is from genome assembly GCF_032062105.1 of Saccostrea cuccullata. NCBI lineage: Eukaryota > Metazoa > Mollusca > Bivalvia > Ostreida > Ostreidae > Saccostrea > Saccostrea cuccullata. Next base: position 55,438 of record NW_026932235.1, on the reverse strand, counting down.
GAATGGTTGAAATATTGCCGACACGGCGTAAAACAACGATAATCAATCAATCAAATTTGTGAACTATGGATAACAAACATTTTTAAAACACTTTATTTGTGAAACACGTATACTCGATTCTCATTATATCGCGGGTTTCATTGTATCGCGGTATATCGCAAAAAAATTGAATACATAGCCTATACTCTTTATGTTGATGGACAATAGGAATGTGAATGTTTATTTTTTTGATGATTAAGAAGTATGGAACATCCGTTTGAAAAAAAAAATTCAAATAAAAGTAATTTTACAGATTTCAAGTCCCGTTTTTATTTAGAACATTTAATTTATAACCTAGTAAAAAATATAATAAAGTTCATCTTTTAAAAGTCTTTAGTTTGTACAATTATTTATTTTTCATGTAGAATTACATCGTAAATTCAAAAATATTTAAATTGAGGTCCATGTCATCTACAAATTTCCATGTTTTCCAATAGACCCTTTTCCTATGACATATTTTGTCTAGGAGTTATTCATCTTAGCCGCCATATTGTAGGGCAATATATCCAGATCCCTACATTATTCAACCAAGTTCAATTTGTTGTACTGGTTAATGAGGTAAAGATAATACTATTTTTCTTATGAATTTTCGCACATTATAGTAGATATTTCTCGACACAGAAAAAAATACAAATAGCCAGGCAATATGTTGACTTTAGGTCATACCAAACGCAATTAAAATTAACATTAATTTAAAATAATTTTTGTGCCAAAAATTCAAAACTTTCATAAACTGTTAAGGGGGAAAAGAGAGTAAATATTATGACGATTTTTAAAATCTATACATATTTTCATCACCGGTGTTTAACACGAGTGTTCATTTCTTAATCATATATATTTATAAATTAAACAGATGGTATTTATATAGAATTTGCAAATTAAACACCAGTTTTTAATACGTTATGATAGAAAATGACGCAGTAATATGCATTCACGTCATTAACCGTCGGGTGGCGCTGCGGTATTAGAGGTGGTTACGCAAACGTTTGAATTCGTCAAGCGCTTGACTGGCTGTAAACAGATGGTAGCGTGGCGAGACACTGTGGTTTCTCCTAGACATATATCTCCAAATTAATTAATTTGTAACGAATGCCAACTCTCTGTGGTGTGCCAGGATGTTGTAGAGGTTGCGGACACTCATTATTTTCAGATTAAGACATTTGTTTGAGACGAAAAGTGACGCTAATTCGGTCATGAGGATGATCAGCTGATTATGGAAGCTTGGTAAACACGATGTCGCTTGTCACCAGAATTTCAGAGTCGGCGATCTAATTAAAGTGTCTAAAGCTTTTGTTGCTTTGTGATTTTGTTGTTAAACAGACAGACGCAGCACTGGTAAATGTAAAAGAATTTAATGTACAGTGGCAGTTTTCTTTTTTAAAATGTACAAATAGAGTGTATGATGTGCTTATGTCCCCATAGAATTAACTTGATTTGTTAGCAAATGGAATAAGTACAGTAACCTTTACACTCTCTTTCTCTCTCTCTGTTGCTCCTCTCTCTCTCTCTCTCTCTCTCTCTATTGCTCTCTCCTTCTTAAAATAAAAAAAACACATCTTTCTGTTTCTTTTGAAATATGTATATAATGATGTATGTTGTGTGAATAAAAAAAAATTAAAAAAAATTAAAAAAAAAAAAAAAAAAAAATTAAGCTTCGGCTAGCAAAAAAAAAAAAAAAAAAAAAAAAAAGAATAAGTACAGTAACTGTAATTTATAATTTAATATTAAAATTCGATGTTAAATTTTATTATACATTTTAAGTTTCAACACCAGAAATAATGAGATATTTTTCCCCCGCTTTATTAGTATGAGTAGGGTCTTCGGTTTTCCCTGGGTAAATATTGATCATTTTAAAAAATATATAATATTCTATTTTAACTCATTACAATTACAAAACAAAAATAATATTTGCCCAGTTCCTTGTTTACAGGAGATAAAAGTAGACTAAAGAAGGATGCAGTAAACTTGACATCCAGTTTTGGACTTTAATACTCCAGCAATACAAGTCCTACAGCTCCGTGGCTGCAGTCAAGACAAGAAAAAGGTACAAAGACTAAGCTGTTCCTCAAGAGATGTGAACTAAAGTGTGCATCATGAAGTTTAGACCAGTATCCACAATGATAACTAGCAGTCACTGTGATGTTTCTTTAAGATCAGCCATATTCTTTAACAAAGAGATGAAAAATCATGTTAATTTTTGGGGTTCAATGTTCATGGACAAGAAAAATCGCTCATGGGTATGTAATTTTGTTGATTATAACTCATTGATAATGTAGATTCAATCAATATGTTAACAAAATCCATGTACAAGAGAGACTCGTCAAATCCACGAACATTGGTTTTCAAGAACATTGTACCTGCATGCTCAAATTTAAGTACGAAAGGAATAAACATGTATAAATATTTAATACAATCTTAATTGTTTTATTTATTTTCAGCCATGAATAAAATAAGCAAAATCCTTAACAGAGAAAAGTTCACGCTATGGAAAGATACTGTACATGTACATAATTTGGCGTTTTAAAAATTTAGCGCAATCAATGGATATGGAGTTGTTGGCACAATCATAAATTAGCGCTACAAATATTTGTGTCGTATATTCTATTTATAAATGAATTCTTAGTGGTATTCATGAATATTAGCACATCCTCTTCTGTGCAAAAGCAACTAAAATATGAAGCCCGCTATTTTAACTACAAATACAATAAATTCCTTTCAATGTCAATTTTTGTACAAACGAATATTAAAATGTTAAGTCTGTGCATTCTTTCATTTCACAAATTAATTTCTCATGCCAGGGATTGTTTGTGGAGAAAAATAGAATTTTTATATTACATGTACCATCCAGCCATAATAAAGCTCCCTGTAAGCTTTGACATCTTACTTAACCTGCTGATCTCCTAAATAAAATAAAATGAAAAAATATATATTCTTAAATAATTAAATAATAACCCAATTTACTCAGTATAGGTTTTTAATTAGAAACAACTATAAAGTCAGTCTGTAAGTGAGGTCTATTCATAGTCCTGATAATAAATTCTTTTTTTTTCAGAGGACTGTAAAATTATATGTTTTTTTTTTTTTTTGTATTAGTTGTACAATAACAGCTACTACATGTATATATTCCTTTTATTTATTTTTACATTCCTTTTATTTATTTTTACATGCAGCAGGTTTTATTTAATTACTGAGTATATCTTTCCGACTTAATGAAATTGTAAATGTAAACTAAGTTGTTGAGGGTCACATTATAGAAACACAAATACCAGTGCTGTATAAAATGGACCTAGCAAATTATAACTTTAAAATATTTTTACTCATTTTTACCTTTATTATAACAAAGGTGTTATGCTCTAAGTATACATGTAGCTACTGACTATGAAAAAAATATGTACAGAATAAATTTCAAATTATTCATATGCACTATAAAGTATAAGGGCACATATTAAATCTATGTTTGTTTGTTGCAACATACAAAAATTGTCTAATGTCCCTTTTAAGAATTTTTACTCATATGGAGATACCATCATTTGCTGATGGCGGACTGCAAATATACCTATTCTCGGCACTGTGGGCCATTGAGCAGTTATGGATCTTTTTTGTGCCAACACCTACTGCAAAACAGGACCACGGTTTATACGGTCTCATCTCTCCACGTAACACAGTGGATTTGAACCTTCGACATTAGGTTCAGCTCTTAGCTTTGGCGACTGTAGAGCAGACACTCTAACCACTGTGAAATGTGAGCGACTTACATCAAAGTAAAAGTAACAGTCTCAATTTTTTTTTAATTAAAAAAAAAAAACAATATGAGGCTGATTGGAAATCAGTTATCTTTATCCAATATCAATGAATGGCCACTTAATCTATCTCTGTGTCGGATCTGGAGAGTCTTCTGGTGAGGGTTGAAATATGATGTTTGTGTTTGTTTCAGTTTTGTTTATTATGATTTTTTTTTGTAATCTGTTCAAACAAAATGAATATTTAGTTTGTGTTTGCTTTGCAATGAATATAACGTTGCTCTTAATTACCTTTGCATGATGATCATCTGGGACGTTGGTCTTTTAAACAACAACAACGAAATGCAACAGTATGTAACCAGTGTAGACCTACATAACCTAGCTGTGCGATGATTGTCATGTAAAAAGGAATAAATAACAAAATATAGCCATAAGCATTCATATCATATACTAATTTCATTTGAATCTAGTGTTTTTGTAAGTGGTAAAGATGATAATACATCTGACAATCTACATAAATGTCGATTGTAAACTCAGTGCTTTGTAGTTGTACTATCTTCGTCATATAGGCATGTTACACTCGATAATCCTTAGAAAGTTTCCATAAATGAATATTATTTACAAAAAAATTACCCAAGATTCGGATAAACCTTTCTCCTGGTTGTAACAGCTCGATTAAAGATCGATTCAGCCCCTCCGTTTAGCATGGTTTAGCTCCAAGTTCGAGAACACGTCCATTTGTTTACATTGTTACAAGCGCCGCGGTGATTAAAGCGTTTACGTAACCACCTCTAGTACATCAGCGACACCTGACGTCATAAATATGACGAATGAGTCCTATTGATTACATGTATGTCATAAAATGCCAAATGAACGCAGAAGATGCAGAATCACGCCTATACTGACGGGAAACACCATATCTATCAAGGAATCAGGAATCAGTGATACATTTCTTTATATAAAATCTGATAAAAAAGAATGTTAAATACATCAATTAGAGATCTATAATGCTTTTCATTTAAAGCCCGTGTCACACTGTCACGATTTTTGGCTACGACAGAGTACGAGTTAAAAAATCGCAGTAATTCGGCGTTCATCGTAGAGATAGTCGTTGGATATCTTCTTAATTCGTGTTTCATCGCAGCAAATCGCCAAACGCGGCGATTGTTTTGAGCATGTTCAAAACAATCGTGGCCACAGTACGATTTTTAGTTATCCGTAAGCGATCGTACAGCAATCGCAATACACTCGTCCACATAATCGTTTTAAATCTTCGACATTCGTAGGGCACTCGCAAAAATTTGTAGAAGTTCCGACTCTGCGAGTTTCCTACGATTTATCGCGAGTGTCCCACGAGTTTCTGCGAGTGTTTCTCGACTAAAAAGGAATGTCGCACGATTTCATGCGAATATGATACGCAAACAGGAGATTGACGGCGAGTGCATTACAAGTACCGTGCGAGTGAACTGCGAAATGGTACGATTGTACGCGTTTTGGAGATTTGGAAATCTCATTCGCATCAAATCATGAAGACAGCAACATGCCAATACAATAAATGAAATAGTTTCTGGTTCTTGCCGCATTGGAGCCAAGAGGCATTGTCATCTGTTGGCTAGTTCCAAATGCATTTTCTACAACGAACATTTCTCTGCTGAGTCTGTAGTTGAATATACGCTCCTCATTGGTCAAAGTCCTTCTTGCAAAAGGTTTCATAAGCCATGTCCTGAAAGGGAAGGCGTCATCACCAACGATGAAATACGGGATGTTTCTGTTATCATTTGGTAGAAGGGCAGCTTCTGGAAATCCAATATTTTGATTTTCGATGACATCTTTTAATTCTGAGTTGTTAAACACAGTAGCATCTGATGCAGAACCATTTGCACCTACGTCAACTCAAATGAATTTATAATCAGCATTAACAATGTCCATAAGAATGAGGGAGTGGAACCCTTTGTAGCTGTAATAAAGTGAACCTTCGTTTCGGGGACATTTTATAGCAATATGCTTCCAATCCAAAGCACCAAGGATATGGTCCAGGTTCCATCTAATTCAGAACTGCTCAGCTAACTGTTGCCACTCATCTGTAGTTGTTGGACATGCAATGACTTCATCAGCATATTCCACTATTATACTTTCACAAACTTCACGAACCAACAAGGAAATTGTATTATGTGGAACTCGAAATCCGTACATCAGACTTGTGTATGACGCTCCTGTTGCTAAATACCGAAGTGTAATGGACAACTTTAGTCCAGATTCCAAAGTCTTTCTGAACCACGTGTCTTGTTTTTGTTATCTGGGACTCAATCTGTCTACAAGCTCTCTAAACATATCTGGCTCTACTCTGAGGAAGTTTTTGAATGACAATACATCCTCCGTTTTAAGTTCTTTCATCAAGCGATCAAAATGTCCAATGTGTAATAAATTGGCAATTGTCTTGTCTTTTTTGCAATATTCTGTTCAAGTACCCTCAAAAATTGCAGCAGTTAGAGCCTCCGCACGGTAGCTACTGCCAAAATTACAACTTCGAAATCATGTGTAAGAATTTCAAGCCACTCGGAGTTCCTCGGATGACTCGTACCTCGCACATAACCTCGGATGTCAACGGTGATCTACCATCTTGCTGATTCAGTCATGTGATCTTATTTGAATTTCTTTCAAATATCATACATTTGAAATCGAAGTTGTTTTGTGGCACACTCAACAGTTTTTTTCTTGCTTTCAAAGCCTGTTAACATGACGATGTAATCAAAACCTGTTTAAGATAAAGAATTGTACAAATTAAGATACATTTTCGAAGAACGTTATGCGGTGCGAAATATGAAATGAGTGATAAGGCAGTTTCCGGCGGAGAAATGTAAGGATCTGATACGTATTCCTCCACTAATCACATCCGAGGTTTGAATGGAGCGTAGCGGAGTCAGCTGAGGATTGTCGATTGATTTCAAGCAACCCTCTCTCTATATATCTACTCAAACCAAGTATATTCGTAAGAACTCGTCACTTTTCATGGGAATATCGTGTATGCATCGTACAGACTTGTAATTATTCGTAAGAGCATCGTTTAAAATCGTGCAAATTCGTATAAAGATCGTATTGCGTTCGTTATTTGATCGTCTTTGTTCGTACATTACTCGCCAAAACTCGTTCTGTTATCGTATAAGCCTCGTACATTGTTGAGCGGACATCGTAGTCGTATCGTGACTCACTGAAAAAATATTACCCTCTGTCAAAAAAAATGCTAGGCTAGCGTGGCGATTGTTGGCGATTTGTGATTTTTGTAAGTCGTGTAGAATCGTAGCAAAAATCGTGACAGTGTGACACGGCCTTATGAAATGCAGAATTATTTCCTACCTTTAGTAATCGGCCATGCGCAGCGGTAGACGATAAAATATTGTCTTTGTTTAGTACTTTGTGATATATCTAATTAATTTGCAGGGACATTCATCTGTTATTGTGAATTCTGAGAAGCATGCAATACTTGATGAAGGGATTTTAAGCAAAGATAATACTTAAGCTTGAGAGGTGAGTTTAAAGGACATTTCAAAGAAAAAGCCCCCCTACCCACCCTTCGACACAAACACCATTGACTCCTGGGGCTCGTAACATAAAGCTTGCTAAGTTTTTGACTTAAGTAGGGTCATAAGTACGTTTTAGGCACAATCTTAGGACCTGCCTAAGAACTACTTAAGTATGTCTTAAACCGTAACATAAAGCGAACTTAGATCGGTCCTAGCTAAGTCAAACTTGTGTTAAAAACAACCTATGGTTTTTGATTTTATATGGATACACTGCTAAAAGTTAAATACAAAATTAAGTTAATGTCCTTACCTATCGGTTTAAGTTATGTTAGATTAGATTTCGTATTAAAATTATAATTGTGTTATAAATTATATGGAATGTTTGAAAACAAATACTGCAAGGTCAAAATTGGCGATTTGTGGTTCTTTGTAAGGTTCATTCTACCTATTCCCACTTTTTGAAAATCATGTAGAAAAAGGTTAGAATTTACGTGGGAATAGGTGGAATTTTGTGTAAACAAATAATTAACTATGTTCTTTAATTTAGGTATTTAGCTGCTTTTTCTTGTAAGATCTTTTTATTATTTCAAAAATCCGAAATAAATCATATTTTTTCATAGATTTATTCAATATTTTCTGTCTTAAAATGTACAAAATACAGGTAAATCTAAACATCTATTGTTATTTGCAAGTGGGAATAGGTGGAATTGAGATTTTTAAAAAGTGGGAATAGCTAGAAGACACCCTTTGTAAATGTTCACGACAATTGTTTTATCAACTAAGATGTTTTCAGTTTACCTTCTGTAACTCTTTTGTTTTGACAAATGTTCACTTGCCCTGTTATTATCGAACACAAGACAAGATAATCGACCACCTATCCACTTGAAATTGAAACTTTAAAAAGTTCAATATACTCTGAATCCCTGCTATGTATCAGGTCATTTATGTCAGAAGCAAAAACTGCAGAAGTTTTACGATATACTCATTAGCAATTTAATCAAGGATACAAAAAAAAATCGGGATATTTTTTCGTATGTCTCCACTTATCAACAAAACTCTCTCTCTCTCTCTCTCTCTCTCTCTCTCTCTCTCTCTCTCTCTCTCTCTCTCTCTCTCTCTCTCTCTCTCTCTGTGTGTGTGTGTGTGTGTGTGTGTGTGTGTGTGTGTGTATTTGGAGTGATATTGTAATCAGTGATCACCCCCCCCCCCCCAACGAAAAAATAAAATTCTGAAATCAGTGTCAAATAGAGATAATCATTTTCTTTAATGCATGAAATGAATAGAGGAATGTTTTAACATCGAAAGTCAACATTAAATAATTCTAAATATATGTACAAGGAAGTTAAGATATTCTTAAGTCACCTCTACCGGCCGCCTAAGTTTTGCTAAGATTGTCACATCTTAGTACGCTTCTAGTTACGGTCTTAAGTTTTAGACTGTACTTACTTAAGTACGGTCTTAGACTTAATTAGCCTTTATGTTACGAACCCCTGGTAAGTAAGTGAATGTAATCCAATTACCTACCCTTGCTAAAATTAATACTCCCTTTTACGCATATTAAATTATTTGGATTATTTGCTGACAATATATACACAACACATAAGCGTTAACAACATGCGACAATACTATAATAGCGCATGTACCAACAACAATTTTATTTTCTAGCCCGCGCACGTACATATTCTTTAATGCCTTGGGTAGCCCCCCTCCCCTTCTCACACTTAATTGTTGCTTTTGGGCTCCCCCTCAGGTACATAAACATTTAAATTTTCTTAGTGTATACATTGTTGGTATGATTTACTTGTATTGCTGATTTTTATTCCAAACTTGTTTCTCAGTTTGAATTATAGAAAAATAATTGGCGTGAAGAGTAACAAATTATATATTTTTTTTTATCTCAATGTATTCTTTTACAAATAATTTTCTGAATTTGCAGTGATTTTTTTCATGTAGTATCTATTTTTCAGGATATTTATGATGAGAAGAAGGAATTAGAACTACTAAAGGGTGAATACAATTTTAGAGGATGGAAAACTGCACATCATAATATTGCAGAAGAACCTGAATTTTACACACAACCAGAGGAGCTAGACTGTTTTTAACCCGGTTAGAATATTAAACTTGTAATTATAAAATTTGGTAAGAAATCGTTTCGTTGCAAGAATATTTAAGGAATTAGTCTTTCACAGTTCAAAACTGGAAAATTTCTACCTTTGGTTAAAACTGAATATTAATGAAAGTAAACTTGTTATACCTTTAATATCCCGTATCCAGACAACAAATAATATTTTCAGTCTTTTTTGCATTATATATACTTACATGTATTTTGAATTTCTTTATTCTTTTTAAGAAAAGGATATAAAGGACAACCTGGCCCTTTTTTGAATAATATTTCCAAATTTTACTAATGAAAAAGCGATCATGATTTTTTTCCCTATTTCAAAGTCCCCCTTCCCGTCACAATTTTTATTTGATTTTAGTTCATATGCAGGTATTAAATGGTCATGCAAGTTTGTTTTCATAATTTTATATTTCAGCTTGAATTGAATGATGTACGATGGATTCAATAAATAATGTCATCAGCTCGATGACACACATCATAAAAATCAGATGCCATTAAGTTTGACTTTCTCTTATTATTGAATCTTTAATGAGTTGATAACAGTTTATGTGAGCGCTTTTCATCACATTATTCCATTGTGAGAAGCTGGAAAACAAGGGCTACTCGAGACACTGCATTTAAAATGAATTGTCAAGAATCAGTAAACTAGAGTGAAATTCAACGCATCATTAAAGCTACTGTTAAACTTGTTAAGAATCCATCCCAAAGATACGTATATTAATTGAAATATGTTTAATTTACAGCAACCAATGCCTGTTTTATACACATATGAGCAGGTGGATTTCAGTAAACAAAAATGATATAATGGGCATCAAAAATGGGTATCGTTCTTGGCTACAAGAACACACAACAACCAATGTATATTTGCGAAATTTCAACAAATTATCACTGAGTATGTTTGATTGACTTTTAAGACACATAGCAAATTTGATAGACACCATTTTGGGGGTATTTCATACTATTATAAAGAAACATTTGATAATAAAAAAGTTTAATTCTCAAAGGTCACTCGATATTTCGAAAAATGAGTGAAAACGACAGCGTGTAGGAATATCTAAAAATTATATTTTAAAAGATAAAAAATTGTAATTATCCATGTTTGTCTGATATCCAAACAGATAATGAAACTTGAATTCATTTTGCTTTAAACCCTCAAAACATATTTACAATGAGATACAATTGACAAAACAGCAAAAGGCTGAACAGAGCAAAGAATTGGAAGAGCACTAAAACACTTTATATGCTATTTTCTTAAAAAATAGTGGTCTTGCTGTTCAAATTCTTATTGTGGAGGTAATTTCAATTTCTGGAGGAATCTAGAAAGCAAAATGTTTGCAAAAAAGGGAAAGGTTTATGAGAGGAAAGAACCAGAATGAGGATTCACTACATTAAATTTCTTCCGTACAGCGTCCAAACCCACAGGATATCAAGAGTAAAGGCGTTCTGGGGATAAAAAGAAAGTTAATGTTTTGTCACACCAACATTATTGGCCAGCACTTTCAACGTTTTACTTGTTTCATTTCCCAAACTTGACAAAATACCTTTCAGAAAGAGAGAAATAAATACATGAAATCATAGGGTCTGCCATATTCCAGTATACGAAGGGTCATACTCAAAAAAGTGTTCTAAAACAATTCGAAATTGAATAAAAATATTGCAGACGTGTGTTTTCATTCAAAGAGGATATTTTAGTTTAATCATTAGGAAAAAATCATGGAAAAGCGTTTATTTGTTTCTTTCCTAGCACCGATGACATTAATTATTGAATCCCTCATATCTATGACTTAGATTAACAAAGTTTAAATCCCTATTCAACATTAAATCATTTACTAGTATTAATTACGCTTTATGTACATGTTCACTATCAAGCACACTGTGTTTTGTACTGTTTTATGTTTTTTTTTAAATAAAAATGTTGAAAACTTAAAAGCATGTTTAAGTGTTTAATTTTTGGGGGGTAAATTAAACACGTTGAAGTGTTTAAAAATTGACGTATAAACATGTTTAAGTGATTATTATCTGTTGCATCAAATAAACATGTTTAAATGTTTAAGAGTTTAGGTTGAACATGTTTATTAATAAAACATGAAATGTTTAAATTTTAAACACATATGGTGTTTATTAGGTAAACCCTATGTGTTTATTCAGTGTTTAATCTTTGAACATGTTGTGTTTTTGAAGTGTTTAGTATTTAAACAGAGTGAGAAAGAAATATTTAAATATTAAACCTCAAATGTTTAAAATTTAAACATTATAACGTGTTTATTTCTAAAACACTTCACGAGGTGTTTATATTCTAAACGTGTTGAAGTGTTTATTATCTGTTGCAATATGGTGTTTATTTTTAAAACACTTATTTTTTACAGTGTAGGCAAGATATGTCATAGGAAAAGGGTCTATACTGCGATACAAGGGGACTCTCAAATCTAGGAGGTAAATAAGACTTCCTGTTTAAAAGATAGACCACAAATTAAACGATGCAGGCTTGGAAAATAATTGGACACTAAAAAGTTAGCCCAAAGTTGGAATTATAAATATCAGTTGATATAACTTAAAGTAAAAATTTGAAATTGCACTTTTTATACAAGAGAGTTGAGTAATGCGATATTATGAGACACCGGTATACATGAGGTAAGATCAGTAAAATTTTCCGAATTCTTGGATATTGCTAATAGTAATCCATTTTAGCACAAATATGCGCGAAATTAAATTGGCGAGGGATTTGTAATAACGCAAGAAAAGTTTTCGTAAATGAAGAACGTTTTACTGTATTAAAGGGAAGATGGTAGGAGAACTTAAACTTCCTTTGTAATTCATTTTGTTTCGAATGGTTGTACATCATTTAATTTGTAACAACTATGCTGCATTAAATACAAAGTAATTTTAGAAATTCCAATTTTCTTCAGCTTGGTTCCATTTGTTGTATATTGAAAATTGTAATTCTTTACAATTACACGACTTGAAGTACAATATCCTGATTCTTCTTCTTTTCGTATCATTTAACGTTTAATAATTTTTTTTTTAATTACTAAAAATTTGACAGTGACAATTACAGAACATATTGAATTAAAGACGGTCAGTTAATTATCAAGGTGGCTATTTCATATAAATGCACGGGCATTTGACACAGCTAAAGAAATTGTCATACCATGCATGAATACTTGATCGAAAAAACACCAGTGGGTTTTTCTATAATTTTACAGTCATCATCATCTTCTTCTTTTCCACATATTTTGATTGTGCTGCCAGGACGTAGACCAAACAGTTCCAGTTTTTCATTCTCCAAACATCCTTTTAATAAAATTTGATACTTTATTAAAAATCAGCATATCAAATATGTTTTTCATTAACACATTTCATTTTGCATTAAAAGCGATTCATGTTGAATAAAAAGTAATCCATTCATGTGTATGTACTGTATTAAATTTAATTTACTGAAGCTATAATGAGGATGCTGCCAATCTCCATAGGATTCTGATAGGTGCAAAATCTGGAATGAGATTAATGAAATTTAATAATGATGACATTCTTGATATATTATCATTACTGTATAGTATTTATGAAATATAATTGTATAATAATAATATCATATACATATTTGGGGGTGTTTTTTTAATGGATTTCAACAAATGGGGAATGATATTGCAGTCAGATAAAGCTGCTTTGAATTCAAATTGGCAAATAAGTTCTTTCTTGTCAGTTTGTATTTAAGTGAATGGAAAAAATTGTTCAAATGTAAATATATGGATTGTAAATTCATAAGTACATGTAACACATTGTACAACCTACTATGAGTTTGAGCGATCACCAAAGTGTTGTGGGGCTTGTAATGCAAAACTTGATGGTTTTATATATACACTGTACATATAAATTATATTCATTAATGATTTTAATTAAATCGTAACAGAAACAATTTTAGCAATAAATTGAAGAAAAAAGCTAGGGAAATCTAAGTAATATAGTTCGACTTTGCTAAGACCTCGCTAAGGTCGTCCGTTTAGAAAATATTTGTCAAAAGTGTACTTACGTATAGGAGATATATCATCAATAAAAGTGTCTTCATATTTCCTACTGAAATACAGAATGCATTAAGGTAGCCAAAATTTACATGATCCTTTGGGTGTAATTATAGTATATAATACACACGTAAAAGGAAAGAAACATGCAGTTAACTAGATAAGAGTGTCATTCCAAAATTATGCGGACTCTGCTATTATTTAATCTAACGGAAGTAATGATATTTCATAGAAATATTTTTCTTCAAGATTCCAATAAATTTCTCTTATTTTTTGTGTTTTAATTAATTTCTCTTTAAAAAATTCTTGATATCGCCGATAGAGATACCAAGCACGACAAACATTTTGAAAAACAAAGTTAACTAGATGCTGTCATGAGACAGTTATACCCGCACTAAGGTGTTTGCCTCTAAATACTTATTCCTTGCTTCATATTGGACTTTCCAAGGAAAAAGTCAAAATAATTCTATAATTATCTCCGTACATGTATTCGTCAAATTGAGCATAAAATTTTCAGGTGACCATATGATCTATGAGCCTCATAGATGTATTTTGTATACTTAATTCATTACCAGTCTGAAATAACAGAATTTAATTAATAAAGTAAATTACTTAATTAGATTCTGATAAATATTTTGCCCATAATTTGGAACTTTTTAAGTTTACTTTCTCAACCACATAAAATATTACCGTAAATCACGTTTTATTCGCGAGAACTTAATTTTCGCGTAATTACGCGAGACAATGAGCTCGCGAAAATTTTATTCTCGCGATTAAAAGTATTCCTTACGATCATATAGAGGAAAAACAACAATTCGTGAAAAATATGTCTCGCTAATAAAGAGTCAATGACTATCTCGCGAAAATAAGGTGTCGTGAAAATTTAGTGATCTACAGTATTTTAGGAAAAAAACCCATTGAAAATACAGCCCAATGATTTGTAAATGCCTATCCCCCCCCCTCACCATCACACACACACACACACACACACCCTCTCTCTCTCTCACACACATTTTTTTTAAAATAGACCTAGATGGCAAAGTTATTTTAAAACATCGTTTATTATGATAGTTTGAAATTTGTTCTTGTACTAAACAGTTTTACGTGTGAACATCTTATTGAAAATTTCTACATTCACATTGGGTTTGCGTCACCCATTATCATATTTTTAGATGTCCACTCGGCACACCTCGGCCGATTCATACACTGTACTTCATCTAATGAAGGCGACGGAATATGAGATTATTTAGCACATGTATGCTGACGATGCAGTGTGGTCAGTTAAAATCATTTGTGTTTTAATTGGATTATATGGATTATATTTCATGAATTCGTTGTCACGACCTATGACATTCGGTAAGTACAAGATTTAGTATAGATTGCATAAAAATAAATAAATACAAATGGTTAGGTTGAAGTTCAAAAAGGGTCAAAGATCATCGCATGCCACAGTCGACAAATTTCACATTGTCAAGTTATCTCCCGTTGCGGATATTCAGTATATACACTATTACAGGCGTAGATCCAGAAATTTTTTTTTCGGAATGGGGGGGGGATGTCACACCTCAGTCAAAAAAAAATCCAGCCCATGATTTCCCGAGAAGCAAATAAAAAAAACAATGATGGTGGGGTCCCTGTTTTCTAAGGGGGAGGATGTCCAAAGTCATTTTTATTCTCTTCAGTAAATAGTCTTATTTAAATAACTGGAAATTCAAGGGGGGGGGGTGTCTGATCTCCCTAGCCACTGACTCCCTGTAACCTGAAATGACAATTGATCTTATGACTCCATAATAGTAGAAAATTTTTCCATTTGACTATATATACATATTTTGTTTCCTGTGTTTATGTCTGTTTGTCTGTTCACAGAAACTTTAACCTTGCCCATATTTTAGTTTTAAGTGGATTGGGCTATACACATGGCTTCCACATTTCATAGAAAAATTTCTTTTGGCAAAACCTTTTAATGGGTACCACCAATTTTGACCTCTTGATCTCTTGACCTTGGAGTTTGACCCACTTTTACAAGAAAAATACCTTAAACTTGGCCTAATTTAAGTTTTGAATAGTTGGTGCTAGGACTTTCATGCTTAACATGTGTAATCATTGTGAACTTTCAACAGGTATAAATATCCTTGACCCTAGAGTTGAACCCAATTTAACTTTAACCTTGGCAATGACTTTTCAACAGGTGAGGAAGTACTAGGAATTTCTCTCTTATTTCACATGTGTATTCCTTGTGACAAGACTTTCCCTTTGATACCAACAATTTTGACCCTTTGACTTTGAACTTGGAGTTTGACTTACATTTGAGAAACTTCAACCTTTGCCAAAAGCTGCCATAACAGTTGCTGTCACAACAAACAAACAAATTACTAAAAAAACAGTATACATGTACATATTTTATATTCAACAGATATACTTCTGGTCATATCTCAAGTTCTCCCTTGAATCAGACATGGTGATATAAATATTTTAAAAATAATTATTATAAGAGTTGAAAAGGTTGTGCATATTAAAATATACTAAGCTCTGCGGATGAATTAGATATAACAGTTTAGCTTTATTTTGCTACCCAAAGCACCTTGATTAACTATTTACAAGCATACTGTTTTCTGAAATGTACTGTTTTCTGTCGTCCATCTGTTTGTCTGCAAACTTTTCACATTCTTAACTTCTTAAGAACCACTGAGCCAATTTCAACCAATTTACATGTAAATATGCAGGGGACTTTTTCCAACATAAATCTTCGTCTCAAGAACAGCAAGGACATTTATTGTCCCCCATTTTTGCTAAAGGTAGGGGACATTAAATCTCATTTGTTTGTCAGTCTGTCCATCTGTCACAATAAATTTAACCTTGGTCATCATGGTCATATATTTTGAATGAGAAGAGACAGGACTTTTATATTAAACATGTGTATTAGTATTTAATGGGACAATACCATTCTAAATACACTATGATTTTTATTACCATGACCTTGAAGTTTGACCTACTGTCATAAACAAATTAATTGTTTTAAATTGATCATTTTGAAAGATAAATGAAAGGGCATTCATATTGTACATGCATGTATATTACCTGTGATAAGACCTTTCCAAATATATCATGACTTTTTGACTCTGTGACCTTGACCTTGAAGTTTGACTTACTTTTCAATAATGTTGTATTTCCTTTTGATTGAGAAGAGATACGACTTTCAAATTTCAAGTGTACATTACCCATAACAAGATGTTTCCCAACATGCTATGATTTCCTTTTGATTGAGAAGAGATACGACTTTCAAATTTCAAGTGTACATTACCCATAACAAGATGTTTTCCCAACATGCTATGATTTTTTACGCCTTGACCTTGATGTTTTACCAAAATTTCAAAAGAGTGAACTCTCCCAAAAGAGGATTAGGCCACTGTGTAAAATGAAATAGGAGTTTAGGGAAGACAGGGCTTTTTGCATAAAAAACGTCATTTTTCCACCCCTATTTGACACCCCAGGGCAAAATCAAAATTCCAAAACCTTACTACACATTTACATGACTCCATCAACCATCTCCCAAAAGATGATTTGGCTGCTGAATAAAATGTAAGAGGAGTTCAGGGAAAATGAGGCTTTTTCCATAAAAAACGTCATTTTTCAACCCCCATTTGACCCCCCGGGGCAAAATCAAAATTCCAAAACCTTACTGCACATCTACATGACACCACCAACCATCTCTCAAAAGATGATTAGGCTGCTGAATAAAATGTAAGAGGAGTTCAGGGAAGATGGGGCTTTTTGCATAAAAAACGTCATTTTTCGACCCCCATTTGATCCCCCGGGGCAAAATCAAAATTCAGAAACCTTACTGCACATCTACATGACACCACCAACCATCTCTCAAAAGATGATTAGGCTGCTGAGTAAAATGTAGAAGGAGTTCAGGGAAGAAGGGGCTTTTTGCATAAAAAAAAACATCATTTTTCGACCCCCATTTCATCCCCCAGGGCAAAATCAAAATTCAGAAACCTTACTGCACATCTACATGGCACCACCAACCATCTCCTAAAAGATGATTAGGCTGCTGAGTAAAATGTAGAAGGAGTTCAGGGAAGACGGGGCTTTTAGCATAAAAAACGTCATTTTTCGACCCCCATTTGACCCCCCGGGGTAAAGTCAAAATTCCGAAACCTTACTGCACATCTACATGACACCCCCAACCATCTCCCAAAAGATGATTAAGCTACTGTGAAAAATGTAGGAGGAGTTCAGGGAAGAAAAGTGTGACAGACGGACGGACGGACGGACGGACGGACATGAGTAACAACAATATACCCGAACTTTCTTTCGGTGATATTATTCGAAGGTATATTTTTATTGTTCTTTTAATATATATGTAATCTTCTGACTAAATATTTGAAGTTCTAACATAATAGGGATTTTCTGTGCAACAACTGCAAAAATGACGTCTCGAAATGTGACGGAGCAGCTGGCGCTCTTTTATCAAGTTTAGATGTAATGCTCGAGAAAACACCATTAAAAACCAAATGTTTCCATTTCTTTTTGTATCCTTGTGATAACTCTTTGAGAGTTAGTTGATTATACCCGCACTTTCTAAAGAAAGTTCGAGTATATTGTTGTTACTCATGTCCGTCCGTCCTTCCGTCCGCCCGTCTGTCACACTTTTCTTCCCTGAACTCCTCCTACACTTTACAAAGTAGCTTAATCATCTTTTGGGAGATGGTTGGTGGTGTCATGTAGATGTGCAGTAAGGTTTCGGAATTTTGATTTTGCCGCGGGGGGTCAAATGGGGGTCGAAAAATGACGTTTTTTTATGCTAAAAGCCCCGTCTTCCCTGAACTCCTTCTACATTTTACTCAGCAGCCTAATCATCTTTTGGGAGATGGTTGGTGGTGTCATGTAGATGTGCAGTAAGGTTTCGGAATTTTGATTTTGCCCCGGGGGGTCAAATGGGGGTCGAAAAATGATGTTTTTTATGCTAAAAGCCCCTTCTTCCCTGAACTCCTTCTACATTTTACTCAGCAGCTTAATCATCTTTGGGGAGATGGTTGGTGGTGTCATGTAGATGTGCAGTAAGGTTTCGGAATTTTGATTTTGCCCAGGGGGATCAAATGGGGGTCGAAAACTGACGTTTTTTATGCTAAAAGCCCCGTCTTCCCTGAACTCCTTCTTCATTTTACACAGTAGCTTAATCATCTTTTGGGAGATGGTTGGTGGTGTCATGTAGATGTGCAGTAAGGTTTCAGTATTTTCATTTTGCCCAGGGGGGTCAAATGGGGGTCGAAAAATGACGTTTTTTATGCTAAAAGCCCCTTCTTCCCTGAACTCCTTCTACATTTTACTCAGCAGCCTAATCATCTTTTGGGAGATGGTTGGTGGTGTCATGTAGATGTGCAGTAAGGTTTCGGAATGTTCATTTTGCCCGGGGGGGGGGGGGGCAAATGGGGGTAGAAATTTGTTTTTATTTTTATTTATTTGATATGTTGTTTAATCACCCTGCTTTCAAGAACTTCCCTAATATTTTATGCATTAGCTTTAAACCATGATCATTTGGAAAATGATTGGTTTGTTTTGTGTGTGTGTAAAATGGTTTCAAAATTTGTATTGTCATGCGGTTGGCAAAAAGGGGCAGGATAAAATGGCCCCTCCCTAAACCTGGGGGTCATGATTTGTACAAACTTGAATCTAAACCTCTTGAGAATGTTTCCATATTAATCATGCTCTTGTTGTTCTTGAAAAGAAGAATTTTGAAGATTTGTTTCCTTTTATTCCTAAATAAAACTTTGATCCCTAATTGTGGCCTGACCCTAGCCTTTGAGGTGATGATTTGAAAAACCAGAAATATGTCTATAGGACATGAATGTCCTGCCAGATGTATATTACTAATTAATGCTACTGTACCTGAAAGTGTGTATAAGAGTATAAAGTTTGATGAAAATATCTTGAACAGTTTCTTTAGAATTGAAACTAAAATCTAAATAAATTGGATATAGATACATGTAATAAATTCTTACCAAATTATGTATAAGTGCATGCTAAACATAAAAATGTCTTAAATTATTTCTTTAAAACTAAGCAAAATACAAATTAAAGAGGAGGGAGGTCAAGGTTACAGAAATGTGCAAGGTGAAGTTTTTGATGCAGTTCAATAGCTCTCACTAATACATATCAGCATATTATGTTTGATAAAAATATCTTGAATGATTTAATGAAACTGAGCTTAACATTTTTTTTAAGAAAAGAGAGGTCAAAGGAAAGGTTGGGGTCAAAATGCTGTTGCAGTTGAAAAGCTTACATCAGTATGAATTTACTATTAGCATATGAAGTTTGATAAAGATATAATTAATGGTTTATTTAAAACTTAAAACTTGAAAATAAACACATATTTTAAAAAGTGAGGTCAAGGTCAAAATAAGTTGATGCATTAAATCCATTAATAGCTTTCAGCAGTATGTATTAGCATATGAAGTTTGATAAATATATCATGAATTGTTTATTCAAAACTGATCTAGACATTAATTTTAGAAAAGTGAGGTCAAGGTCACAGGAAATGTCATGGTCAAAAAGAATTGAAGCATTGTAAAGCTTACATCAGTATGTATCATCAAGTGAAGTTTCGTTACACAACTTGAATGGTTTCTTTAAAATAAAGCTAAACACTAATTTGAAGAAAAGTTAAGTGAAGGTCAAAGGAAAAGTCAAGGTCAAAAAATATTGCTGCAGTTGGATAGTTTACATCAGTATATGCATCAACATATGAACTTTGATAAAAATATCTAGTTTCTTTGAGCTCGATGGAAAGACAGATGGAAGGGTGTAGGACGGACATGACAATAACTATACATGTATTCCTAATCATGGCGTGGCATAAAAAACTTGAATCTTCATTAAATGAGGATGTTTCCATATCAAGATTATACAAGCAAATTCAAAGAATTGTGGTCCTCTGCTTATTGAATGGGATGCCATAATTTACGGCAGATTGAGTGTCAAATATACACCCCTATCATATGTCAATTTATGAAAATTAGGTCAAAGGGGAAAAATCATAGCATGCACGGAAATATTTTGTTGCAGGTAATGTACATGTCCAATATGAAAGCCCCATCTCTTTTCAATCAAAAGTTATATATTATATAATATAATATTTTTGAAAAGTAGGTTAAACATCTAGGTCAAGATCACAGAGTCAAACGTCATGACATAGTTAGAAAAGTCTTTTCACATGTAATATACATGTATAATTTGAATGCCCTATCTTTTCTCTTTCAAAATGATCAATTCAAAATGTTATTTTTTGGAAAGTAGGTAAAACTTTAAGGTCAAGGTCTCACTTGGGTTAAAAAATCATAGAACATTTAGAAAGTTTTGTGGTAATGTACATGTGAAATAATTGAAAGCCCTATCTCTTATTATTCAAAAGTTATGACCAAGGTTAAATTTACTGTGACAGATGCACATACTGTCAAAGATGGACAGACTGACAGACAAATGAGATTTATTGTTCCCTCCCTTTCCCAAAAACGGGGGGAAATAATGCCCTTGCTGTTCTTGAGAAGAAAATTTATGGTGGAAAAATCCCCTGCATATTTCTTAACGCAAATCAATATTGTGTTTTTATGTCATTTGTTTGTTTGTTGTTAAATATCCCTCTCAGGAATTTTTCACTCGAATGGAGACACCACCACTTGAAAAATAATGAGGACAAGTCAGATTTGAGGTCAACATTCATTTTAGGAGTTTTTAACCATTAAGACTTAAAGAGATATGAACTCGATCCTTCCCCTCACCCCTTCCCAGACCCCTGTTTATTCATTCAACAAACTACTACTTGTTCTTACATTTTTAAAAAAATGTTTATGTATACAAATATAGTTTAATGTGGTCCATCTCTTTGAATGATTTTCATTCCTAATTCTCGGATAGGTTGATGAATAAAATGTCAAGCAATCTTATCATTAATGCACTTTTATTTAATTTAATGCAGTCATATTGTGAACATTTCCAGTTCATTAGGAGAGTGGGGATGACCTCCAGGAGATCATAACCTTTATACCATTAAATTTACATAACATAATAACACAAAAAACTAAATTATGTATAGTCAAATGGAAAAAGTTTCCTACTATTTAGGAGTCACATGATCATTTGTCATTACAGGGACAGGGAGTGGATAGGGAGGTCGCCCCCCCCCCGGAATTTGCAGGACTATAATATATACTGAAGCAAATAAAAATGACTTTGGATGCCCTCCATCCTAGAAAACAGACCCTACCATAATTTCTCTTTTTTTTTTTTTTTTTTTTTTTTTTTTTTTTGCTTCTCAGGAAATTCTAGTCTGGAAATCCCCCCTCAATCCCAGAAAAAAAATTCTGTATCTTGTAACTGAATGTAACGTCGATAACGGGCGATAACTCTTCAGAATGTGAAATTCGTCTTATTGCAGCATCGGATGACCTTTGATTCTTTAAACTTTAACCTAACCAGTTGCATTTCAGAATATTTTACCCAAATCTATACCAAAACTTGTACTTACCGACTGTATAGGTCTCGTCAACTTCATGAAATATAATCCAATTAAAACACAAAATAATTCCTACTGAGATACATGCAATATGATGTGTACACCACACTAGTACTGCACGTGCAATCTAAAAATGATAATGGTAAAACTAGTACTTAAGTGGGTATGTGACGCAAGCCCAATGTGATGCAGGTGTTCCGATACATTTATAGTACAAAAACAAATTTAAAATTATCATTTACAAAAGATGTTTTATCTTAAGTTTGCCATCTAGGCTTATTTCCAAAAAACAGGCAAATAGGGTGTGTTTGTGTGCGTGTGTTGATGGGAGAGGGTGGGGGTTTGACTAAATTGATTGGGTATATGGCAGCTTTCAAGGTGTTTCTGCCTAATCAAATATAAAAAAAGTTTGTACATTTTGAAAAAATCATCAAAAACGCTTTACACTAATTTGAATAATATTATTTGTTGTTGATCTATATGAGAAAATAGATTTAAAAAGTTCCAGTTATGGGCCAAAATCTATATCCCCCTTTATCAAACCTAATTTACATCATTAATTAAATTCTGTTGTTTAATTTCAGACTGGTAATGAATTAAGAATATGAAATACTTATAAGATCGAGGCCCATGGGTCACATGGTCACCTGAGCATATTATGCTCAATTTGATGAATACATATGTAAATTATTGAATTATATTGACTTTTTCCTTGGTAAAGCCCAATTTGAAAGAGCGTGCATTTAGTGGCAAACACCTTAGTGCGGGTATTACTGTCTCATGACAGCATCTAGTTTCATTTCTTGATCATTCTGTCGTAATGTAAATTTCGCCAAGCGATAGACCAGGAGCCAAGGAGGCCCAATATGCATGTGAATCTTGTTCTATGCATGTGCGTAAATCTCGTGCGACTTTCTTTGTATTTCACGTCGTCGGGGGAGGGGGGGGGGCTATTGAACTAGACATGGGAGGCCTCGTGTAATTAATATATGTTAATCCAAGGGCACTCGAAATTCCATTATAATGTCAAATGTCAAAATGAGAGAAAGAAAAAGAGAGATTATACGGATGTATGATAACTTTATATCAAATTTATGATGGCAAGTGTTCGGAAGGAGCCACAATATTTGAAAAGCAAATTTTTAATTTCAATTAATGTTTTTAGAAGAAACATACAAATATGAACATTTTTATCGTGTCATTACATGTGACTTTTATCCATTTTGAAAATGTGCTTATTTTAGAAAACAGTATGACTGTAAACAGCTTAAATATATAGCAAATACAAGCTAAATTGGTATAGCTAATTTAATTTTAGAAGACTGTGCAATACAAGACCTATTAATTACTTATCTTTCTTTATATACTCCGTTACACTAAATTTCACGGATTTCTCTCCGTTACACTTAATTCAACATGAAGTGTACAAGTTATAATTTAAAGTACATTGAAAACCGTAAACATAATTCATTCCCCCAATTAAATTCTTGATTTCAAACTGGTAATGAAATTATTTAGTTTAAAAAATACATTTTAGAGGTCCTCGAGCCGCGTGTTCACTTTAGCATTTTATGTTTGATTTGAAAAATACATGTTGTTAAAGTGAAATTTTATGTGAAATTGTTTGTATAATTAATGCTTGATTTATATTATCTTAATCTTGTTGATTTGTAGTAATTGCTCTAAGTTACAGACTGCAGTGATCTGTTTATGTGATAAGGTCTTGACCGCTCATTAAGATCTGGCTGGGAAATCAGCATTGCTGACTTTTATCACCCGAGTCTCAGGGGGATTGAATGTCCAAAGTGCTGGCCGTGAGAAAATGCAGAAATCATAGTGTTCACAATTAACAGGTTAATTTAGCAGTGATTGACAGTCTGTAGTTTGGGCAGTTCTTAATATTTAGCGTAGAATTTGTGTGTTCAATTAGTTACTCAGTCGGGTCCTGTGTGTAAAGTGTTACACGGGAATACAAAATAAACTTTGTTGGAAACTTTGGGCGTTTTTATTTAAAAACAGAAAGTTTCGGTGTAACATTTTAAGTGGTGGCAGCGGTAAAGGATCCTAATTAAATGTGAAATATTGTTTGAAATTTTATACATATATTTGGATTTAACAAGCGGAATTAAAATGCCTAGGAAACAGGACTTGGAATTGGAATTTCAACTTTCTAAACAAAAACAGGAACATGATTTACGTTTAAAAACACTTGAATTGGAACATGAAAAAGAAATTTTGGAATTACGTGTTCAGCTAGAGAAGGCCA
Organism: Saccostrea cuccullata; assembly: GCF_032062105.1. NCBI lineage: Eukaryota > Metazoa > Mollusca > Bivalvia > Ostreida > Ostreidae > Saccostrea > Saccostrea cuccullata. Next base: position 31,216 of record NW_026932235.1, on the reverse strand, counting down.
ATTCAACACCAGGAGCACATTCGACAGGAATGCCAAAAATTAAACTTCAACCATTTAATCAGGAAAAGGATGACATTTTGTGCTATCTCTCTGAATTTGATGCGGTAGCTGAGCATGCAGGTTGGACTGAGAACTCAAAGGCTTTACAGCTTAGGTCACTTTTAACCGGAGAAGCTCGAGAAGTGTCGCAGCAAGTGACTTCGGGATACAGAGATCTGTATAAGGCTCTTTTGAATCGATTCGGCAAGCGCCCAGCAGACTACTTTCAGTTCCTGGAGGAAATTAAACGTAGACCAGGAGAAACTTACAGAGGATTAATGTCGAGAATAGATCTGTATTTGAGTCGTTTCATTGATGAGAAAGATCCCGTACAAAAGTTCCGAGAAGAGTATTTCTTAAAGGCGTTATCTCTTCAACAAGCCCAGTGGATTAGACGGAATAAGGGAAGTAGTGAGTTAGTTGAAGCTGCTGAGGATTACATTCTACCAACAAAATCGGCCGAGGACAGAAAACTTCAAAATCCTAAAGTGTTAGGTGAGAAGAAGAGCCAGGAACAGGGGAACTCCGGAAAACAGAAAAGTTTGGAAAAAGTGAAATGTTTTAGCTGTGGGAACTTTGGACATTATGCAAACAAATGCCCAAAGAAAGGTAATCTGGCGTCGTGTTTCGTGAAAGGAGCATTATGGGGTTTACATTATGTTCCGGGGAAAGTGGATGATGTGGAAGTGTCAATGGTCAAGGACACTGGAGCATCTATGACGCTATTGCGGGAGGATCTTGTTGATCCAAAATGTGTTCTACATGGACAAACTACTTCCTTGGTTACAGCTATTGGACAGCCATTCGAGGCTAAGTTAGCTGTGGTTAACCTGGAAACACCAATGTTTAAGGGACATGTTCAGGTAGGTTTAGTACCTGATCTGGTTGCAGATGGTTTATTGGGAATAGATGTTCTGGAGAGGAACAAAGTTGCAGCTGTGGTTACGAGAGCCAAAGCAAAAGAACAAGAACAAAATGAATTAAGTGCCAAAAATCGCATGAATAAATGTGATGTCGTACCAAGGGACTTAAACGTCATGGTAACTGACGATGAGGCTGGTGAAGTGAACCTTGATTTACCGGAAATTTCATTGGAAAAGTTGAGCGTGGTGAATGGAAATAAACTATCGAATCTTCAGAAACAAGACCCAACACTCAAAAATTGTAGGGATAAAGCATTCAAAAATGTATCACAAACTGAGACAGAACATAAAGCGTTTTACTGGGAGAATGACATATTGAAACGAAAATGGACTTCCAAGAAAAAGAATCTGTCGGGAACACAAGTGGTACTTCCAGCATCGCTAAGAAAAGCAGTGATGAAGCTGGCACATGATCAGCCAATAGCTGGACATTTAGGAACTGAGAAGACCAAACAACGTATTCTTGCGTCATTTTATTGGCCTGGATTGTTCCAAGATGTGTCGGACTACTGCGCAGAATGTGACACTTGTCAAAAAGTGGCAAAAAGAAGTGCGGAAAGAGCTCCTATGGTCAACACACCTATCATAACTGATCCGTTTTCAAAGATCGCAATGGACATCGTTGGCCCACTCAATAGGACAACTCAAGGTAACAAATACATTCTGACTGTCATTGATGAAGCTACGAGATACCCAGAAGCTTTTGCTTTACCAAGTTGTGAAGCTGAACGAATAGCCGACACTCTCATTACATTATTTAGTCGAGTTGGAATTCCTAAAACTATTCTCACTGACCAAGGATCAAATTTCACGAGTGCGCTCCTGAAAGATTTATATGAGAAAATCAAAATCAAGGGGATAACTACAACGCCTTATCACCCGCAGGCAAATGGCAAAGTTGAAAGATTTAATGGAACGTTAAAATCAATGTTGAAAAAGTTGTGTATGGAGAATGGCGAAGATTGGGATGTACTTTTTCCCTATGTACTTTTCGCGTACAGAGAAGTCCCGCATGAGGAGACTGGTTTTTCACCATTTGACCTGTTGTACGGATGGCCAGTACGTGGTCCTCTTAGTGTTTTAAAGAGCTTCATGACTGGTGAGGAGGAAATAAAAACATCAGAGATAGATCATGTCGTCAACATCCGAAACAAACTGGCTGATGTGACACAACTCGTGCAAAACAACTTGGAAATGAGGCAGTCGAAGATCAAAGATTGGTATGATCGCTCAGCATCCAAAAGGACTTTGCGCCCTGGTGATGAAGTACTCGTTCTACTCCCGACCGAACCTGGCAAGATGTCCGCTCAGTGGAAAGGACCATTTCGTGTGGTTAACAAGGTAAATGATGTTAACTATAAAATCAATGTTGGAGGACGACGTGGACTTGTTACCTACCATATCAATTTACTTCGTCCTTATAACCGGGCTACATTACTGGCAGGAACAGAAAATGAAATTGGAATTGAACAGCAATTTCCTAACGACACCACAGAAACCATTTCAGATCTTGTCTTTGGACATGGGCTGACTCAAGTGCAGAGACAGAGTTTAAGGGATGTTTGTCAGAAATTTTCAAGAATTTTCACATCAAAGCCGGGAAAGTGTGATGTTATCTCACATACAATCAAAACAACGTCTGAGAATCCAATTACTCAGAGACCTTACAGGATACCGGAAGCTAAGAAACAGGAAGTTAAGGAGTCTTTGAATGAAATGTTAGAACAAGGACTTATTACACCATCCAAAAGTCCGTGGGCCTCACCAATTGTCCTTGTCAACAAGCCTGATGGGACAATTAGAATATGTGTTGATTATAGAAAATTGAATGAAATAACTCTCATGGACCCTTATCCCATTCCACGCATGAGTGATATACGAGGGTTGTCCCGTAAAATCGTGGACAAGTTGTCTAGTGTAAAAAATAGACATCACTGCGTTCTGAAATTTTCACTATTATTTAGTACACATTTTAGTAATATACACAGCAAATTTCAGGTAAATATATGCATAAATGAACAAATTATGTTATTTTATGTCATGTATTGTATCACCTTACGGCGCATGGATTATAACGTCAAAGTGTCTAAAACAGCGTCACGTTTTATCTTTGCTGAAAATAAAGTTGGATGAGTCCGACTTAAATTTAAGTATTTCATTGATACACATTCTTTAGTCTCAATAAACAGTCGAAGAACCAATTGGCACCCTCATGCGATCTTCTGAAGATTTATCAGGAAGCTACGGACAATATTCTCACCATCATTCAACTAATAGAAAATCTCATATCGCCGTCTACTGTGACAGCGTCTTTTGCTATTACATTATGAGTTTGTCCGTATGTTTTGTACTCCCTGGGGACTCAATCAAAAAAGACTTCCCTAAGAAAACTCCTATTTCATTTGTATACTTAAGATATGGTGATATTTTTATAATCTTTTTTCTTCTGTGGTCATTTCAAGTCTCTAAAGTTGTCATTACAACATTAAATTAAAACGGAACTGCTCTCCGGTGCGCCGTAACGTCATAAAACGTCGCCATTTTTCGTGTGTTGTGTTTACCACTTTCCCATTTCGAATGCTCGAGAAACTGCCAAAATTTAACCAAATGCCTTAAAATTTTTACAAAGACTACAAAATTAATTGTGGAATTGAATAAGGATAATTTTAATCCAAATCTTATGTATTTAAAACTTTTATTTTGAATTCAAACTTGTGTATTCTTTAATAAAACCTTGGTTTTTTGTCCGTGCGCCGTAGGACAATACCCCGTGCACATTTAAGCATAATAAAATCTTTATTTTTGCCTATATTTTATCAAAAAAATTATCATGCACTTAAATATGATAAATAAACATTTACTGAAATTTTCAGCTTAGTGCGCCCATTACTTTTCGAGAAAAACGCTTTGTCCACGATTTTACGGGACAACCCTCGTATTTGAGAAAATTGGAAGTGCAAAATATTTGAGTAGATTTGATCTAACAAAAGGCTACTGGCAAGTTCCTCTGGCAAAGGAAACACGCAAGAAATCCGCCTTCATCACCCCATTTGGCCTTTTCGAGTTTACAGTGATGCCGTTTGGTATGAAGACGTCTCCAGCATCATTCATAAGACTTATGGATCGTATTTTAGATGGAACTCAAAATACTGTTGCGTACTTTGATGACATAATTGTCTACAGTCAGACGTGGGAAGACCATATCAAACATGTAACAGAGCTACTTCAGCGTATTTATGAGGCCAATCTTACCATCAGACCATCAAAATGTAAGTTGGGAGCAGCAGAAATCATCTGTTTAGGACACATAGTTGGTGGAGGGACAATTAGACCAGACCCTAGGAAATTGAAGGCCATGGAGGATTTTCCACTTCCCTTGACAAAGAAGGAATTAAGATCATTCTTGGGATTAACTGGATACTATCGCCAGTATATAGGAAATTATGCGGACATAACTGTACCACTGACTGATCTACTGAGAAAAAGTCAACCCGCAGAATTAAGATGGACGGAGAGGGAAGTGCAGTCATTCAAGAAACTGAAGGAGGCCCTGATGACAGCTCCTGTTTTGGTCAATCCAAACTTCAATTTACCGTTTGTACTACAAACAGATGCGAGTAATAACGCAATTGGGGCTGTCCTGAGCCAACAGTTGCCAGATGGTGATCATCCAGTTGCTTACCTTAGTAAGAAGTTACTTCCAAGGGAAAAGAACTATTCAACGATAGAGAAAGAATTATTAGCTATCGTTTGGGCCATTGGATCGTTCTCGTATTACCTAGAGGGGAGGAAGTTTTACGTAGAAACAGACCACAATCCACTAACCTGGTTGCATCGATTGAAGAATAAAAATCAGAGACTGTTGCGTTGGGCCCTCGCACTACAGTCGTACACCTTTGAAGTTAGATATAAGAGAGGAAGCAAAAACACAAATGCAGACGGATTATCAAGAATCTGAAAAGTGAAATGTATTTGTGAATTATGGGCAATTTTTGTGAAAATTTTATATTCATAAAATTCAAGTGCATTCAGTTTGGATTTACAGTGAAATTCATTTTGGATTTATATTATTCTTTTGATGATTAATTGCTATTAACTGTTTAATACTTATTTGGACTGGCTAAAGTGAATTTAGTGACTGGTTAAATTTAATGTTGCTATATACAGAATTATGAACTTGGAAAAAAAATCAACTATTGACAGTTAAATTTTTATCGTTGGAAGGGAGGTGTTAAAGTGAAATTTTATGTGAAATTGTTTTGTATAATTAATGCTTGATTTATATTATCTTAATCTTGTTGATTTGTAGTAATTGCTCTAAGTTACAGACTGCAGTGATCTGTTTATGTGATAAGGTCTTGACCGCTCATTAAGATTTGGCTGGGAAATTTAGCTCTTGTATCAGCATTGCTGACTTTTATCACCCGAGTCTCAGGGGGATTGAATGTCCGAAATGCTGACCGTCAGAAAATGCAGAACCAATAGTGTTCATAGTTAACAGGTTAATTTAGCAGTGATTGACAGTCTGTAGTTTGGGCAGTTCTTAATATTTAGCGTAGAATTTGTGTGTTCAATTAGTTACTCAGTCGGGTCCTGTGTGTAAAGTGTTACACGGGAATACAAAATAAACTTTGTTGGAAACTTTGGGCGTTTTTATTTAAAAACAGAAAGTTTCGGTGTAACACATGTATACATACTTTGTAAATTATAAAATAATTATGGCTCTTAAAAATTAACTGGAGATAAAAATATGTGTAATTAGAGGCAAAACCTTAGTTTGGATAGTTTCTTCATATGCAAACACCTTGTTAATTTTAAAGTATTCTGTGAAATTAGATTACCTTGATTTATTTTCAATTAGCGATAAATGCTTTTAAAAAAATTTTTACCTCTCTTATTTCTTCCGTCTTCCCCTCAAGCTTGTATTTGTTATCGGAAAAACGAGAAAAATGGGCTATATGAATTAGGACACTCTTATCGATAGTTATGCCTTTTGCGATAATAAAAACGAAAAATTTGCCACATGTACTTCAATCTTGTTTTATCTGGGTTTTTCTACTTGAAGTTTAATCTGACCTTAAAATAGGCTATCGCAACTTATACCGTGTCTCAACTGTATCATGTGATTGTCTTTTTTATACCCCTGCTTGATCGGGATGTCCGTCCGTCTGCATATCTAGCTGTCTGTTTGTCTGTTCGTCCGTCTGTTACGCTTTGGTGTGCCCATCTCTTATCCGCAACTCCTCTTACGGTATACCACTGATTGAAATTAAATGAATTTTTACAGAATCTTTGTTACATATTGCCATTATGCATCTTCTATTTACATTTTGATCGGACACATATTTCGGATTTATAATGGCAAAACATGGACTTTGTCAATATAATCTTATGGGAGTCGGGGGAATCATTAAGTGATTTCAGTGATCACAGTACCTCTTGTTTAAAATCAATTTAGATGAAGATGATAAGAGAATTGTGGTGAACTAAGTCTTATATTGAAGAATTCGTCTGTCGAAATTAAACTACCAAATATTTTTTTATTTAATATTGTATACATGATAAACGGTGATTTATGTTTATATGATAACAAATTTTATATTTAAATAATAATAAATTGAACAATGATAATTTTGAGTTTTGAATTTCATATGTATTTCGGGATCTGTAAATTGACTTTTTGAAAATAAATGCATGGTTCCTTTCCATCTAAAACAGGGCATTTTTTTAAAACTGAAAGCACAAATTAATAATTTTTTTATGGGATCACCGTTCCTTAAATAAATGATTTACTGAAAATCGGTGTTCCACTTTTTATTTTTGCTTAAACGCAGATGCAAACAAATTTCTTTTAATCTGCTTGTTAATTCAAATATTTTTCAGTCTTGATCAGTGATTATTATGTAAATATTTTTTTAATTTATTTTAGTACCAATTTTTTCTTCCTAATGTATAAATTATTTTCAGACAAACAAACGATAAATCTTTAACATATTTTATCTTAATCGAAGATTTTGGGGTATATAGGTATTGTCATGTCCATCTTTCTATTTGTCTGATAGTCTGTTTGTCCTCAGAAATCATAACTTGTCCATTACGTTTGATAGATTGGAGCTATGGCTTTCAGATTTCACATGAGAAGTCCTTGGGACAAAATCTTTCGTAAGTATGGATACATTTTACCTCTTGACCTCGACCTTGGAGTTTAACCCCATTTTCAAGATAATATCAAACTTAAACCTTTGCCATAACTTATGTCAGTTGATGCTAAGGCATTCATACTAGGGTATTCACTGTCACCTTTCCTCGGGTATAAATATTTTTACTATTTTACCTAAGGGTTTTAAACATTTCTTTTTTAAAAAATAACCTTGGCTATAACTTTGAAACAATTAGAACTAGGGCTTTCATATTTCACACGTGTAATCTTCCTTTGGAAACCAACTATTCTGGCCATGAACATTTGGGATTAAGGAGATGGGTGAACTTAGCGTGCAGAAAGCCCACTAGCTTCAGATATATAAAAATCATATTCAAATTGTTAATTTAGTATTGAAGTAAAGTTCTTATCATTGATTTTTGTGAAATCATGATAAACAAAAAGTTTTGAGGAAAATTTTTTGTTAAAAATAATTCTTTTATTTAAAAAAAATAATGTGGTATCCCTTGGGTTCGAACCCTGGCAATAAAAATCTTCAGTGGCATTCTCTTTTGAGACTAGCACGCTAACTACTACGCTACACAAGTCCAGGTGAAGTGACGCATTTAAATCATGTTTGTGATATGACCATTGACTTAAGGGACTTCGAGTATTTCTCGAAAAGCTAGGAAAGTTATGTCATAAAATTTTAATTTTAAGGTAAAGTGGGTCTTTGCTCCATGATTTTGGAAACCAAAATATGTATGTTTGTATGCAAACTTTGAGGATTAACTTTCAAAAAAATGGAGAGAAGACCCACTCATATCGAAAAATAGTGTTATAGTGTGAAAAAATGACTCGTTTTGTCCTCTTTCGTGTGTGTATAATATTTCATAGGTAAATAATTTCAATTTTCATGAGATTTGTGCAAGTTGTAGAGATTTTACATAAAGTATACTTTAATGTTAGATGAAATATTAAGGAAAATGTTGATGTAATTGAGATTTAATTTTTCACCTTTATGTTTGTTGCGCAGTGGGCATATCTCTCGTCATGTGCACCCATCTCCTTTTAAAAATTTTTCATCTTAGTAATTATTTTACATAGTTGATGCTGAGGCTTTTTTTTATTTCACAAGCGTATTTCTCTGGGTATCATTGATTTTTACCTTTACCTTGGAGTTTGATTTATATTTGAAAAACATTGACCTTGGTCCTAACTTTTGTCCCGTTTGTGCCTGGGCTGTCATATTCCAAGTCTTTTCTTTGGGAAGTAACATTTTTTATCTCCGGACCCGAAAGTTTAACGTACATGTAATTTATAATGTTAATGTTTTATTATAAAGATAATTCATACAACGTTAAGAGTGCACATAGAAAAGTAGTATAACTTTAAAATGATTATAAAAATCGAAAACACAATTATATTTATGCTGTGTTTTCATGATTTACTACTAAATTAATCTCAAAAGTCAATTTAAACAATGAAAATTGGGAACAGAACAAACACGGACCTTTAAGAATATCAGAGGTATGATCAGGTGCCATGGAGGAGTAGGTTTCCCTTGTCAACCGGTGTAAAGACGAATAATGACCCCCATCGAATAATGACCGGGGGGTCATTTTTCAACGACAAAAAATGACTCCCCACCCGTAGAAAAAAAATCATTTTTTGTAGAAAAAGAGTCCTAGGGGTTATTATTTTATATGTTAGTCCTATAAAAAATTGACACCCATTGAAAAGTCACCCCCTCTTGTTATCATTTGAACTACCGATATAAAAGGGTAAATTGCAGAGAGAGAGAGAGAGAGAGAGAGAGTCATACCTTTTCCATAATTTTAAATGTATGAATAAACTTTATTAAGAAATAAAGTTTTTAACATTTTTTTCACAATATACACTCTTTGATATCTTTTTTACAGCGAGACTAATTTTTATACATTTTCTGTAACCAGAAAAATACAAAAAATCGTATGAAATAATTAAGAGATTCACGTAGTCCTTCAATGCTAAAATTGTGTTTGAAAAGAGATTCTTCTTTAATTGTCAAGTAAATAAAATTTCTTTTTAATATTCCTCCTTATAATGTTTGCTTAAAGAATGATATTCCACTTGTTTTTAGAAATCAAACCATGCAACAATTAGGTTTAAATACTCTTTAATAGGAAAAAATTAATTTTTCCTTCATTTCAACTTTTAGCTTGTAAATGTTTACAAATCCTATTTGACAATGAAAGAGAAGGAAATTTTTATCCCCCCCCCCAAAAAAAAAGAAATAAGAAATTAATGAAAAGCAAAAATATAAATAAAACTCTAAACCTTTCAAAAATACTGAAAGAGGTTCTAGATAAAATATTGAAGTGAAGTTAAGCCTTCACACAAGTACTATCATATACTTCGCCATGATTAAAGCATACTTTAAATGTTGGTGGGGGTGTACTTGAAAGTATTGTGGCGAAGTAACAGTTGAAAATTAGTAGATTATTTTAAGCTTATTTTTAGTCTCTCCTTATAGAAAAATAAAGGTAGGGTAATTTTTTTTGTTGTTGCTTTTATTGATAATCGACTTACTCCTAAATATATAAGTAAGGGGGTGGGATGGGTATAACACCTAAAAATATGCTCTTTAAAGCTATGGGCTAGTGTAAAATACACAGTCATTCTACTGCAAAAACTATACATGTAGACATAACCTTTTGATTTATCACACAGTATTCATTACATTTCTTAATTCTTGTTTTACTCCACCCTTTTACTCAGTTCTGAGTATATTTCTCAGAGAATTTAATATGAAAAAAATCAGAACAAACATTTTCATTTTTGTAACGTCTTCTTTATACTGTATCATAATTTGAAAAGTTAATTGAAGACCATTTCTTTTTATGTCCCTGTAATCGAAGATTCGGGGGTATATAGTTTTATCGTGTCCGTTTGTATGTCTGTCTGTCTATCTGGCGGTCTGTTTGTCCACAAAAACTTTAACCTTGACCATAACTTTTCATTTATTGGAGCTATGACTTTCATATTTAATTTGCGTATTCCTTGTGACAAGACCTTATTTTGGGTACCACCAAATTTGACCTTTTGACCTTGACCTTGGAGTTTGTCCCATTCTACACAAAAATGCCCAATTTTTACTTTGGCCATAACTTTTAAACGGTAGATACTAGTACTCTCATACTTCATATTTGTATTTTTTGCCATGACCTTTCATTGAATACTAAAAACTTTGACCTTTCGACCTTGGAGATTCCCGTACTCATGAAAAAAAACTTAAACCTCGGCCATAACTTTTGAACGGTAAGGGCTAGGGTTTTCATACTTCACATATGTAATCCTTGTTATATTAAACCTTTCTTAAGAAACCATCAACTTTGACCCTTTGACCTTTGAGTTTTACCTACCTTTCAAACACTTATCCTTAGCCATTACTTTTGAACAAGTGGTGCTAGGGCTTTCCCATTTTGCAATCGTATTTCTTGTGAGAAGACCCTACTTTCGGTACCAATATATTTAAATTGCATTTTAGAAAAGTTTAATTTTTGCTATATTGCCATGCAGGGGCATAGCTGTTTCACAAACACATCTTTTTATATATAAGAGGAGTTGCGGATAAGAGATAGATACCCCAAAGCGTAACAGACGGACGGACGGACATCCCGATCACTATATACCCTCCCGCTTTTCAAGCGGAGGATATACATGTACATGTAATAATATATAATACTGCTGATTTTTTCTGTCAGTACGATGATTTCCACCATCGAAAAACAATGTTTACCTAACCCTTTAGGCTCGATAAATCTTTTACTCCTTTAGATTCTGAATCAACTCATTGACCTTCAAATATAGCTATAATTATGTTCCCCAAACGAAGTTGGGGAACATATTGTTTTTACTCTGTTTCTTATTAAGGTCTTCCGTTTCCAACGGAAGACCTTATTGTTTTCGTTCGGTTTCTTTTTCTCTATTATTATTATTATTATTATTATTATTATTCTTCCAACCGATTTTGTGCACGCGATTTCTCGGGAACGGCTCGGCCGATTTACATGAAATTTTCATATGTAATAGCTTATCTATCGATCTTGATAGGTTTTTGAACGTTTTTATGACATCACTTCCGGTCGTGAGATATGGGCAATTTTCTGATTTTAAAATGCAATTTTGTCTTGATTTAATAGCAAAAACTGCTTAAGATATGAGCTGAAGATTAATTGGAGATGATAGTTCATGACTTATAGCGTTGCAGAATCGCCTTTTCGTGCGACGTCAGTACTTCCGGTCGAAACCGGAAGCGAATTTAAGAAACGTATTTTTTCAACTTTTCATTTTTAATATTTTTATTTTAGAATTGAATAGAGACCCTTTTGCAGAAGCCATATATGTAAATTGTTTGAAAATCGAAAAAGCCAATCTCGAGATATTAGCGTTTGAAAACGCGAAGCGGCGATCCCGATGGCCGAATGGTTAGCGCGTTGGATTGTCACGCGGGCGACCCGGGTTCGATCCCCCTTGTGACCAAAAAATTTTATCACTTTTTCTGCTCGATTTTTCGATTTTTATTAATTTTAGACCATTTGCAACAACATATTTTCAACTTTTAAGTATATCTTACGTAATAAGGGGTCACAAAGGGCCAGAATGCTAAATCTTTGACGCTTTATATCTTAAAAAGGGGGAATATTTTGATAAGCAATATTGAACAAAAGTTGGTCAGAATAATGTTCTTAACAATATGCATACTTTGAATTTTTTGAAAAATGGCCCCATTAAGGACTTGTAGGGGTGGCCCCTAAATATTTATATGTAGCATATCTCCACAACAAATAGAAATCTCTGAATAAGTGTTGAACAAAAAAGCTTCAAAATCACAAGACCTTTCATTTGATATCAAGAAAAAGGGGCTGACCCCTCAAATTAGGGGCTCAAAGGGGCCAACAGTCTTTTATCTATAACTCTCTATTGATCAATATTTTGTTATACATTACTGAAGCAAAAGTATTTATCTTAACGATTGGCAACAATATATGATACAATTTTGATCATATGTTACGTAATTAGGGATCACAAGGGGCCAGAATGTCAAATCTTTGACGCTTTATATCTCGAAAAGGGAGAATATTTTGAAAAGCAATATTGAACAAAAGATGGTTAGAATAATATTCTAAACAATATGCATACTTTGAATTTTTGTAAAACGGCCCCATTAAGGACTTGTAGGAGTGGCCCCTAAATATTTCTATGTAGCATATCTCCACAACGAATAGAAATCTCTGAATAAGTGTTGAACAAAAAAGCTTCAAAATCACAAGACCTTTCATTTGATATCAAGAAAAAGGGGCTGACCCCTCAAATTAGGGGCTCAAAGGGGCCAACAGTCTTTTATCTATAACTCTCTATTGATCAATATTTTGTTATACATTACTGAAGCAAAAGTATTTATCTTAACGATTGGCAACAATATATGATACAATTTTGATCATATGTTACGTAATTAGGGATCACAAGGGGCCAGAATGTCAAATCTTTGACGCTTTATATCTCGATAAGGGAGAATATTTTGATAAGAAATATTGAACAAAAGATGGTCAGAATAATATTCTAAACAATATGCACACTTTGAATTTTGTAAAACGGCCCCATTAAGGACTTGTAGGAGTGGCCCCTAAATATTTATATGTAGCATATCTCCACAACGAATAAAAATCTCTGAATAAGTGTTGAACAAAAAAGCTTCAAAATCACAAGACCTTTCATTTGATATCAAGAAAAAGGGGCTGATTCCTCAAATTAGGGGCTCAGAGGGGCCAACAGTCTTTTATCTATAACTCTCTATTGATCAATATTTTGTTATACATTACTGAAGCAAAAGTATTTATCTTAATAATTGGCAACAATATATGATACAATTTTGATCATATGTTACGTAATTAGGGGTCACAAGGGGCCAGAATGTCAAATCTTTGACGCTTTATATCTCGAAAAGGGAGAATATTTTGATAAGAAATATTGAACAAAAGATGGTCAGAATAATATTCTAAACAATATGCATACTTTGAATTTTTGTAAAACGGCCCCATTAAGGACTTGTAGGAGTGGTCCCTAAATATTTCTATGTAGCATATCTCCACAATGAATAGAAATCTTTGATAAGTGTTGAACAAAAAAACTTTAAAATCACAAGACCTTTCATTTGATATCAAGAAAAAGAGGCTGACCCCTGAAATTAGGGGCTCAGAGGGGCCAACAGTCTTTTATCTTTTTAACTCTTAAATGATCAATACTTTGTGATACATTATAGAAGCAACGGTATTCATCTAAACAATATGCAACAATATCTGATAGAATTTGGATCATATGTTACGTAATTAAGGGTCACAAAGGGCCAGAATACTAAATATTGAACAATTCATATCTTGAAAATGGGGAATATTTTGATTAGCAATATTGAAGAAAAGATGGTCAGAATAATATTCTTAATAATATGCACACTTTGAATTTTTGAAAAATGGCCCCATTAAGGACTTGTAGGAGTGGGCCCTAAATATCTATATAAAGCATATCTCCACAACGAAAAGAAATCTCTAAATAGGTGTTGAACAAAACATCTTTGAAATTACAAGACCTTTCATTTGATATCAAGAAAAAGGGGCTGACACCTTAAAATAGGGGCTTAAAGGGGCCAAAAGTCTTGAATCAGTACCTATTTTTTGATCTATATTTTGTGATACATTACAGAATCAAAGAAATGCATTTCAACAACTGACAACAATATAATATAAAATTTTGGCCATATATTACGTATTAAGAGGTCGCAATGCGGTCAAAATGCTATTTTTTATCATGCTTTACGTCTTGAAAAGAGGGGGTTTTCCTATATGCCATATTGAACAAAAGATGTTCAGAAAATTGTGATAAAAATGAAAAACTTTAAATTCGTTGAAGGAAAACTTAATGTCATTCTCTTTTAACGAATATCTCAGTCAAAATCACATCTCATCTTATCTAGAAATTCAACGGAAGACCTACTCGTTGCTCGCAACGAGATCTCATCTAGTTATTATTATTTTTCTTCTTCCTGGGCACTTTTTTGTCCGCGAATGATCTCGTAAACTACACATCCAACTAAGGTGAAATGTTTTTAGGGTCAGTAGACATGTTATGTAGATTTGCGGAACGAAGGTCATTTTGCGCGCACGTGCTTGCAAGAGCACGCACGTGCAACACGTGAATAACCAATATAATGTATAGTGCCGTAACTTTTCTATTTTTTGATGAAATGTTTTGAAATTCATAATGTAAGGATGTATTAGTAGTATAAACAAGACGACGTGGTCAATATGGGAAGATCTCACGTGCATGCACGTGCGCTACGCTCTGATTGGCTGAAACTTAAGTCTCAATATCTTGCTTGTTTTTTGACGAAATCCTTTGAAATTTTGAACATAGCCATGCATTAGGATGTCCTACAAAATGATATATAGGAATTATCATGAAATCACGTGCATGCACGTGCGCTGCAATCTGATTGGCTGAAATTTTAAATAGCTATAACTCCCTTGGTTTTCAACCAAACAGGATGGGATTTGGAACATAGATATATATAATGGACTTCTACAAGAAGATATGGTCACCATGCACATGCATACACGTGCGAGTACAAACGCTGCAATCTGATTGGCTGAAATTTTAAACAGCTATAACTCCCTTGGTTTTCAACCAAACAGGATGGGATTTGGAACATAGATATATATAATGGACTTCTACAAGAAGATATGGTCACCATGCACATGCATACACGTGCATGGACAAACGCTGCAATCTGATTGGCTGAAACTTTAAACAGCTATAACTCCCTTGGTTTTCATCCAAACAGGTTGTGATTTGAATAAGATATATATATATATATATAATGGACTTCTATAAGAAGGTATGGTCACCCTGCACATACATACACGTGCGTGTAGGTGCGCTGCAATCTGATTGGCTGAAACTTTAAACAGCTATAACTCCCGTGGTTTTCAACCAAACAGGGTGGGATTTAGAACATAGATAGATGTAATGGACTTCTACAAGAAGGTATGGTCACCATGCTCATGTATGCACGTGCGTGCACGTGAAATGGGTAAAATCAAAAATACACTTGAATGAGCGTTTTTTTTAATTCTTTTGGATTTAGTACTTTAATATTTAGCATATTAAAATATATAGATTGTGTAGAGAATATGATATGGTCATTACGCACATGCATTAACATGCGCAAGTGTGCAATGATAAAATTTGAATGAACATGGTACACTTATGGGTAAACGTTGTTAAAGTCTCAAATGCATAAAGTTTGTCTTATTTAATTACGCTTACAGGGAATATGACTATAAAAGGGAGTTGGGGAGCGTTTGGGGAACATCTGTAACGGTCCCCGTTACAATTAGCACTAGTTGTATAATGTTATTAGATCAACATATCATCAATTTATTCCCAATTAGCTCAGGTGAGCATTTTGGCCAATATGCCTCTTTATCTATTTTTTTTTTTTTTGCCCCCTAAAAATTTTAGCTTTAATCCACAGGGAGTCATTTTTCTACGGGGGTCATTTTTCTTCACGTGGGTTCTGCAAATTTTTAGGGTGGTGACACTTTTTCTACGGGCAAAAGGGTCATTTTTCGACGTCGAATAATGACCGCGGGTCATTTTTCGCCGTAGAATATTGACCGCGGGTCATTTTTCGCTGTCGCTATCATTATTCGATGAGGGTCATTATTCGTCTTTACATCGTACACCGGCAACACCCGGAAAGGCAATTCATTTTGTAAGTTCTAAGTCGATACAATGATCTTGTCAGCAAATATACAATTTATCATTGAGTCAAATGTTGACTGACGTTTTTTATACTAATTGTGCGTCCATTATCTATACACTGAATTGATGACGGATGTTTCCGTTATTTCCTGATCATGACCAAGGAGCACACGACTGGTGTGACGGGTTGACAGGGGATGCTCACTCCTCTTTGGCACCTTACCCCACCTTTGATGTTTTAGACGTTTGTGTTTTCTCTGATCCATACACATAGAACATATAATTTCCGAAATTTTTTACTTGAAACTAGACTGGGGTTGTCACTTTTTTAAAGGAATTGTTGTATGTTGAATCAACTGAAAGAAATAAACTCCATATGCAGGTAAAAAGGGAAAGTTGCTAAATAAATAAGGGGAGATGACGATAGAAAATCAGCTTGATCATAAAGTTTTGTTGTTAGGTAACCGATATCGTATTTTTCTAGCAGAATATCTAAATATAAAATAGATGTGCCAGACTTTATGGTATTTTTTAATTTCAATTCAAATTCAAAAGGATACTGAATCGACTTGGGAATGAAAATTGTTAATTGTTGAAACATATTCCATATAATTAATGTTGAATTAATAATGACCAAACAAACATGACATATGAGACAATAAACTGTTGCTACTGTCATTTATTCACAAGTTGAGTAGGATATATTCTACCAGAGGCTAAACAGTACATAATAAAACAAAATTTGAAATATAAAAGATGTCATACTTGACTTTTACGCATTTCACGTCGATCAAAGTCCGGATTTATCGTAAAATCAAGCTGAAAATAAACAACAGATAGGAATTGTAAATAAAGATAACAGAAGCATGCAGGTCCAAAATTACTTTATAACTACCTTCGATAAGATATCTGTGCTGTTTGACAAAATATGCTGACCATGATATGATTTTACCTTAAATGTATAGGGTTTTCCTGGATACATGAATTTGTATAGAATGTTGATCTCCTCAATAATTCATACTAAAACGTTTAAGTCTTAAATGAGTGTAGCAGATTTATAGTTTTCATATTTATGTCTCTATATTATTTTGCATAAACTGTTTAATTATTTAAAGTTAACTGCAGTATTCTATTATTTGGCTAACATGTAATTCGGTAACCTATTTATTTCTTTTACTCCTCTGCACTGACCTAGATTTTGTATTTATATTTCAAGTGAGGAGTTATTTTGTAAAGAGGAGTTAAATTATTGCGTCATGGGAGGAGTGAGTTTAATCAGTATATAAGGGGAAGAATTGTAGAAACGCAGGAGTAGTTAGGAAAGTTTTGACAAAGTCACTCGTTTGTTTTGTTTATTTTCTATGTTTTGGATTTATCGCCATTAATAAATTGTGAACTTTACGCTGTGTTTTCATTTACGAGAAAAGGAATATAGTACAGTTTTGTGGATGGAATATTAATTATGTAGAATTTACATGCTCGGAAAATAATAAACGCTACAAGTGGTGGCCAGTGTGGGGGGATACAATTTTCGTTAATGGTGATATGGATTAAAAAGAAAACTGGATTTACACTTGGAATTTTTACAGTGATAATTCATTCTGTTAATGTGGGATTTATTACTTCGTAATTATGGATACGCAAAGACAACAAAGATTTGTGAATTATTATGACATTACGGAAAATGGGAATTTTATTCTTATTGGGCAGATTGACCTAAATGAACGAAAGGAATGTCCCAACTGCTTTGTTATGTTCATGAAATCTGAGAATCGTCAATGCGCAACAGCAAACGGAGGGAAAAGTGAATTTTACAAATGTCCATGTTGCGGCTGTCGTATTAAGGCATTCAAGGAAACAATTGTGTCACACCGATAGAATTTTTGTGAATTCGTTTGGATTTAGATGTGTATATAATTTTAGAATTTTACCAGGCTGGATATCTTTGTAAGTTCCGTTTTAGTGACACATGTTATAATTATCTGTTTTCTTTATATGCAACCTTTGGAGGAAAATAAAATTAAGATGACTACGCCTCGAGGAACCACAGATATTCCACAAACTCCCCCGCGTAGTGCTGTACGTCGAAACTTATTGGCAGAATTTAATGAGGCCGATTCACCCGTTTGTCCGATTTACGGAGACGACCTAAACACTCCAGTAGCAGAAACGGATATAGCTACACAGGAAGAGAACGTAGAGAATTCGGCAGGATGGAGATACCTACTTGGATTCTGGTTCGGATTGATTTCACTGTGTACATCTTTAGCATTTGTGGCCTATAAATTCTTTCCAGGAGAATTAGTGTTGTGGGCTACGCGAGAGTTGATCATTATATTCGTTTTTCTGGTCGTAGTTGTCATATTGATCAGTGTTTTGTGTAAATTTTGGAAATCTAAAGAAAGGACAGGGGACGGATATCGACAACGAAGAACGCCGAGAATATCGCCGAGAGATAGAAGTGATTTTGTCGCCACACCGGGAATCACTAATCAAACTGGAAGCAGTGTAAGTATTCCAGTTAAACGAACATTTTCCGGAGATGGAGCAGCTACCTGGACTGAGTTCTATAGATATTTTGAGAATGTTGCTACTTTAAACCAGTGGACTATGCAAAGGAAAAGAGGTGTGCTGTTGACTACTTTACGTGGTCAGGCAGAGACTTATGCGTACGGACTGCCAGACAATACCTTGGGGAATTATAAGCTTTTGACAGATGCATTAAACGAGAGATTTGGACACACAGCCTTAAAGGATAGCTACATTGCTGAAGCAAAATTGCGCCGAAAACGTGCAAATGAAACATTCAGAGATTACGGACAAGCTGTAGAAGATCTGTACAGAAGAGCTTATCCTGATAACCGAGCCTGCATCGAGGAAAACAGTCTGAAGACATTTCTTGACAACTGTTCTGAAAACGAAGAGTTCAGAATGGCAGTTAAACGAACGCGACCGAAAACAGTTCAAGAAGCAGTTACTTCAGCCATGCAAGAGGAATGTATCCGGATAGGCGAGGAACAATCTGCAAAGAATTATAGAACTCCAAGAAAAGATATTTATGCTGTGAACGCAAAGCCTACATATCAGATAGGAGATAAAAGTTATCAAAATGCAAGAAACCTACAGGTGAATACCATTAAAAGGAGATGCTATACATGTGGGTCAGAGGGTCATCTGAGAAACCGTTGTCCTAAAACAAGACCAGTTGTAAGGAGACAGAATGGCGGAGCAGTTCCTCAGGGAAAAGCAGCGCCGCCGAGGCAGTAGGCCATGCGTCGGACGGCTACATAAACTGGCCTGGCACCGATTTGGATGCAAATTCTTCATCTTCTGGTTATCAAGGAACCAATAATGATGATAATTCTTTCATAGAAAGGGGATTTGATGCTGAAATTAGAAGAGAGATGACAGAAGAATCTGCAAATTTTCAATCTTGTCTTAAAATCGAAGCCAGTAAGAACAAGATAGGGTTTTACGTCGATGGTTTGATTCAGGGCACGTCAGTAACGTGGAAAGTAGACACCGGAGCGAAGAATACCTTTATAACTGAAGAGCTATTCAATGAAATTCCTCCTGAGAATCGACCAGTGCTGGAGCCAGCTAAAAAGAGATTTATGACTGCAAGTGGCCAAGATTTAATTGTAATAGGGACAGCGTACATGACTTTAAACTTTGATGACTTTGAGACAGATTTGAGAGTATTTGTCGGTAGAGTTTCTCAAAATCTACTAGGAGTAGACTTTTATTCAAAATTTAGATGTAACTGGGATCACGAGAAGGGAGGATTACTTGTTAAAGTTCCATACAATAGCACATGTCTTAGACGTACAAACTGGATTATAGCAAAAGAGGATGTTTCCGTGCCATCAGGACATGAAGTGGTAATTCGAACAGAATTTTCATACTCAGAAAATAAAGAAGGAGTACCAGTTGTATTGTCAAATTTTCTACACCGACATGGATTGCTGGTGGCGAGAACACTGTTAAGCGCAAACAGCTTAGACGGGTACTTGAGATTATTTAATCCAGGGAGAGCGGATGTGACAGTTAAACACGGTGTTAAAATTGCAATATTTTCTCCTGTGATTAAAGTGTCTAGTAGTGAGCGCCTTAATTCAAGTGAAGTTAATCTAGTGGAGAAAAACGGTCCAAAGGAGTTACCAGATCACTTAATTCCTGTGTTTGAAAAAGGTCGAATTCACCTCTCTGAGGAAGAGGCAGTTTTGTTCAAGAAGTTTCTGCAGAAACGTGTTGCTACATTTGCTGATCCTAATGGATATTTAGGACAGACAACTCTGGGAGAACATCATATCGTTCTGAGTGACGAGCGACCTTTTAAGGAGGCTTCACGGCATATGCCTTTATTTAAGCGTGATATTCTGGATAGTGAAATTCAGAAATTGGAGGACTTGGGGATTATAGAAAAATCCCATAGTCCGTGGTCATCTCAGCTTGTGTTAGTGCAAAAGAAGGATAAGTCGTGGAGAGTGTGCGTGGATTATCGGAGACTTAATTCAAGAACGATAAAGGACGCATATCCAATTCCAAGAATAGATGACAACTTAGACGCTTTGGTTGGATCGTTGTGGTTTACTTCGCTAGATTTAAATATGGCGTATCATCAAGTACCAATGTCGGAAGCAGATAAGGAGAAAACAGCATTTGCTACCCCGAGAGGAGGACTCTATCAATATAATGTTATGCCATTTGGTTTGTGTAATGCGCCAGCGACATTCCAAAGGATAATAGAGAAAGCTCTCTATGGATTGCAGTGGAATATTGCTGTACTGTACCTGGATGACATTATCGTGTTCGGCAAAAGTTTCCGAGAACATCTTGAAAATCTTAATCAAGTTTGTGACAGATTGGATTCAGCGAACCTGAAATTAAAACCAACAAAATGCTTTTTCTTTAGACAGGAAATAGAATTCCTGGGACACGTAGTTTCAAGACATGGTGTGCATACAGATCCTAAGAAAATTGAGGCAATAAAGAATATAGGGATTCCTAGAAATGTGACAGACTTACGACGATTTCTGGGTATTATGTCTTACTATCGGAAGTTTATTAAAGGATTTGCGGAAATAGCAAAATGCCTTCATGCCTTAACTAAGAAAAACTGTATGTGGAAGAGGACCCCTGAGTGTGATCATGCCTTTCATGAACTTAGAGACAAACTTATGCATTCTCCAATTCTTGGATATCCGGATGTAGATGGTGGACCATTTGTGCTAGATACCGATGCTAGTAATGATGCGATTGGTTGTGTATTGTCGCAAATTCAAAACGGTGAAGAAAAAGTGATGCAGTATGCTAGCCGAACTTTAACATCTCATGAGAAAAATTACTGTGTTACTAGAAAAGAAATGTTAGCAGTTGTTTTCTTTGTGAAACACTTTAAACATTATCTTCTTGGACGGGAATTTATCTTACGGACTGATCATGGATCCTTAACCTGGCTACACAGATTTAGAGATCCAGACGGACAGGTTTGTCGGTGGCTTCAACAGTTATCAGCGTATGACTTTAAAATTATACACCGACCAGGGAGAAATCACAGTAATGCGGACGCATTATCCCGATTACCCAAACCAAGTGAACATGACAGTGAGGACGTTTGTAGACAATGCAATCGCAAAATCAACGATGTTTATGATGGAAAACAACAATCACATGTGAATGAATTAAGAAAGCGTACTGTTGACATTGATATTGCATCTACCGAAAATATTATTTGTGATATTGAGAATTTATTCAGTGTGGAAAATTGTTTTGAAGTGAAAACTAAGAAGAAAGGACGCGTGGAAAATAGACCAAAGCGAGCCAAAGGAGTAGAAATGCCAGTAGCAAAATTAACTTTTGAAAACATACGTAAGGCACAAGAAGATGATGATGGAATTTTCCCCATTCTGAAGTTCTTTGAAAAACACGGAAAAGAAAATAAGCCTTCGTACCAGGAAATTTCACACTTAAACCCCGAGTGTAAATTTTGGTATGCACGTTGGGAATTACTTCGGATTCATGAAAATGTATTGTGTATTCTTTGGATGGAAAAGGAAAAGAATAGATTGCGTATCTGTATTCCTAAAGGAATGCGCGAGGATGTCATGTGGCATTTACATGATGCACCTACCTCTGGACATATGGGAATTCACAGAACACAACAACGAGCTTTACTTTGTTCATATCATTGGCCGGGAATGAAACAAAGTGTGCGTGATTATGTTAAGTCCTGTGATGTATGTGAAGAAAGGAAAAATCCAGGAAGAAAAAGACGGAATTATATGGAAACGTATATTGCTGGTGGAAGATTTGAAAGAGTCGCAGCAGATATAGCCGGCCCATTTCCTAAAACTGCAAATGACAATGTATATATTTTAGTTATATCGGACTACTTTACAAAATTTGCGGAGATTTTTCCTATACCGAACATGGAAGCAAAAACAATAGCTACTGTCTTTTTCCGGGGATGGATTAAAAGATACGGATGTCCATATGAATTTCATAGTGATCAAGGTGTACAATTTGAAAGTTTAGTGTTTCAACATTTGTGTTCAATGTTTGATATAGCAAAAACAAGGACAACTGCATTTCATCCTCGATCCGACGGAATGGTGGAAAGACTAAACAGGACAATTAAAGATATGTTGTCGAAATATATAAATGTGAAACAAACTGACTGGGATGATTACATTGATTGCGTTGTGATGGCTTATAACTCTTCAGTACACGACACAACTGGGATTACACCTTATCGCATGATGTTTGGTTCGGAGATGACTGTACCCGTAGATTTACAAACAGAATCGCTAGAAATCGGAAAAGGAGAAAAGATAACAGAGACGAAATATGTGAAAAGTTTGTGTAAAAACTTAGAATTAGTACACAAATTAGCACGAGACAGAACTTTGGGAGCTGTCCGGAGGCAAAAGAAAAATTACGATAAAACTGCCGTACGAAAAACTTACAATGAAGGTGATATCGTGAGAAGATTTCAGCCAAAACAAATAGTGGGAACGAAGCTTAAATTAGCTCGGAACTGGACTGGACCTTGGATTATAACTAAAAAATTAAGTGATGTGTTATTCGAAATTAGACATTCAAGGAAATCTAATCCCGTTATTGTCCACGCAGACAACCTAAAATCGTTCCAAATACGGAAAACTGCAAGGCTTAAACTAAAACACCTCCTCAAAATCAAAGAAATACCCGAGAACGCCCGAGCTGGATCCCTCCTCAACTTCTAAAGAGACCGCCGTATCCCCGCGCATGAGAAAAGTCAGCGCGCCAAAGACAAACCGCGGCCTGTGTATTCCATCTGCAGAGCCTCCTCCGACCGACCAGTCACGTGATACACAAAAACGGGGTACATCTACTAAAACAAGACGGGGAAGGGCCATTCGAAAACCAAAACGTTATGAGGATAGTATTGTGTGAAAAGTGTGGTTTATTATTTACCAGATTAGACAATTTCCGAAGACATTTTAAACAACTTCATGAAGATGCCGTAAAATTTTTTCAATGTGGATTTTGTGATGAACGTTTTAAGAGACTTGATAATCTGAAGAGACATGTTACTGCTAGACATGAGGATTATACTAAACAGTTAATTAGGGAATTCGATTTAAGTGCATTTGATTTGTAAACTTTTCATCATGGATTATAGTGATAGAATTGTCAAACACCCTGACTACAGTGACATATCGAGTGACGAAGAAGATTTTGTAATGCAAGAGGACGCAGGAAGTGACAGTAACACTATAAAATACTGTGAAAGTGATTTGATCGAGATATCCAGTGACGAACTAGACGATGATGACGAAATCGCTGACGAACAGGGAGAGGATAACAACACAGTGACTATAACACATACCATTGGATTAACAATGACCAAAACTATGAAGTACAAAAACAGTGAAATATTGAGTGAAAACCGATCGCTGGATGTTTATTTTTCTGAGGGACTTGACCCGAAAGGAGTCGATGTAGCAAAAGTAACGGAGGAAGCCCTGCAGGAGATCCCCATATTCTTAGGTGCACTGAGACGACAGAACACTAACAGCAATTAAAGTTTGTGATTGACTGTAAATATTGTAAATATTGTGCATAATTGACATTTTTCTTTATTTGTTATTGTTTACTTTAAATTATTGCTAATTTTATTTTGACGGGGTCAAAACTTGCGTGGGGGGAAGTGTAGCAGATTTATAGTTTTCATATTTATGTCTCTATATTATTTTGCATAAACTGTTTAATTATTTAAAGTTAACTGCAGTATTCTATTATTTGGCTAACATGTAATTCGGTAACCTATTTATTTCTTTTACTCCTCTGCACTGACCTAGATTTTGTATTTATATTTCAAGTGAGGAGTTATTTTGTAAAGAGGAGTTAAATTATTGCGTCATGGGAGGAGTGAGTTTAATCAGTATATAAGGGGAAGAATTGTAGAAACGCAGGAGTAGTTAGGAAAGTTTTGACAAAGTCACTCGTTTGTTTTGTTTATTTTCTATGTTTTGGATTTATCGCCATTAATAAATTGTGAACTTTACGCTGTGTTTTCATTTACGAGAAAAGGAATATAG
This sequence comes from Saccostrea cuccullata, assembly GCF_032062105.1. Lineage (NCBI taxonomy): Eukaryota > Metazoa > Mollusca > Bivalvia > Ostreida > Ostreidae > Saccostrea > Saccostrea cuccullata. The sequence continues at coordinate 6,728 of NW_026932235.1, read as the reverse complement.
TACAGTTTTGTGGATGGAATATTAATTATGTAGAATTTACATGCTCGGAAAATAATAAACGCTACATGACATATACATATGCAGATAACGAACAGTATTCAAGTTCAAAGTCAATACAAGTATTGGAGCAGAGCAAAAACAGACCTTTAAAACATCAGAGTTGGAATCCGGTGCCATGGAAGAGTGAGCTTCCCCTTTCGAGCCCATCTCTGATGTATTGTAGAGGCGTATCTGCTAATATAAAAGTGTTTACTACTAGATCTATATTGACTGATAATATTTGATTTATATGTCTTTTTAAAACCGTATTGTTTCATCTCCACATACTGTATACGACCAAAGAAATACAATACGTAAACATGAACAAAACACGCCTTAAATGGAATCACATTCTCAAAACAAGTAATGGAAAGTCACACATTTTCGTGAGGCCTAATTTTTGTGGCTTGAGGAAAACTCTTGGTTTTGAGGGTTAAGAATTTCTAAATAGTAATGTACATGTAAGTTACATTTTACAATTCGTAGTGGACATAATTTCGTGGGTCTCTTCATACCTGGAAAACATTGAAAATTAACTCCCCACGAAAATTTGTGATTTCACAGTAAACTAATACCATCTCCCTATGATTGATTTCTATGAACCACTTGCATGGACGGATTATCATTGGTCTCTGATGTACATATTTTGCGTGGAGGTAAGTGGGCCATATTTTTAAAAAAGTAGTAGAACTTTAAAATTGTCATTAAAAAATATTTAGATTTTTTGCTATTTTTTTCTATGAACAGTAACAAAACTAAAAATACTTTTTTATGGGCAAATGATTTCCATTCAGAAATTAAAAAAAAAAGAAATAGTAAAATTTTAAAAACCAAACTACCATAAAAGTTTCCTAGGAAATATGAATTTTATTTTATAATTTTGTAAATGAGAAATGGCAAGGTAAGTTATTTCACAAGATCAAATTTCAGTGAAAAAGCAAATCTCTGTGATGTCATTAAACTGGGTAATAAAAATGAATTAAAAAAATAGATTCAACCGGATCTGGACATTAATTTATCGTAGAGTAAAATATTTATTGGAATCCGCTTTGTATCTTTTTTGAAAGAATTCAAAGCAAATTTACAATATACATGTCAGTATGGGAAATCGAATTCATGTTTTGTTGGTAATGTTAAAAAAACATTGTTGAAAAATATCTAAAGCTGAAATCCTGAAACGCTTTTGAAGGATTTTCTCCTTAGAAAGGAAGCTGTGGGTATAAAACGAGTAATTGTCACTCATACTTATTATATAGCTACCAATAAGCATCTGTATCTGGCATTCATTAAAGGTTTGTAAATGTCTAAGATACGGCTTTGTCTTAGACTTTCCTCCTATCCAAGGCTTTCCTATCAGTTGTAAGTAGGGGGGGGGGGATATTGGCCCTGTAATCATTTTCCTGCAGGGATACAATCTATCGACCGATAGCTATACCTCTCTGTCAAAAGCCAAATACTTGAGGTACTGTCTTTCTGACATACTTTCTATTTATCAATAGAGATATGCATTATGACTAAAGTAGTCATAATGCATATTTTTATTGATAAATAGAAAGTATGTCAGAAAGACAGTACTATTAATATCTGTTTGGTATAAAACACAGCTGAGACATCTTTCATCACATCAGATGTTAAACAAAAAGAAGTATAGGGTACTTCGAGAGCACTTGTTTCATGTGTTTCTTCGACCTAATAATAAAATACCTTACATTCAAAGTGTATACCATTCACACGCCTATGTCATTATTCAACATTGTGGAGTTATCTTTCTTTAAACTTGCATAATTTACTACTCTTGAAAATCTCTTCTCTTTTCTACTTACTCGACAAACTAAGATTATTATAGTTTTATGAGGACTCTTAAATCATTAACAAGTTGCATCAGCTACTTTCCTAGAAGTTCGGAAGTAAAATAGAAAGGTACATATTGAAAGGTACAAATTTAACGAACTTCCGATCAATATCTATGGAAAGTCAAAAATACGAATTTCTCTTGAATTAGTGTCTATGGATTATTTCTGTCACAGATAACCAGAAACATACAAAATTAGTGATTTCAATCATGATCACCGTGTCGTATTCAAGTAAAAATGTTTCCTTAGTTACCAGACCAACTTTTTACATTCAAAATGGCAAATACTGACAAAATGTAATGTGTACGTTCACACAACTGTGCAATCAAAAATGGTTTAAAATTACTTATTATTTAAAAAGGACTTAATTGTTAAATCTACTTGTCCTGATTAAAATGGATTAAGTTCTTTTGTTGCGTTGCTATTGCAAAAGGAAAAATCGACAATTTTAGCATTAAAAAATAACTAAAGAACTATATGCGGTATATTGCATATGTTTGCCCCCACAAAAGTCAAATTTTGAAAACTTCCTGAAATGTGCTGAATAAATTGTACGAGAAATATAAGTTAACAGAAAATATTATAGATCCAGAGCAGTGTATTCACAATTTCTGTTTTTATGACGTCACAAATTAGTCCGATTTTATATCCTTTTTCAGAAAGAGGACAAAATGGACAAAATTTCAACAATTTAAGCTTTAAAATTTATAGAGCGCATGTGTGTTCAGGAACAATATTGACATATTTCATTGATATTATCATTCTACATATTATTTCAAAATATTTATCCTGAACACACATGCGCTCGGTGACTTTTATTTAAAATATCGACGAAATATGTACATTTTTCTGCAAAATTCATAAAAAACTGAAATTACGTCATATTTGTGACGTCATTACGTACATATGACGTCATTACTTATGAAATTATTCAGTGCTTTGAAGTCAGCATATACTCCCCTGTTTAAGGACTTAATTAAATATTACTCCATCAAAGTTTAATTTTGGGGGGCAAATGTTGGTTAATACCGCATATAGTTCTTTGTGACATTTTTAAACGGCGTCTGGAAAAAAGCCGTACACTACTTCTCATAAACTCTATAATGAAATTTTGTAACTGTTTGATTATATTATAATACAATAAAATTGAAAAATAAAATCTGGTAGGCTTTTTAAAACTTTGTTGCCATGGAGATTCAAAAATCCTTTAATAAACAATATATTACTTATTTTTATTCCAAAGGGGTGCAGCTGTAAAAGGAAATGAGTCATGCACTACTATGACCTTCTCCTCCTTTGACCCTAAATGTCAAATTATTCTTTTTTATATATTCTATGTCTAATAATTTCTTAATTAAATCTACATGTTTCTTGATTGATCTAAAAATTAAAAAGTTGATTTAAGATTTCATCAAAGATCAACCTGTCCAAAAAATTATTTTTACAATAGCACTAGAACTATGTGGCTTATGAAGTTAAAACTTTTACAGTTTATAAATATATCATTTATTAACAGATAGAAATTAGAAATTAGAAAATAGAATATCACTTAAAACAAATATTTAAAAAACAAATTTTGAGAAAAAATAAATTTTAAAAATTGCTTATATTTTGTTTAAATGCACCTGGCAGGCTTAATTTTGTACTTATAGTGAAAACTATCATTGCAGAAATAATATATGTTTATCAATGAAGGGCACGTTGGACGTGAATGGTCTCTGAAAAGCTGTTATCGAAAACATGACATGTTTAAAGAATAGTACTCTTATAAAATCCGCCATTTGCAATGCACTTTCGGTTTCATATCCTACCAACTTTCCAGAGGCTATCGAGGTCCAACTTGCCCTTCAGTGATAAATATAATATTATATTTTTTCTGTAATTATGTCTTTCATTAAAAGTACGGAATTAATTAGGCGTGTTTATAAAGAGTAAACTGCCCCAAGTTATATAATATCGTATAACATAAGTTGAAATAAGCTTCATTTCTTATAATTTAATTTCAGTGTAGACAATTTTTCCTACAGAAGTAGGCTTAAAATTGATCATATTCCAAAAAATAAAGTAAAGTGGAATAATACGTTTTTGACGTAACTCATTGTGACGTAGGCAAGTTATGTTATACAAAAAGGATTAAATGTTTTACCCAGTCAAATGATCATGACGTGTTACAACTGCAATTAAATTGTTGAAAGATATTGAAACATTTTCTCCCTTTTTAAGTCCCTATAATCGATAATTCGAGGGTTAATAGTATTTGTCTTGTCTGTCCGTCTGTCTGTTTGTCCGCAAAAACTTTAACATTACTAGTGACATGTTGGAGCTACATGTACATGTATGGTTCTCATACAGTGTATCTCGCATGTGTATTTTTGTGATGGCTGTCTTTTGGTACCTACATATTTAATCTCTTGATTTTGATCTTGGAGTTTGACTAATTTTCCAAGATTTTACCCAACATTCACCTTGACCTTAACTTTGGACAGTTGATGCTAGGGCTCTTATACTTCATATATGTATTTGTTGTGATAAAACCTTTCTTGGAATGTAAGAATTTTTCACCTTGACCTTTGAGTTTGACCCAAATTAAAAAAAAAAAACTTGAACATTGGACATAGCGTTAGTGATAAAGGTTTATATGTATACTAGTATTTCCTTTAACATTGCACTCCTTAGTACCTTTATTTTGACTCTTTGACACTGGAGATTAATCAACTTTCAAAAATCTTCAACCATGGCCATAACTCTAATAGATAGTGCTTAAACTTTCATATATTACAGGCATATTGAATTTCCTTCCTGTGGGTAACAACATGGAGTTTGGCTTGCATTTGAAAAACTTTAACCTTCGCCATACGAGGAAATCATTTTTTTTTTTTTTTTTTTTTTTTTTTTTTTTTAGATATCTTGTTTATTATAGTTATTTTAAATTAAAGCCTATTTTTGTTTTTAAATCATTCTTATAATTAAGACGATACTGAATATTTCAATAATCACATTCTTCAGAGTTATTCTGTTTTATATTGTTAAACGTTAGTTTTATTATTTGTTCATTCATCGAGTACAATGTAGGCTACATTTTAATGGACACATCTTTAAAATGTTTAGGCATATGCAATTTTATTTAGGTATTTATTTTATTGCTTTGTTTGTTAAGTTATGGTTATGCAAAACTTAATTTCATGTAGATACCGGTATTACTTTACAAATTTTAATTAAATGTTATTTGATTTGAGATTTGATTTATTTCTTAAATACTACCAAATTATTAATATGGTACGACTTCTATGATTATTCATTTATTTTTATCTTCTGTCAATTTTTTCCTCAAGTGTACTTTTTCCTTAAAACATGTTAAAATCGATCTCGTTGCTGATTTAAATTAAAATTGCATGTTCAATTCGCTCATAACAAAACATAAAGGTGCGCGTAAAGTGAGTACAATTTTCACATTAAAATTGCTTCATCACCGTGTGCTTTAATATTAAAAGATGCTAGTGACGAATTGACAAAAGAAAAACAAATTGATTGATTTAAATCACTGGCTACTAAATTTTTATCCCTAGTTTCACAGGTGAAAGAATGGAACTAAAGACAGATATGAGAGCATTATTAGAGCTAAGTGAACATACTAATTAAAATCAGTCAAAAAGTACTGTATAAATGATACATGTACATGCATAAATCTTTGTTATAAATTAGCTAAAACATTTTTTTTTCGGTTTCCAACACACCTTGGATTAGAAAAAAAATTAAAGTCCATAAACACTGTATGTACAAAAGTACAGCTCATGTCTGGAATTCAAAGAAAATCAAATGGAAATATCGGAAGAATTATAGGAGGATTAAATGATATAACTGTAGACAGTTTTTATGAGTCTGTAAGGAATTTCGGAAAATACCGAAGAAAGTTTAAAACGATTATTCAGACAGTAAATTTTTTCTGTCTGTCAGAAAGAACAATACTAATTTTTTTTCCCTTTACTGTCCAATGTGTTTTGGTTAAAAAAAAAATCTTATAAACTATTTTTTTTCTTTATTATTTTATCTTTTAATGAAATACAAAAGCACAATTATACTTTTTTCAATGGAAAATTCGTTTTTATTCAAGACAACCAAATTACTTTTTAAAAAATGTAGTTGGTTAGAGACGAAAATATCTTAGTAAAAATAAACCGGAGTAGACATGTTTTCATTGTATATAAAAATTTTGGTTCTGATCTTTTAGTTTCACTTTTCCTTTTGTTTTCATTGTATATATTTTGAAATTTATTTCCCGTTCAAACGTATTAAGGTAGTCCGATCCTAAGGTTTATAAAATTAGCAGATAAGTAATAAAAAATACTCATAAAAGTATCTCTGAATCCACAAAGTTATGTAAATTTATCTACAGTATTTCTTTAAAGATTAAAGTTAATCATATTATATAGAGAAAATTGTCAAATCTCCAATATTTTTGCAGAAAAAGCGAATTGGCATATCAGCAATGCATTTTCTAATTGCAAATTGACCAACAAATATATTTTAGGTTTGAAAAACGATAGGTATCCCGGCATTCAGAGAAATTGTCATGATTTTTATACTTATTTGGTATTTATTGTCTTCTATTTCCGTCATGTATTCTATAATACATAGTGAACAAGATGTGTTTGTGAAACACTATGCGCCCGGCGGCAACAAAGTTAAAAAAAACAACAACATATTTTTAGCATATAGGTAACAGTCAAGGTCACAAGTTTATTGATCTTGGTTTCATTTGAAAGAACTTGATTAGTGAAGTATGCATACCAAACATGAAGTTTCTATCTCTCATGGTTCAAAAGTTATGGTGAAGGT